>NC_049219.1:10049509-10377009 GCF_013347855.1 Anguilla anguilla | reverse complement strand
GCTTCTGAAGTTATTTAGCAAGCAGACATTTTTACATTTCTGTTAATGACGCAGCTAAATGTAAATGCTGACCTGATGCACTGGGTGTGAGTGAGTCCAGCAGGGGGCGCCATTGCTCTCATTTCCCAGCTCGCACCCCATCCGTCATTTCAGGTCCTGAACAGGCTTAACTCCCCAGCTCTCTCTCTCTCTCTCTCTGTCTCTCTCTATCTCTCTCTCTCTCTGTTTTACTCCTCCAGGACAAGAAATTGATCAAAGCACTTTTCGACGTGCTGGCTCACCCTCAGAAGTACTTCCAGTACACGGCCAAGGACATGTTCCCCCGGTCCTTCATCAAGCTCCTGCGCTCCAAAGTCTCCAGGTTTCTACGGCCGTACAAATAGTCCGGCACCGCCCCCCGCCTACACGCCCCGCCCCCTGCCCCCGCCCCAACCCCCCAATCCAGCGCTCCTGTACGCAAGCCCACCTCCCAAACCCCGCCCCTCTTCCCCCCCAGCTTCCTCCAGAGGAACAGGAAACGGTCTCTCCCCCTCAGTCTTTCGTTTGCAGTCCTTGTTTTGACTTTAAAGATTTTTCCCACATACGATTTTTTTGTTTTTTTTATTTGCCAAGGAATATTTATATGCTAGAACTTGCAGTCCCATATCGTGGATGTTTGGTATGTGTGTACGACTGTACGTGTGTGTGTGTGTGTGTGTGTGTGTGTTCATATGTGTGTGTGAATGCACAGTATGCATGTGTACATTAATACGTGTGTACATATACATCCTTAATTTGTTTTTTTTAGACCCCTTATGTGCACAAGATTGAGCTTATAAATTGATTAGTGCACTTAATTTTTAATTTTTTATTTTTTTTTTACAAATGGGAAAATGAGAATGATCTAGAATCCAGACCCATTTCACGTCATCCTGTGCTTTTTCAATGAAAGAACGGGAACTATTTGGTTGCGCAAAAAGAAGTCTTTATAGATTGTAAAAATAAAAAAGAGACAAAAAGGTTAAAAAGGAACTACCTGCAAAGTAACATAAGTTACAATAGATATAAATGTATGTGATGTAACTAATATTTGGAACTTTAATTGCACTTGAATTTTATATTGTAAACTGTAGAGAAAAAAAATCTAAGTTACATTTTCCTAATGTTTGTGTTGTATAGAAGTTTATCACCTTGGTTGTAGAAAACCAGGCTCCGCTCAGCCACACCCTTTCCATACGTAACCAGGACAACGCTTCCATTCTCTCACACGCAGAGCTGCCTTTTTAAAGCTGTGTTTGCGTGCACGCACACGTGTGTGTGTGTGTGTACATGTGTGTGTGCGTGCGCGTGCACGTGCGCGTGTGTGTGCATGCCCTCACCTTTACATTTTAAGACCTAATTTGGTCTTCCTTTGTAGACGTTGTTTTTTTTTTTATTCCCTATTTTATTTCTCCTCCCCCTGGAGCAACCAATCATATTTCTATGCCGGCCCCTTCCCGTCTCCACCATCCAATAGTCAGGGAGTGCTGACTAGCAGGCCCATCCTCCGCTCCACGCACGGCCTCCCGTTCACCGCGTCTCTTCACTCCACCGTCCGGCGACCGAGCCGGAGGGGTCCGCTTTGCGTGGGGGGGGGGACAGGAAGTGCCTCGCCGAGGGACAGCCCTGAGAGACGGCGCAGCCAGTTCCTGTCCAGCTCACGGTGGGACTGTCTGCTCTGACTGGCGTCGAGTCGACGCGGTCCGGGTTCCGCTCTGTGCCAAGAACAGGCGATTTAGCCGGTCGCGCTGCTCGAGGGGCCCACTCTAAAACCTGCCAGAGAGATGGACCAACTGTTTAAGGTCTGTGGCGCAGAGCCCTGTACCTCTCACTCCGGCTGTACAGGCACGCTGAAAGGCCTTTTCATTGGTAACGGCTAGTGCTGGGGCGTACCTTCAGGTTCTGCTAACGACAGGCTCGCCGTGCTCTATCTTCATGTAGCTCTAGCTGGTGGTTATCAATTATAAAAAAAACCAAAATGTCCTCTCCATTACACAGTTTATTTCTGTACCGTGAAAATCTCATGTCAATGAAAATAGCATTTTCAGGAAATACTGAAGACAATAATTAAATTTGATTGTGGTGTGCTTTACAGTTTCTGCAGATCCGTAAAAAAATATATAATCTTAACACAATTTAAATAACGTTCAAATGAAACTTCCTTTTTTTTTTTAATAGCAGAGACTTAACGTGATAGACATTCTGGATCAATTGCAATATACTTTTCTGGAGTTCAGGCTTCTGGTTTAAACCTCTAGACCACAGAACTGCATTTCAACAGAAGCAGCTATCCAAGGCTGTGGAATAAGGATGAGCTGTTCCAGTTGAAATACGGCTCTGTGAGGTTTAAACTCCAGCTAAGCGCACTGCAGTTGACCCTCTGGGTCTGTAGGTGGTGCTCAAGCGTTGTGAGTGGTATGTCCCTGCTGAGCATGTCATTGGCCAGAGTCTGAGAGGGAGGGGCTACAGATGTGCATGAGGGTGTAGTGTTGACCCGGGTGAGACTGGATTCCTAGTGTCTCTCAGAGCTCTTGTGAATCTGAAAAACATACTGTGACCTGAGTGTGTTGTGAAAGAGAAGGTCAACTTTTCTTTGTTTTTATCTCCCCCCCCCCCCCAAAAAAAAAACCTCTTCACCCACCCTACCAACCCCCCAAACTCTCACTCTTTAACCACCGTAGCTCTACCCCCACTATTCTAGCCCACCCCTGTTAAATTGTCAGTACGTGGATCTCACACTGCAGTGGTGTGTTTGTTACAAGAGCGTGTTCTATGTGCGGGGCACAGAGGAGATGCTCATTGTGCTCCTGTCGTGTCGGGCTCTGCTATAACAGTATTTGAAAACGCCATCTTGGACGGCGCGGGCGAACACGGCTTTAACGAACAGCTCGCCATCCTGAGTTTGAGTGTGAGCGTTGGCACAGTTTGGAGCGCGCCTTTATGAAAGGTACTCGTGTCAGTATCAGCACATATTTATCACGGTTTGAAGGTGACGTGGCTCATTTTCTAGGTACGGGCTTAGCTGTCCTGCGTGTGGATATAATCAAGAATGAAATGCCTTCCATTTCTCCTGAGAATGAACTCTGCTGAGTTATTTGAGGAGAGAGAGAGTGTGAGTGAGTGAGAGAGAGAAAGAGAGAAGACTGAACACCTGTGTATTAATCCAGTAGATATATTGTATGAATGATTGTCATCAAGGCATTGAAGGCATGTTTATGGTACCCAAAGAGAGAGATTGGGTCAAAGGTTTGGAACAGTGTTTGGTCCATTAAATATTGTATTTGAGTAGGGGGGGGGGGGGTATTCAGATAGAGTGATGGCTAATAATATGAAAGTCTTGTCATCATGTGTCCCTTATTTGTACTTTTTTTTTGTATTTCTTGTACATCTTTTTTTTCTTTTTCTTTCTTTTGCCACTGCCCCCCTCGTGCGGACGCACATTTCCCTGAGGGCGCACCTGTTTGTTACAAATAGTTGATGAAAAGCATGTTGTAACACATCTTTGAGGCTGATTCGTTTTTGATTGACGCTCTCTGTGCTGTTCGGGTCTCCCCTGGTTTTAATGGTTTAGAGACCGTGCCGTCACATCTGTACTTCACCTGAACAGACAAAAAAAAATACAAAAGAAAAACTCCAGACTGCCAGAACTCTTCGTTATCTCCAAAACTGCAGGCTTTTTCTCATGCCCCAGGAATGCAGAAAACCCGGGTCCTTATTGCATTCCGTCCAGTCATCTCGTACCGCCGCTGTCATTCGTTGAAGTAGCTCGAACTGCTCCAGGGCGGTGAGATGTTCTCCAGATAACGGATGTTCGCACACTTCGCGCACAACAACACGATAGCAGTGCCGCGTTATTCAGTTGACAGACTAGATTAGAGTCGTTTTTTATGAAATGATGCAATCTGTTCAGATAATTGGTAATGGGCATGGGCTGATTATCACAGAACAAAGACATTCAGTGAAAATGATTTTGGCCGGCGTTACAAAACCAAATTTTTATTTTATTTTTTTATTTTTATTTTTTTAAGCAAGCACTTATTTTATTAATTTCTTTACAACTCTAATCTCCAGCCTCTCTGGAGAGACTCCGGAAATCTTCAGTTGCTTTTGTTTTCCGAGTCCACAGTAATTCACGCGAAAGGTCAGCAAACGGCTTTAAACTGCTCCCACCGGCCTCGTGCGCACTTAATCTCCCGTGCGCGCCGCAGCATCGCCTCGTCTTTGGCCCATATGGTTGCGAATCGACGTTCGCCTTTTCTTCTCTTCGGTGTTTGGTTCCCCCCCTCCCCCCTCCCTCCACGCAAACGATGCACATTGTCGTCTCTGGTAGCTTATAAATCAAGAACTTCGTCGTATTAAACTTGGTGTGCCTTTTGCGTTCTGCGCCATGCCATGCGTAAACATTTTTCGGATGTCCGTACCTGCTTAACGAGAGCTGAATTGCGCTGCGCGAAATGCGCATCGGTGCTCAAATGAAGTTATTTTGTGCAGAAAAGGCCCTTTCGAGTACAGCTACTTGGTTTTTTCTTAATAACCTGCGACAGATATTAACACATTTCAGTTCACTGAACAAATATAACCGGCATGGATCTTTCAGGGGTCCAGGGACCATCTTTGTGTTGCCTTTGTGGTCCTAATCAGAATGTATCACCCTTTCAGTTCAGAGTCCCGTCATTGACCCCCACCATCACTCCACATAAACAATATCATCGCTGCAGGAAGATCAAAATCAAGACATCAATGTAGATTGCTGCTGGTGACTTTGTAAGCTTTATGGCTCCCAATGTGTAAATGATGTACAAATGTTAGCTATTTTTTTCCAGTTTGACTGTTAAGTTAATATTTACCTTGTTAGAAGGATTAGCGAGGGAAAGGACCTGTATTATTAAATAATGCTTTTTATGCTATTGATTTCGGTATTGTCATGTTTTTCTCTCAAAGTGAAAGGGATTGTTGAAATGTGTTCCTTGAGGCCTACACCAGATGTATAAGCCTGTCTCTCCGTGGGGTTTACTGTTGGTTCATTTGCAACCCAAAGGGAAATTTGAGGTAAAATTCAATTAAACCTAAACAGAGACAAAGAAGGTTGATAAGATATTATTGTTAAAATCCCACTTTAATAATAAATCTCCCAAACCTGGACCCTGCTTCAGTGTCTGGCCCTTTTCTTTCTGTGGGTTATTATTATTATTATTATTATTGTTTTTAATGAACAGTGGTGTATCATATGTCTGTACCATTACAGCAAAACTTTCATGCTCTGGCGGCAGTGATCTTGGAACGAGGCTCGTCATTTTCTATTGCTTTCCACTCTGTAGACGTTGATATCAACTGTGTGTCACTACAAGGACCAGAAGGTGGCAGAAGTCCACAGATTATAACGCAAAAATAAGTGGCCTTTCATTGAAAGTCCTCTTATGTTTGTGGGTAAGTGCTTTAAAAAAAAAAAAATATATATATATATATATAATCACAATGGTTACAGGACAGTGTTTCTTTTTCAATTAGGAAAATTGATATAATAAATAATATTTAGAAGCCTTGATAAAACAAACTTGCCGTTCATCTTTTTTTTTTTTTTACCCTGAGTTGTCACAATGTGATCACAGGCCTGGCCTCTCTCTCAGCAGATTTTCTTTCCTGATTGCAATTATAACTACCCGGCAGTAATGAGATTTTGACACGATTTTCCAGCTCGTGTCCAAAATCGATACAGTTGGTACAATGAAAAACATTTCATTTTAATGTAACGACTCGTTAATCTACCGGACCAATTCTAAGATAACGAATTTATTAAGATTCCCTAATGGCTTTTGCTGAAAGTAATGCCTTTAGAGTATACAGCTGCGGCTTAATTGCGGGCTTGATTAATTGATTGATTTCAGGTGCAATAACGGTTCACCTGTTTTCGTAAAACACAGTTCAGAGACAAAGGCAGAATAAAATTAGCTTTCGGTTAAAGTCAGTGCGCAGGAAGAAAAAAAAAGCAATAATGTTCACTGGTAAAGAAACAGACCGTCTTAAATCCTGCAGACGTTGCGAGGTCTGGAATATTACTGGATGTACCACAATGAATGCGCAAATTCTGCAATTCACTAAATCGGTGACAGATTTCAGCCGTGCGCACATTGTAGACGTTAATTGGGCAGTGTGGGGAAGAAATGATCTTAACGCAACTGGTACAGGCAGAATTTCACTGTCTCACCCGTTGAACTGTCCTTATTGCACAGGCCTGCAACCCTAGTCCTGGAGAGCCGCTGGGTCTGCTTGTTTTTATTTATTTATGAATTAATTGTGTTTAATTTGGTTATAGCACTTAATCGAACTCTTAAACAGTTAACAATGCAGTTAATGCACCTCACCTGGTTTATTGGGTTTGATTTTTAAGGTGTAACAAACTTACAGATCTTGTGCCTCTCCGCGAACGAGGCTGACCATTCAAAACAGGTGGTCAGACCTACGGGGCAGAGTTCTCTTTAAGATTCATTCCCGCACTGAACATTTTAAACCAGGTCAGCGGGTCGTCATTACCCAGCGCAATGAATTCTACATGCATGCATTTATATCTACTGTTTATATATGCTGCACGCGCTCGAGAGCTTATGTAAAATAAAAAAAGCTTAAAAGCAAAAAAAGCTGTATGAAGAAATCATGGTCTAAAGGTATACCGAATGAATAAAAATGGAATGTAGGTTTACTACATACAGTCTTGGCTAAAAGATGAACATCAAAAACAATGCAGTGTTGCACATTCACCGCACAGAACATTAAAATATTTCGCCAATCAATGCATCAAGCAAATTCGCCCAAATAACCAACTGGTCGGTTTTTCATGGCGAGTGGGCGATCCACGAGCTGTAGGAATAGATTAAGGGGGCAATCACAGAAGGCTATGTGTTGTCGCTTGTTCCCCCCGGATTCTCTTCGCCCGGCCCTTCTGATGGGAGAGAGGTGGAAGGATCCAGAGCCGGAGCGCGAGAGGGGGGTGTTTGAGTTCCGAGCGTTAGGAGCACGCGTGTAGCGCAACGACCGAAGAGAGAGAGAGAGATAGAGAGAGAGAGAGCTGCATGAGACGCACGTGAAAGGAATCAAGTCAATTCACAAACGGCGAGATTTCTTGTCAGATCGACGCTAACGGCGCTGCTCTTCTCGGATATTAGGTAAGTATTTCCAGATGCTTCACAAATTCCAGGCTGGTATTCATCCCCATTTTCATCCATCTCCATTTACATCCTCATCTCCATCTCAGTCTCCGTCAGCATGCATATTTTTAACATTTTTCTTCATCCCTTTTAACCTCAAATCGGCTGTGTAGACAGTGATATAGAAATGCAGAATTGCTCCAGTGTCGGTGCTACTTACTATGAAGTGGCAAGCTTTTGAAGAAAATGCATGGATTTTGTTGCCCAAAAAGTGTTGAGCGAGAAGTCCGGTCCGTTTCGGACATTACCTTATGGTGAAATGCAGGAATAACTGGTGTCGAAAGACTTTGTAAAGATACTTGTTTCGGACTGTCCATTACATCTATCTGACGGCTCCCTTTAAACACTACACTTACTGTATTAAAAAATAATAATGATTATTATTATTACCTTTCATGCGGCTTCACCCAGTCAGTCACGGCTCTTTTAACAGAATATTATAGATCTGCTGGTAATATCGTTTAATGATCTTTTATGGGGGTAAAATCACCGGACAAAGAATCTTAATTTTTATATTCTGTGTTGTGAATTGCTTGCAAATACTGTTCTGCCTTTGGAAATACTGCCTTTTCATTTTTCATACTTTAAACGACGCTGATATGGCATACTTTGATAAATTATTTTACTTGTTGGAATAACATTTGAAAACTAAAAATAAAGTGTGAAAAACATAAGCAGTTATTTGCAAGTAGTGTTGGGAGGGAGTATAATCTAAAATGAAGTCATAGGTGATTTGATATTTATTATTTTCGCAGTTTAAAAGTCAAGTTCTATTTCTATTTTCAAAAATATGTCTTTGGAGTATGCATCTCTCTATGGTATGCATGCTTTCAAAAATCTCATTTGTATAACATACTCTTCAACAATATCAGTAGATAGGGTAAAATAACAGACTGGGCATGTATTGGATCACTTATTTAATTTTCAGGAGCAGCTCTGCGCCTACTGGGTCTAGTAAGAACCCATCTCTTTGTGTTTATTGCATTGATCATGCGTGTGTGTGTGTGTGTGTGTGTGTGTGTGTGGATGCAATTGTTTAGGAATAAAATTGACAGAACAAACCATTCCAAAGTAGTCTAATTTAAAATAAAAGCAAAATATGAATCTCTTTGAGAGTGGGGAGATTGAAGTCATTGTCAACGAAAGTGTTTGATTGTGTAGTGTGCTTGTGGGATTCTAAAGAAGCTTGTGAAAAGTAAAGAAGACAAATGTTATGTAATTTTTAGCCCTTTTTGATGTGTAGTTATTTACAATTGAAGTTGGAAATCCAGTTGGAACTGTTTTAATTAGATTTTTTTTTGCATGGCTGACTGTCCTGTGGAACTGTGTGTTACCTGTTAATTCTGGTTGTGAGACAGACTGCCACAGCAAGACTGCTATCATCACAGTCGGCATGGTTACGAGACTTTGGCTTAAGTCATTTTGAGAGACGTGCTCAATAAAAAAATGAACCCACGCAAGTTTTACTTAATTTTATTAAGACTATTCGTTTCACTGAGACTAGTGGCCTCACGGAACATTCCGGGTTCTGTATTTCCAGTTCCTTCTGATAGAAATGTGAAACATGAATAATTATCGAGGTTATTGTCCCAGGAGTCCTATAATATAAAAATCTGCTAAGCTTAAAAAAAAAAAATAATGAAATATAAAATAAAATGTAGGCCATCACAGCTTTCCAGGACACTTGCCACACGAAAGCGTTTGGCCATCAGGAGCATTTCACACCAGTGGCAGCCAGCTATCAGAGAGCTGGAGTTTGATTAATCCCACATACAGTCCCGTGCGTGCGCACACATGTTTATCAGTGTGCTGGGAAGATCAGTTTTTTCAGAACAGTGCTCTGACGGTTACGCTGTTTGCATTCATTCTGTCCCTCAAAGCCGAAGCAGGTGAATCTTTCTGTTCATTTGATGGAGGCGCATAGACAAAACACGGAAGAGATTCTCCACTGGCGAAGCCTCGTTTCTTTCTGTCGAAAATCATTTTTAACCTCGGGGTTGCTGCTTTTGTAAAAGATTTTCTGCTTTCAAAATGAGCACTTCTTGAATAACTTCTTTAAAAAATAAAAAACATTTTTGGATTGCAGAGAAAAGCAAGATAAGCCCAAATTTGTGCGTGGCACCTCTGTTTGGAGTGTGTTACAAGACACGGCATCAGTCCTGATAAGCAGACGGCAAATTAGTTTCTCCGGTTCATACGCCAATAAAAGTATTAATTTAGACAGGAATCAAGGTGTCCGATGAAAAGGTGTCTGCACCAGCTGTCTCCAGGACAACAGACGACTTAAAATCTCCGTCAGATTTCAGCCCTGGTTTTTTTTTTTTTACTGGAAAAATGGAAAATGTATTACAAAAAACATCCCAATTTTCATGCTTAATGAATGGCAGGGGGAGGATAAAATGAGATTTTGTGATTTTGTAAATTGCGATTCTGTAGCTTTATTGCGTTAAGCACAGTAACTGTTTTATCTGTTCTTTCTGAAGTTACACATTTCAATCTCTCTAGACTTTTGGACATCTGTCTCTTTTTTCCTGAACAATTTTCCCTCTTTTTTTTTTTCCCCCCACCACCCCCGCTAGTTTGTAATCACCGTTTGCACCTCTCGGGGGGGCTGATGTGTCCCCCACACCTGCATTCCAGGATCACTGTGTGTGAGCCAGTGAGCGTTTTACACCTGCACGTTCTCACAGTGATGGTGGCCAGCTGGTAGCCTGTTGGTTGCTGGCAAGTAGCTGGGAGGAAATAGTCTAGCTGTAGCCCAAGCAACCATGATCCTCTTAAACCCTTTATGCCTCCGGCTGTGCGCGCCCAAATCGCGTACCGCTACAGCAGAGTCCCGGCCAATGGCGCCCCGCTATTGTAGAGTCCCGGCCAATGGCGCCCCGCTACAGCAGAGTCCCGGCCAATGGCGCCCCGCTACAGCAGAGTCCCGGCCAATGGCGCCCCGCTATTGTAGAGTCCCGGCCAATGGCGCCCCGCTATTGTAGAGTCCCGGCCAATGGCATCCCGCTATTGTAGAGTCCTGGCCAATGGCACCCCGAGACTGTAGAGTCCTGGCCAATGGCACCCCGAGACTGTAGAGTCCTGACCAATGGCATCCTGTCGGCATTGTGGGCCACTGAAATTATGCAGTTAAAGCTCACAATCATAGGGTCCAGTCTGCACCCATAATGAGACACTCAGAAGCCTTCAGACATCCAAAGGGTGAGGGTCTTAGCCAATTGGATTGTCGGAGATTTGGTTTTGACAATCGCAATGCCAAGACGTTCTCATTCTCTGTCACCCTGGTTACGGTGTCACCGGTAAGAGACATGCTGGGGATCCACCCCGGCGATCGATTTCCAGGCAGTTGCGCCTTTCTCCGCCATACTGCAGCGGTCTCTGGCTGAGTCCCCCCCCCCCATTCCCGCCCCATTCCCCGAAACTCCGGAAAATTCATCAAGTCACAGAGGCGGAAATATGTCTAATGAATTCCCGGGGCTGGCAGTCGTGCGGGGATCTTCCTGAGCGAGATTAAATAAGGGCGGTCCAACGCAAACAGACTCGCTGTCAGCCTGCTCTCTGCTCCGTCTCCCCCCCCCCCCCCCCCCGCCCCCCTCCCCACACACCCTCCCCCCCCCCCTCGTCTCTCCGCAGCTCTTCCAGGTGTGTGACGGGCGAAGCGGACGGAGGAGACTGAACAGAGACATGCCCGCTACAGGCGCCGCGAGGGAGGGAGAGAGGAGGGCCAGCCAGTGAGACACGCCCGCCCCCGCCCCGCCCCGCCCCGCTCACAGCCATGGCCTTCACCCTGTCAGAGATCATGGCGGCCCGCCGGCAGCAGCAGCAGCAGCAGCAGCAGAGGGGGGGCAGAGTGACCGTGGAGGTGGACGAGTACAGCGCCAACCCCACCCAGGCCTTCACCTTCTACAACATCAACCAGGGCCGCTTCCAGCCCCCCCACGTGCACATGTAAGCACCCCCCCCCCAGTCCCGTAACCTCAGTCTTTCCATCTCTCTCTCTGTCTCTCCCTCCCTCTCTCTCTCTGTTACTCCCCACTTTATCTTTAGCTCTCTCTCTCTCCCCACTTTCCCTCTGTCTCTTCCTCCCTCTCTCTTTATCTTTGCCTGCCTCTCTCTCTCTTTCTCTCTCTTTTCTCTCTGTCTCTTCCTCCCTCTGTCTCTCTTCGTGTCTGTCTCTGTCTCTCCCTCCCTCTCTCCCTCTCTCTCTCTTTCTGTTTCTCTCTCATTCACGTGCACCAGCGTGAGTGCTCACCCCTGTCCCTCCCCGCATGTCCTCTCTCTGTCCAGAGCCCCGCTGGCTCACCTCTGTGTGTGAAGTCTCTGATCCTGCTTCAGAACGAACCTGCAATATAAACCTTCAAAGCGCTTTATTTTGAACACAGTGTACAAAAAAAAAAAAAAAAAAAAAAGAAATCTTAGTTTGTGAGCACGCCTGGATTTTGCCTCGATTTGCCTGAAGGAGCTGTGTGTGTAGCTGTCGTGCGGCGAAAATTTGAAGGGCTGTGAATAGAAAATCTCGTCCTCGTACATTTTTCCGAATCGCGGCGCCTCCCGCCTCCCAGCAAACCGGTTTCAGCGTGAGTCCGAGATTTCCAATCTAGCGGCGTTTGAAGCACAAGTCTATTGTAAGAAGAAGAAGAAGAAGAAGAAGAAAAAACTTGTTTAATATCCTTAAAAGTCCTTGAGAAGTCCTTGCGTTTTGCATTAGAGGTAAGGTGGGCTCCCTGTTCCATCTGCGAGCCCCACACCCCCCCCCCACCCCCCGCGTCACCCCCCACCCCGCCTTCCCCAGCGCGTTAGCTTTAGCCGCGTAGCGCGGTTTTTTGAACTCGCCGGATCTAAAGTGGGCCATGCTTATTCAACAGCACCGGGTCCCCCAGGACTGCAGGGGGGGGGCGTAGCTGCTCCAACCTGCCTCGCTCCCGCGGGACTGCTCTCTGACTGAGAGCTCTGAGCCCACAGTGTGGGTTACAGCGCAGTTCAGTACTGCCGCACACCACTGTTCCTCTCTTTCAGTTCAGTACTGCCGCACACCACTGTTCCCCTCTTTCAGTTCAGTACTGCCGCACACCACCGTTCCCCTCTTTCAGTTCAGTACATTACAGGCGTTTAGCAGACGCTCTTACCCAGAGCGACTTACACAACTCTTACACAGCATTTACATTGCATCCATTTATACAACTGGATGTATACCGAAGCAATGCAGGTTAAGTACCTTGCTCAAGGCTACAACGGCAGTGTCCTACCTGGGAACCGAACCTGCGACCATTAGGTTACAAGACCAGCTCCTTGCCCATTATACCACGCTGCCGCCCCAGTCCTGCCACCGTTTCCCTCCTTCAGTTCAGTACTGCTGTGCGCCACTGCGTTCTTGCTCCGTCACGTGTTCTCATGCTGAAGGAAATGTGAGGTAGGTGCTGACTGTCTGATGTGGCATGTGCATGACTCTACGGTGCTTCCATTCTAGGACCATTTGCTCCTGAATATTTATGTGTGTTAACTGGAAAAACAAATGTATTAGCACATCTACTAATTCGGATGCTTTAGTGGGCTCCTAAATAAAAAATGTTAGGATTGAGCCCTGGCTTGTCTGCGGAAAGTAGAAGCTTTTATTCACCTTCTTGTGTACATTCTGAGAAGTCCAGCACCAGTGATAAATGGGTGGGTGTCAACTCTTAATTCTCTGAAATTATTGGACCATGGGTGCACTTGGTTATGTTCTAAAACTGTCTCAAGAATGATTTGACCTTATCTGCAGTTTCCATCTGAAAAAAACCCATGTACGAAAATGCATAATTTGGCACATTGCAGGTGGATATTACTGGAAGGTACCGGTATAAGTCTGATTGCCATAGTGTAAGTACTCGCACAGTCACTTGTTAAAGAAGTTCAGGATGGTGTCCTGTATCACACACCGAATCTCGAGGGGGTGCTAGCTGTCCCTGTCTTTCCCTTTGCCGTGCCGCAGGGTGGACCCCCTGCCCCACGATGCCCCGAAGCCCCCTGGGTACACGCGCTTCGTCTGCGTCTCGGACACCCACTCCCGCACGGACGCCATCCAGATGCCCTACGGCGACGTCTTCATCCACGCCGGGGACTTCACCGAGCTCGGCCTCCCCAGCGAGGTCAAGAAGTTTAACGACTGGCTCGGTGAGTGAGCCACTGACTGACTGACTGACTGACTGACTGACTGAGTGGGTGACTGAGCGAGAGATAAGATGCACTTTATTGAACCCTGTGTGGTAGTTTGTTCTCTGCATTTGACCTATCCAAGCTACTTAGGAGCAGTGGGCAGCCACAGTGCAGCGCCCGGGGACCAACTCCCGTTATAAGGCCAGTGCCTTGGTCAAGGGTGTATACCTGACCGGACAGTCTGAGAGTGAGAGAGAGAGAGGGGCAGACCGATAGGGGAGACTTTCTGTGGTGTTTGATGTAGAGACTGCACTGTGAGCTCCATGCGGGCACTCAGGGCATCAGAGGAGATGTGTACCTGTGTCCATGTGTAGCTCTTAGAGGGCAGACGGACCGTGTGAAAGGTAACTGGGACAGTAACTGGGGTAGAGAGGTAACTGGACAGTGCCCCCCCTCGTGTATATGTGCACGTTGCAGCAGGTAAAGCACTCCGAGCCAATGGAATGAAATGCGTTTGAACCCTCACCCCCCCGCGAGCCGCCCAGGTTAGTGGACGTCCCGCACGGTCGGGAGCCCCAAACGGAGCGGGGGCCGTGGGGCCGACGGGGGCCGAGCCAAGCCCCTGTCACTCCGCATGGCGGTCCGGGAGGCGGGGGCCTCCTATTGGCAGGGCTTCCCCCGCCTGCAGCGCCCACACTCCTCCCCTCATGAATATTCAGGAGGCCTGGATTCCGCTCCTCTTGGATGCGGTTGTGTGGCTGCCTTGGATGAACAGAACACCCGGTGCTGTATATATTCATAAGAGAAAATTATGATTATTTTTTTCCCTTCCCTTTTTTGTGTTCTCACACCTGTGTTTTTTAGAACATTGGGGGGGGGGAGGGGAGGGGAGGGAGTGCAGCAGGGGAAACAGATGAACTTTTTTTTTTTTCCCTTCACGCTTCAGGAGAAGCTGCTCTGCTCTTTCTTCTGCGTCCCTCATCTACAGTTATGCATCTCCTCCTCCTCCTTCTCCTTGTTCTTCTTCTATTGTTTTGCAGCTCTTATTTTAGCGGGGGGGGGGGGGGGCCTGCTGGCTCCTGGCAGCGGCTCAGAGCTTTGTTAGCGGCGGTGCAGACTGCAGGCGATGGGAGGTGGGGGTAGGTGCGTTAGAGCCCCGCTGTGGTGGGGGGGGGGGGGGGGGGGGGGGGGGGGTTCTCCCTCGGGGTGGGGGCGGAGCATGGAGGCTCTTGGGGGGGGTACATCCAGGAGAGGGCTCTGCTACGTGCGTTTGTGAGTTTAATGTTGTAAATCCAGCCGGGGGTGTCCTGGTCTCACTGGGAATGGGGGGCGGGGGGGGGAGGGGGGGGGGGGGGGTTGGTGGCCTGGCACCTGGAGCCTCTGGCAGCATAGGCGTTCGCCATTGGAGACACCGTGCGCTGAGACGTCTATCCGATTGGTCGTCAGGAGGAAAGGGGGAGGAGCAAAGAAGGCTCCCAGGTATCTGCTGTCTCCCAAAGGCTGGGCGGTGTTCGGGGGGCCTCCACAGGCAGCGATGACCTCGCCCACGGGCGCCATCGCCCGATTTCCATCGCTAACCTCGTCGACTCCATCAGGCGCCTCGATAAGCGCGTGTTCCGCTCATCCTTTCCCAGCAGCCACCTGGTTTCCGATCCCTCGCGTCCGTTCCGCGCGCCGGGGACAGGAGAACCCGCTTCGGCTCGGCCTCCGGAATCTCCCGGCTCGCCTCTCGGCGTTTGATTAACGGGCCTGCCGCAGCGCGCCGGGACCGGCTCACGTATTCATCCACCTCTCCCTGGGCGCCATCAGTCAGCGGCATCATAATCAGCTTTCCAGAGGGCGGACCGAGCCGACCTCTCAGTGACTCCGTAAATAAACGGCACCGCCGCGATCGCCCCCCCCCCCCCCCCCCGTCTCCCGAGTAAACATCGTCCCCCGGCCTCAAAAAAGAATAAAGATATAATAATCGCGGGAGCGAAGACGCATTAGCATCAGAAAGGGAGGCGCTCCCTCCCCTTATCTCGCTGATGGGTGGGTGGAGCAGCTCTCCGGGGCTTTGGGGAGGAGCGGAGGAGAGGCTCCTGGGAGGAGCCGGGAGAAGCGGCACATACGGCCGCCGGGTCCTCTCCCGAAAATAAAGACACATGTTTCTGAACCTGCGCTCCGCTGGGGCTTGGGAACAAAAGGGCGGGCGGGGCTGTTTTTGGGGTTCTCCGCAAAATAGAAGATCCTGCACACTTACTTCTCTTCTGAATAATTGACAGTGCGTTGACCTACTGCACTCGCATGAAAACAGAGCCCTTTGCAGATGAAGGGTCTGTCAGTGTGTTTTTTCCCCTTCTTCCTGTCCTTGGCGTCTCTCGTTGACCGGCTTTTGCTCCCACTCTGAAGTGCGTGAGGCGGCGAGGCAGCGGAGCAGACCCAGCAGCCCGTGGGGTGTGTGACACCGGCGGGCTCTGGAAAGCATCTCCTCACAGTCTCCTCTGAGCGGGTGATTATTACCGTCCATGAGGGGGGGGGGGGGGCGAAATGGGGACTCCGGCTCTGAGTGGAGCACTTTTTCTGGGAAGCAGGAATCTCTGCTTATTTCTTAACCCTTTGAAGAGCAGGTTTTTTGTAATGTTTTTTTCTTCAGAATTCTAAGTCAGTGTTCTAGAACTCTGGAATCTTTCTTTCAGTTGCCAGGAGCGATTGTGTGTTCAGTTAAGAACATTCTAATGGCCCTGCTTGGTGACATACCCCCGGCCTCCCTCCCCCCACTGCCTATTGGTCATACCTGTTCATAATCCACCCCCCCCCCCCCCCGAATCTGCAGGTTTTCCCTCCCACTCCTCTCTCCTCCCCGGTTCTCCTGCGGAACTGGAGGAGCATTAAAGTTTAATGAGCGCTCTTCCCCTCTCCCGGGCGGGTCTGAAGTGGCTTTGTGTCGTGCTTTTTATCTCTGCTGTTCTGCCGTGTTTACCCGGCGACAGGGGCTCGCTGCCAAAGTCTTAATGAGAAAACCTGACGCGCTTCATAACGTTAAAAACAACAGTAAACACGGAGCCGTTTTGAGTGACGGGTTTGAGGCCGAGTTCTATTCCGTTTCTGCGCCTTCTCAGAAAACTCTCTCTGGGGTTTTTTAAAATTTTATTTTTACTGATTCTCACATTATATATTTTTTTACTGTTTGGAATGTACTTAAACATTTAATTTGGGCCGAACCAGCCGACAAGTGGTGTAACCTCATCACTCAGTCACAGACGTTCGCGTTTGTAGGGCTGGCCCCGCTGCTGTGGTCCAGCCAAAAAAAAAGAAGAAAAAATATTGGAGCGCATTACTGCACGTTTCGTGAGTGCTGTGCACTTATTTTTACGAAGTCCTCACTGTTTCAGCAGGACTGCGGTGTTCAGTGCCATTTCGGGTGAACATTACTGCTGTGTTCAGCGCTGTTAACACTGTGATCCCGACTGTGGTGTTCAGCAGCGTGAGCTGTTCCTCATCGGACGTCGTTTTCAGTTTGCGTGAGGAAATCTGCCATGTCTGACTGCACACTGGGATTAGACTAAGCAGCGACCCGATGCATCGGAATCCCAGTTGGTTTCATTTTTTGATGCATCAACTCCTGGAGAGTCTGAACTGAGATTAGGGTTTGATCTGTAGTTGCCTTGGTGGGTTTAATGGTGCCGGCCGCCGCCCTGTGTTCCTGTGGTTCTGGGGGTGGGGGGCGTGTGATGGAGGAGCGGACAGGAGGGCTGCCGTGGCGACGGCGTGTTTACTGTAAACCTCGCTCGCGCAGAGAGGGAGAGAGAGAGAGAGAGAGAGAGAGAGAGAGAGAGATGGGGACCACCTACCAGGCTGGAAATGAGAGCGGATTTCGCGCTAAGCGCTGTTTACGCTCCCGTCCCCCACGCCGCCGTGACGCGCGCCTGCGTCCTGAGCGCGTGGGTGGCATCAGGCAGCGGATGAGCACGAGGCGTTCGCGGACATTTGAGCAAATCTCTCTCTCTCTCTCTCCCCCTGTGTCTGTCTCTCTCTCTCTCTCTGTCTCTCTCTCCCTTTCTCCGTGTCTCTGTCTCTCTCCATCTCTCTCTCTCCCTTTCACTCCCTTTTTCCTTTTTGAATTTTTCCCCATCAGTGTGGTGCGTATCCTTATGTATCCTTGTATTTTTTTTGTGTGTGTCGATGACAACTTTTAATCTGAAGTTTTTGTCCTGGCAAACTGCACTCCTCCCCTTCTGTGAGTATTCTGTAGAGGCGGGGCCATATGTTGAGGGAGCAGTGGCGTTTCCTTTGCAGGGACGCAGGGCTGCCCTGCTGTTGCCTGTGAGCGTCAGGGTGGCGGCCAGTATTCAGCGGCAGGTGTGCAGCGGGGGGGGGGGGGGGGGGGCTTTTCTGAGTGGGTGGGCGCGTGCGGCACACGCTGGGGGGGGGGAGAGCAGGCCCTCTGACACGCCCGAGGGGCGGAGCCTCCAGCCACACAGTCCAGTAATCCCCTTCAGAAGCGCCGGGGGACCACCCGCGAGAGCGGGAACAATGGCTTCAGGGGAGCCGGGACCTTCCGGAAGGGGACCCTAAGCCCTCTCTCCCCCCCCCACCCCCACCCCCACCAAACTGTCCTGGCTCCTGTGTGAGAGTGGGAATTCTGGGATCTCTGTTGTGTGTTCACGTCTTTTCAGCCAAAGAGAATAACACCGATCAATAGTACAGCCCGGTCATGTTTTAAAACGCATTTTTCGGGCCCAACATCATATCCATCTTCAGGTAAATTATTATTGTTTTCTTAGATTCTGTTATGCGGCGCAGGGGAGCGACGGTCCTCCCTACACAAAGGCACTTACGTTCCTTTCTTTGTTTCTGCTTTGATTTTATTTAATTGCTTTCTTTTGAGCTGAGGGGGGAAAAAAAACATAATTTGTGCTGTGGGTTGATTTGGACTAAAACTGAAACTCTTGGTTACATTAAAGCAGCTTTTTGAAACAAAGGACAAAAGCCTGCGAGAGACGGTAGCTCATAACTACAGCAATGCACTGCCACTTGCAAGTCCAGATTAGTCTTTGAGCGCTGGGGGGGGGGCTAAGGGGGGGCTTGTCTTTCTCACACACTAAAGGCATATTTTTTCATCAGTTTCCCTCAGTTTTCATCTCTTTGTGCGCGTTTGATTGAGCACTCCCGACGACTTTTTATTTTTCGATTCGCTTTGTGTTCTTCAACGGGGACGATTTAATTGAGAAGTCCCGTCCATCTCTGCAGCGCCTCGATCCTTTTGAAGAACGGCGGCTTGCGGTTAAAGGAAGAGAAGCATTCATAACGCGCTAATAAAATAACCTAAACGTAACCGTGACAATGAATGATTTCCCTTTTTCTGCTGTGATGCTAATTGTGTGGGTTTTCCACACTTTGGTATCTGGCTAATCGTTTTAATATGGCCTTTCTCATGATATGGCCTTTCTCATGATCCCTCATGGTTTCTCTGTTCTGGAATGTATGTGTATGGTGGTCTGTAGCTCTGCTCTGGAGTGCATGTGTATGGTGGTCTGTAGCTCTGCTCTGGAGTGCATGTGTATGGTGGTCTGTAGCTCTGCTCTGGAGTGCATGTGTATGGTGGTCTGTAGCTCTGCTCTGGAGTGCATGTGTATGGTGGTCTGTAGCTCTGCTCTGGAGTGCATGTGTATGGTGGTCTGTAGCTCTGCTCTGGAATGCATGTTTATGGTGGTCTGTAGCTCTGTTCTGGAATGCATGTGTATGGTGGTCTGTTTCTCTGCTCTGGAATGCATGTGTATGGTGGTCTGTAGCTCTGTTCTGGAGAGACTGGTTTACAGCAGCCTGGTTTACCAGCCCTGGTATGCCCTTGCGTCGTGATGTTCTGTTACAATGTTCCATCTCAGTACTCAGCATTTCCTTATTGCGCATTATATTGCTCAGCAGCCAATTTCATATAAAATAAATCTGCTATGAAAATGAATCATTCCCTCTGTGGAATTATGACGAGAGCTTGACTACTCCCCATGAAATGAACGTGGTTCCGAACACGACTCCACCGTGAATTACAGCACTGCTCAGTGTGTCTGTCAGCATTGTGCCCTACGGTTGGCAAGGTGACATTTTCGGCTCACGTTAAGACCGTAACGGTGACATAAAAAAAGTAATATGAGTTGCTTCTGCGTTTCCAGCCTACATTATCTCAAGGTGATTGGCTCCTGTCCTGTGAGGCAAAAGGCTTTGACTAAGAATGTAGGGCATCACGTCTTTCTCTGACTTGAGGAAGATGACTGTAAGGATTCACTGAGTAGTGTAATAGAATACCTTTTTTCTTTTTTACAGAATTAAATACGTCCATGCGTGTTTTCCTTGACAACAGCACAAATAGTTCTTTGAACTGATTGTCCAAAGACTAAAAAAAAAAAAAACATTTTCTTAATTGTTCCCTTCTCTTGGTGCTCATTCTGTGGAAGCACGTTTAAAAACAAGACCATTAAATAGTTCTCATGCATTTGTATTTATTTTCCTCAAGGACAGATTGACCCGTTTCTCCTCTGTGGTCACGCACAAACATTTGAGTGACTGCCAGCGATGACACGCATCTCTAAATACATTCGTTTTGATTAAGATTCTGCTGGTAAAAGTGAAATAAAGCGCCAAGGGAGTTATAAGGTTGTCAAAAGGACGTGAAATATGACCTCGCATTACTTTCAAACAAATTCATCTTGGGCAGACATCGTTTGCTCAAGAAGTTAAAAAAGAAAAAAAAAAAAGATTAAGAAACGGCCTGCATTTCTTCTGCTCTACGCAACGTGAGCATAAGTGGAACAATCGATCAAGTGTTCAGAGATTTTCGATGGAAATAGTATAACATTAAAAAAAATAAATAAAAACAAAAATACTGATTTTAAGTTTTGCACCAGAGCCTGGGTTATGTTTGTGTTGTTATTTGTCCTGGAGCTCTCCTGCTTGGAATCTCAAGATGTCCGCCAGAGTTCCCCGTGGACTGTCTCACCCGCTCTAAACGTCTCTGCCCCCCGTGCCCTGTCTCACCCGCTCTAAACCTCTCTGCCCCCCATGCCCATCCTTCTTTCAGGCACCCTGCCCTACGAGATAAAGATCGTGATCGCGGGGAACCACGAGCTGACCTTCGACCAGGAGTTCATGGCCGACCTGATCAAGCAGGACTTCTACTACTTCCCGTCGGCCTCCAAGCTGAAGCCGGAGAACTACGAGAACGTGCAGTCCCTCCTGACCAACTGCATCTACCTGCAGGACTCCGAGGTGACCGTGCGGGGCCTGCGCATCTACGGGTCGCCATGGTGAGTAGTGTACCCCCCCCCCCCCCCCTTACCTTCCAGAGAGAGGGTGACGTACCTGTCTCTGCAGCTCTGCTTGAGCTGTGCAAAAAACAAACAATGGGAACACGGTGTGTTTAAACACAATGCGCGTGTGCACAAACACACACACCCACACACACACACAGGCAGACGCCACCCACAGTCACGTTGTTTCTTTTTTCCCGGTTGAGTCCTGGAATCGGTGTTGAGCTGATGTGCGTTCCACAGCGCAGACATGCTGAAGGCGACTGGTTAGCATTGTTAGCAGGGGTTTTCTGCAAAAAAAAGGCCAGTGTCATCCCACGAATGGCACAATCCTGCGTAATACTGCTTTCTGGCATAAGCCCCATTCACACTTATCACGTGATAACTATACCCCTAACGATAACTTTCTTCGTGTCCGCACCTTAAAACTTCCTATCGTTCAACTTCCCCCCTCAGTAAGCCCCGATGTTATGCGCTCTCGCTGACAAAGAGAAGGAGCGCTGTTCTACAGAAGATTCAGAGAACAGATGAATGGCGTCTGCCCAGTGTGCGCCCGCCGGAACATTCCGGAGCTTTCTAGCAATCACGGAACCCTCGCCGTGCTGCGGAATACTGTGTATAGCCTAATGTTCTAAATGAAAAGCTTTTAGAATGTCCCCTGTGCCAATGCAAATTCGATTTAGGCGATGAGTAATTTGAGTTTTTTTTTTTTTTTTTTTTTTTTTTGGTCTGTACTTCTGGTGCTTCAAACCAACATATTGTAATTTGACCTCTTTGTAATATTTAGCATCACTTCATTCAGCGACTGGGCCGAAGTGTGTACAGATGAAGAAGAGGACATCTTCATTAGGACATAGTATTACTGTTGATGGAGAAGTTGTCATTAGCTAGTACTGGACTGGAGCATTTTGGGCTAGCGTAGACTAGAGCATTTTGGGCTAGCACAGACTGGAGCATTTTGGGCTAGCGTAGACTTCAGTATTTTGGGCTAGCATAGACTGCAGTATTTTGGGCTAGCGTAGACTTCAGTATTTTGGGCTAGCATAGACTGGAGCATTTTGGGTTAGCATAGACTGTAGTATTTTGGGCTAGCACAGACTGCAGTATTTTGGGCTAGCATAGACTGGAGCATTTTGGGCTAGCACAGACTGCAGTATTTTGGGCTAGCATAGCCCATGCTAGCGCTGACGCGCTGTAATTCACCAGGGCTGAAGGCTTGGTATCTGGGAGGTATCTGTAGCTCAGTGCTCAGGCTCAATGGCGGCGTGCTGCTGGGGCCGAGGGCCCGTGGTGCCGCTCTGTGCCCAAGGGGTGGGCTTTCATCATCCTGGAGAACTCCAGCTGGAAGCCTTGTTTCTTTTTCGGGGGGGGTTTTGGACGGTTATTCCTCTGTCTGTCGGTCCTCCCCACATGTCGCTGGCTCGGGAGCGGGTTCCGCCGGTGGCGTCCTCCCCCCCCTTCCCCCACCCCCCCCCCCATCTCTAATCTCCATCAGGAAACGGTGGGACGGAGCCGCTAAAAATCTGGTCTCCATGGTGATTTTGCGTTCGCGGAAACGAGCTGGATTTATGGAGCGGAGCCCGCGGCGCCTCAGGGGCGCTGGCGTTTCCGCGGCGACTCTCGCCCGCGTCGGCTGGAAGCGGGAAGTGCGACTCGCTCGCGCAGTCCCCCCCCCCCCCCCCACACCCCCACCCCCCTGCCCCTCTCCTCTTCCCTCCTTCCACCCGTCCGTGCGTCTCTCCGCGGACAAGTGCGATAAGAGGCCCAGCGTGGCGCTCTTCTCCCTTTGTGATCAGCCGCACTGATCAGCCTCAACCAGATTTTACTTCCCCCACCCCACCCCACCCCCGTCCCCCCGGTCCCACACTCCCTCCCTCCCTCTCTCCCTCCCTCCCACACCTCACTTTGCCCACCTAAATTACATCCTGGCATCCTCCGCGTTTCCCCCCCAAATCGTACCGATTTGTCATTTTCTGAAATGGGGGGGGGGATTGAGAGGAAGACTCAGGGGGGTGGGAGCCGGGGGGGAGGGGAGGGGAGGGGATGGGGGCGTGGGTTTTTTTTTGTTTTTTTTCCCTCCGTTGCCGACGGTAACGCTACTTTACAAGTAATTTGTCATGAGCGCATCACAGCCTCACCGCAGCGCCATAAAGCAGGCGCCGGAGAGAGAGAGCGGTGCGCGGCGACAACAACAACAAAAAGGAAAAAAGGAGGAAGAAGGAGGAAAAAGGAGAGGCTAATTCTTGTGTAGGAGGCGATGGGGCTCGACAGAAGTTGTCCTTTCAGAAGCTCGAGGCGGCAGCAAGGCGCAGCGTACAGAGAGAAGCGGGAGACGACAAAAAAGAACGAGGGAGCAAAAGGGCGGAACAGGAGAAACGTTAGCCGTTCGCCGGACCGTCCTGAACCGCCGTTCGCCGTCCTTCTACCGGCCACACCCCTGTGTGATGCAGGGGGGAAAGGGGAGGGGGGTTTGGGGTGCCTTGTAGTTATGGGGGATCAGTTGTAGTTAAGTGCGGATTAGTTATGGGGGGGAGGGGGGATCAGTGCATTTTAGGATAACGCTGTCATGCTTGGCCTCATCTTGGCCTCGTCCTGCATTCGCACCCCCGCACGTGGCAGTTGGCGCCCGGTGAGCGCGGGCTGTCGGGCCGCTCGTTAGCCCCTCTGATTACGCGGAGCGAGGTTAACGAGCGCCAGAGAGAGAGAGAGAGAGAGAGAGGGAGGGAGAGGGAGAGAGAGAGAGAGAGAGAGAGAGAGAGAGGGAGAGAGGGGGAGAGAGAGAGAGCGAGAGACTGAGAGGGAGAGGGAGAGGGAGAGGGAGAGAGGGGGAGAAGGAGGGAGAGGAGAGAGAGAGAGAGACGATTTAGCCGCGCCTTTGCTCCCGGCTCGCGGCAGGACTGCCGCTGTAACCGCCATTACCACCGCGTACCGAAGAGCGCCACAAGCCCGTTTTACACCCCATCTGGGGACCAGACCCTTCTGCGTAAGCTTCCCTCGTTACAGGACCCATCTCAAGAGGTCGTTTTTTTATCTTGCTAAATAAAATTGTGCGTGAATAATGATTATGGAGTATCGTTGCACCCCCCCCCTCACATTGCGCTCGTTATGTGTCCAACTTGTAAGTTCACAAGTCTCGGCATTCGCTGATCCGCATTTAATCAAAAAAAATAAAAATAAATAATGATTAACTTCCATAAATGTTGAGAATGAATGACTCTGAAAGCCATCTTGTCTGCTAAATGATCCTAATACAGTTTATTGTCTTAAAGACAGAGACGGAAGTTTGGGTGGGTGCGGTGCGTGTGGAGGGTTGAGTGTTTGGGGGGCCACAATTTTTTTTTTTAAATTCAAGTGGTAGAAATGGCACAGTCTTACTCCGCGTGGAATCATTAGCAAGCGAGATGTAAAGGACTTCTTAATTATATTTTTTAATTATTGAGGATTTGCTTCTCTTCTGTTGTGGCCTAATTAAAACTCATCATCAAAAAAGAAATCTGTCTTCTCTCTCTCTCTCTACTTTCCCAGTTTTCATAAGAATACCTGCACCCACAGTTTCTCTTCCTCTACACCGCTGCGGAGAAAAAAAGAGGAGCGTCTGTTCGCCCTGTTTGTCTGTTCGAGAGAGGGAATATTGGATTTAAGGGGGGACTTTTAATGAATTCCGCAACGAGGCGGGGGCAAACCAAAACCCCCGCGTCCCCCCCTTCACCGTATTTTTAATTAACGTCTTTGACGCGCGGCGGGTTTTTTTTCGGAAGAATAATTCCGCGGTTTTTATGTAGCGACTGCGCGGAGAGGCTAAGTCAGGTCGCCTGCCTTGACGGGCGGCTCGCCGAGGCTCCATTAAGCACATTAGCGGCCTGCCAGCGCCGCCCCCCCAGTCCCTGCGCCGGAGACGCTTGTCACCGGTGCATTCTGGGATTTGTAGTATCGTGTGTCTGCGTCTCTGTCCTGCATCCGAGGGCGCCCGAGCCGGGTAATTCGCCCGGCTCTCCTGCGAGCCGCCTCTCGCGCTTCCCGCTAACGCCGCCGCGCCTGTCAGACGTAGCGAGCGCCGCGACTCGCCGTCTTCAGCAGCTGACGGGCGAGAGGCAGGCCCCCGAGGCCTGGTGAAGAGACGAAAAATAAATTTCAAAAAAAAAAAACTGGTTCAGGGACCTGACCACCTCTCTGGGACTTTTTGGGGGGCCTGCCTAACGGAACGTCCTCAGGTTAATGGTCACCCTCCGACAACGGCGGCGGTGGCGAACTCTCCACAGCGAGAATCGCAGAGCGCGTGTCAGTGGGAAAAGCCTGGAAACAGTTCCAATTACCACGGGCTCAACCAGAGTCTTCGCACCGGTGTCTCTCCCTCTCTCCTCCTCGTTTTTTTTTTTCCTTCTTCCACATCTCCTGTTTTTCCGTCTCCCTTTTTTTTTTCTTCCCCCCCCCCCCCATCTCTCTTTTTTTCTTTTTTTTTTTCTTCCTTTCTTAAGTGCTGCCAATTACCCGAGCCCCGGCAGAGGCTGAATGTGCAGTGATGGAAATGCGTTTGTAGGTGGGCGAAATGGAACGTGGAGAAGAAGGCGCTTTGCATGACGCCCCCTCCCCACCCCCCTTGGGCTTCGCTTTAAATTACCTGTGAAATGGCCCCCAGGGGCCGCTGTGTTCCCCACTCTCTCTTTCTTTCTCTTTCTGTCTGTCTGTCTCTTTCTTTCGCTCTCCTCCTCTCTCCGTGCCTCTCTCTGTCTTGCTGTCATTCTCACTCTCCCTCTCTCTCCATCTGTGTCTGTCTCTTTGTCTGTATCTCTCTCTCCCTCTCTCTCTGTCTCTGTGTCTCTCTCTCTCAGAGGACAGAGGATGCCTGCTCCAGGGCGTTCTCTTGTAGTTTTGTTCACAGGCGTAGGGTTTGCCGTGCGGCGCGTGAGTCAGAACCCAGCCCTGGCCGCCGTACGCCACGCGCTTCCGCGTTTGATAGCGCTCATTCCTTTGCCTCAGATTCCCAGGAGACCCCTGCAGCAGGCCCAGAATGCTTTTTGTTAACGGCGTGCGGACCGACGTGAGGAGGAGGAGTACTGGCTATAGAGTCTTCCCCACTTGAGGAGGTCATGGGAAACAATGCACCGAGCCACAGGAGGAGCTCTGAGCTACAATGGATCGCAGAGGAGGCAGCCGATTGGCTGCTCGCCACAGTGACCTCAGGCCAGGGCCCTCGGACCTGGTCAGCTGGTTCCATCTGACCAATCACGTCATCCTTACCAGGATGTACTCCGAGGTGACCATTAACCATAATGGCAGAATATTTCTAATGAAGAAAAGTCCTCCTCCTGCAAAGACCCAAGATTTATTGTTTGGGCACAGCCCCGCCCCTCCCTCCCTATTGGTGCATATTTCGTGTCAGTTTTCTCGAGGCCCGGCGTCAAAAAGTACCCATGGCGACAAAGCGCTTCACGGGTTAAAAGCTGGAGACGTCATATAGCGCCAGGCTTTTCAGAGAACTTTAAAATAATTTGAGTCTCCTGGGGTTTTACACATTCTAATTTCCAACTAAATGGGACATCTGTTTGAGAAAGGGAAGATTTGCCACGGTTGCCAAGGCAACTATCATTCTGTAGGAGGGGGAAAAAAAAAAGGTTTTCCGCGGCTTTATGGACGGAATTAGACAGGATTTAGCGCTGGGAGTCGCCGGTGGTCATGCAGGATCCTCTTCCTCCTCGGTCTTCCTGACCTGTAGTGACATCAGAATTTGGGGATGAGGTCAGATTGAAGGGGTCCTCTTGGAGCAGCCGCCAGGTAGAAGAGGGGGTTGCAAAATTTGAAAAACTCCTCGAACGGAAGCATCAAAATGTCCTTTAGGTCTTTGAAATAATGAGTTTCCCGTTTAGGATAACTGGCCATCATTTGTTCTGCTTGGGTGCATTTGGACAGACGTGTGTGTGTGTGTGTGTGTGTGTGTGTGTGTGTGTGTGTGTGTTCTTTCATTTAAGCTAATTAATGGCTCATTTACTTTACTCTTGAAGACTGGGCCACTCTGCAAGTGTTGCATAGTTTTAATAGTTATTATTAGCCTAAGCATTATGACACTTTCAGCACTTCCTTCCTACCCGTCTCTCTCTGTCTGTCTTTGTCTCTCCCTCTCTCTGTGTCTCTCTCCATCTCCCTCTCTCCGTCTCTTTCTCCCTCCTTCTCTCTCTCTCTGTCTCTCTTCCATCTCCCTCTCCCTTCCTCTCTCCATCTCTCCCACCCTCCCTCTCTCTCTCCCCCTCTCTCTCTCTCTCCCCCTCTCCCTCTCTCTTTCACTCCCTTTCTCTCCCTCCCTCTCTCTCCCTCTCTCTTTCTCTCCCCCTCTCTCTCTCCCTCTCTCCCTCCCTCTCTCTTTGTCAGGGCTGGCTCACACCTCCCTCCCCCAGGCAGGCCTCACAGTGCTTCAGGCAGTGCCATATGACGCAGGCCTGGTACAGGCTGCCTGCACCTGCTCCAAAACGCCACATTTGTCAGAAGGCCCTGGCTCCCGCACTCCACACCCCCCCACCCCTCCCCACTCCCCTCCCCACACACACCTCCTGCATGGGGCGGGGGGGGACATGGCACTGGTGCCCGTGGGACCGCTGAGACTCTGGGCACAGGATTCACCCGCACTCTTTTTCTCTCTCCGCCCCTCTCTCTCTCTCTCCCTCTTTCTCTCACGCAGACGCTCTCTCTTTTCCCCCTCTTCTCTTCCTCTCTTCCTGGTCTCGAGAGCTCTCCCTCCCTTCCCCGCTGCGGCTCCAGCCCGGTGGCGGCGGTTTCGTTGTCGAGCGCTCGCGCGGCGCGGTTCCCCCGGACGCCGGCGCGTCTCTCCGGCGTGCCGCCGACGCGTTCGCGGCGTTCCCGCGGCCACGCTTCCCGAGCGCGTCCTCCGGTGGGAGCTCATTATCGCTCCGCGCGACGCCTCCCTCCCTCCCTCCCTCACTCCGCGGCCCGCCGCACGCTCGCTCGCTCGCTCTCTCATCCTCGCTCTCCAGAGCCGCCGATCCGCGCAGGAAGCAGGCTTTTGTTCGGCTACCCCCCCCACCCCCGATGCGTAGCTCTGCACCCACAGGGCCGAGCGGACTTTACCCGCTTCGTTAACGTCCTGCAGGGGGGTGTCCTTTTGGTAGGGGGGACTCAACCCCCCCTACTCCCCCAGACCATTCTAAGAACTTGGCCCTACTCTTTTTTTGTCAAAAACGTACCGATAACCAAACTCTTTAAAGGTCCAGGGAACTGGATTCATATGTTCCCCAAAGGTGAAAATTGACCGTCGTCTTAATATTTCTGTTTTAAACCCAGTTACAACCATTAAACTGTAATTACCATTGCTAGATTATAGTGACCTGTTCAGCAGACTTAGTGGGCAAGTGTCCTGCGCTCATTGACATTCATGTCCGTAAGACGCGTCACATGCAAGCCATTCCTCTTCACTGGCTAGGTTAGAGCCGATTTGAGCAGACTGTCCCGTGCAGTGACCTTGTTCTGCCAGACTAAACGAACGAAAGCGACAATAACTGGGCTTTATCATCGTAGGTCGTGTCAACGTGTGATAACGTTGTGAGACTGAGCTACTGTACGCTAACATTAGACTCTACAGCAGTCTGAGACTCCGGACATTACACCCGAATAAAGAAAGTCTTTGACTCCACATTTCTATTTAAAAAAGAATCATTTAAAAATATTTCTTGGCCCTTTGTGAATGCAAAGATGGTATTTAAATAACACACCATTAAAGATTTCAGTTTCCTGGACCTTTCACATGAACTTCCTGAGTCTGGGCTGTTCTTCTTCCTCTGTTTCCTGCCTGGTCTCATCCCCCCCCCCCCAACAGCACCCTGGATCAAAGCGATGTTCTGCTCCCCCACAAACATCCCCGCAAATCTCCGCGTAAGACTGAAATCATACCCTGCCAAACGCAAAGAGAGAGAAAGAAAGAAATAAATAAAATAAATGCGCAGGAAGCCAATGAAAATGGAGGGAGAGAGAGACAGGGAGACAGAAGAAGAAGGGAGATGAGTGTGTCTCTTCTGCCATCAAACTTCATTACAGCATGTCAGCAGCCAGAGAGAGCTGACAGAGGAAGTGTTCACATAGGGAGACGAGGAGATTTATTCATGTGTCTCCACCATCTCCTCACGAAGCTTCTCTCTCCCTCTCCGCTTCCGGAGCCTTCCGGCGCATGGGGTAAACCTCTCTCCCTCCCTCCCTCCCCCCCTCCTTTTTTAATTATCATTTCTTTATCGAAACATGTGAAACGGGGAAAGGGAGGGGGGGGCTGGGGACTGAGACCCGTCTTAGAGGGGGAGGGGGGTTGACAGTGTTTCACTGGGAATTGTGGGTAATGGCGGTGGAGGCGGGGCGGATTACTCGCCCCGTGGCCCTGGGTGGCCCAGGAGGAGCGGTGGGAGGTGTCACTTGACTCCCTTGTGGGTGAACGTCAATCAACTTTTTAAATTCTGTAAACTTGAGCATCTGAAGGAGTACGGACCGGAATCGGACACTCGCTTAAATTCTGCCCGCCTTTAAATTCTGCGATGGCGCTCGGCTGTTTGTGTAGCGAGCAAACCTTATGTTTACAGCTCAGCACCTGGCAGGGGACGTTTGTATCAGTGTGCCGACTGTCATGGGTGTTTTGCACTTCAGTAGTTTGACACGCATTAAAATGGGAGAAAGAACTGAAGTTGCGCTATCCACTGCATCACACAGTCTTGCCCCATCCACACTCTTTACATTCTACTACTATTACTACTACTAATACTAATATTACTACAACTGCTACTTCTACTGCTGCTACTATTACTATTTCAACTACAACTAATACTACTACCACCACCAATAGAAATGACAGAAATATTAATTCAATTGTATCATATATTGTTCTGCTAAAATATAGCAGTGCAGTTGTAATTATTCTTCATGCATATAAGAATGAAAAGGTTTAAGTGAATGTGTCTTCAGTAAAGTTTACCCATAATGCTTTGTGGTATATTTTGCGGGAGTTGCTTGGGAATCCCCTGAGATCCTAATCAGCTTTTAGAGCTGAATTCTGACAGGGAAACGGCTCATCGACGAAGTGAGCGTTTGTGGCAGTCAGCCTGCGCCTGAACAGCTGTGTGCAGATTGATGCTCTTTTCTAATGAAGGAGGCGGCCATTTTGCCATGTTTTCCCCGTGTAACAAACCCTCCACCTCCCCCCCCCCACCCCCGTTTCCCAGCCCCTCCCCATCCTGAACGCGCGGATGAGTAAGCGCCGCGCCGGTGCGTTAGCGAGCGCGTCCGGGGAACGGGGGGAACGCGACGCTTCCGATCAGTACGGAAGCTCGCCGCGGCTCTGCCTCGTAGCCTGAATCTGAGTGAAAAACAGCACGCGTCTGCCCCCCCCCCCCCCCCCCCCTCGCGAGCGCAGGTGCGCGGGTTTAGGACTCGGGCCGTCCGCTCGCGCGGGATCCTTAATCCCCCCCGCGCGCGCGCTCGAGCGTTTAGCGTCCCGCTGCGCGCCCGCCCGCCTCAATTAAATAATTAAGGCGCTCGCCGGGAGCGGCGCTTCAGAAGCGGGAAGCGCTCCTCGGGTCAGATTCCCGCCGTGGATTTCCCATGAGGCCGTGCGCTGTACTTCCCCCCTCAAGTCAACTGAAAATGATTTGTGTTTCTTTTTTTTAAATTTTATTTAATTTTTTTTTTTTACTCTTTTTTTCCCCCACCGATGAAGCGATGGGACAGCAGGTTGCTAAGCTGGGCGGCTTGATTCTAATGTGATTGTTCACCTACCGGGTAGCAGCGCATCATGTCCTTCTCAGACCGGACTAGTCGAGCTCAGAGCCGAGGTGGCCGTGCCGTGATCGTGTGCGTGGTTTGAGGGAGCGCTAGGCATTTTGGAGTTGATTAGTTTTGCCTGGGTCACTGATGTGCGTGGCTTTTATTTTGTTGTTCCTGCGTGTGTGCAGACACATCAAAGACTTCAGTTATGTCGGCACAAAAGCAGATCACTAAGTCACGGCTCACAGATCCTTTTCTCTTCTTCACAGCTCAAAGGGTTTTCTATAGGACGCACGCACACACACGCGCACACACACAGACACACACGCACACACGCACACACGCACACACGCACACACACACACGCACACACACACACACGCGCACACACACACACAGACACACGCACACACACGCACACACACGCACACACACACACACACACACACCATAGCACGCTGATATTGCAGCGGTTCCTCCTTAAAGGATAGCTCTCTGGGTCTCGGCTGTGTGAGCAGTAAGTGGGCGTGTAGCAGGCGTATCTCGCTGAGCCTGGGATGCGGTCTGTGCCCCGGTGATTTAAAGGCTGCCTAGAGCGACCGCGGCTAACCGCGCGGCCCAGTCTCCGGCGAAGCGCGTGTTCTCGTGCGTTAGGAGCGCGCGCGATCTGCGGGTAGCGAGCCACGCCGCCCTGTCGTTCCAAACTGGCTGAGAGTCGCCGGTCTCCCGCGGTGAGCTGGTGGGGGGTGGGGGCGTCCCAAATGCTGGAGAGCGCGTGGGAGGGGCGTGGGGCGGAAGGCGGGGGGTGGGGGGTGGGGGGCGTGCTCCAAGACCCGGGCTGGAGATTTGGCCTTCTTGCAGCGCGAGGGTGGGAGCTTGTGTGCGTACAGATGCGCAGACGCGTTGCGACCCGCCATCTTTGCGCTCTCCAGTCAGAGCTCTGCTGTGACACCCCACCTCTGGCACCCCTCTAATCCCCCGGATTGTCAGGACTGGGATGTTCCTTCCCCTCCAGCAATCCAACATATCTTTTCTTTTAATTTTTTTTCTCTCTCCATTCCATTTGTTCTTATCCTCTGAGAGGAGCCCCACTGGTTAGCTTTGTCTTGTGGGCTTCTGAACGGGATGCATGTTGCACAGTGATTAAACATCAAAGTGCACGCAGTGGAACTTAGCATTTATAAACTGCTGAGCTGATCCACAGTCCTGAGAAGAAGAGGGATAGATTCAATAGCAATGATGATAATTAAATAGTAATATTTTTTATATTAATTAAAAGAAAAAACAAGAAGCCGTGTAGTGTTTATTTTTTGTTTGTTTAGACTGACTTTTGAATTGTTTTGATGAACTAAAGAGGGGTTTGTGCAATTGTTTAATTGCCCCCCCCCCCCCACTTCTTTGATTGATCCTACCCTTCTCTTGAGCGCCTATGCAGTCACAGGCTAGGTGATGAAGCTCAGGCTCGTGCTCCATGTGGATCGTCCGTCCATCTGTCAAACCTGGAAGGCGCTGGGCCTTTGGCTCCGTTTCCGTGGCGATGGAAGCCTGCCTGTGGGCTGTGCCCCAACTCTGACAGTAGCGCACACAGGGAGAGGTGCTCAGGGCCCTGGACTCAAGTGTCTCCTGATTGGCTGCTTCTGGTTTTACTCGTGGGCAGTTTGCTCTAACATCAGGGGTCCTCAAACTGGAGTCTGCAAGGGGGCCCCAGGGGGTCCTCAGAGGAAAAAAAAAACTGGAAAAATGTTAATTTTTTTGAATACTTTGTTCATAATGCCATATCTCGTAAATTCAATATTTAAAACTTTATCAAAAATAGAGTGATTTACAGACTTGATCATAAACACAATTTATAAGTACATATGACATATTTTAGTCATAAGCCATGTTGTCCTTTATGTGCAGCTATGACAGGTTATGTAGGCTTTATGGCGCACGTTTCCGTGTTACCCTAACCGCCGCTGTTGACACGCAGACCCCCTCGACGAGACGCTGAAGTGGGTCTTCGACGGCTCGTTAAAATCAAGGTCGCCGTTTCCGCGGTGAAGGGAGCGGCGAAGCGGCCCGATCGTTCCGAGCGTTCCGGAGGGAAGTCGCCGCTCCTGTGCCTCTGTCGAGCGGCGGCGGCTTCTTCCGCTCCGCCGTCCCTGTCGCGTAACCACGGGGACCGCTTCACTGCCCGGGTCTCCAGTGTCGAGAGCCGCTGTACGAGCAGTGTCTCTTCCGTCCAGACAAGTATTCCAAGCCAAAACAAAGACGTATTCCACCCAGGTCTGCTTCTAAGGGCGCACAGTGAGATCTTTAGTGTTAAATCTACTCTTACAGAGTGCATACGGTCCCTGTTGGACTCGTATGTACTCTTGTTAGAGTTTAATTAACCCAGGCCGTTTTACTGGGTGTGAGCGTACCCAAACCGTGCCAGGGAAATGCCCCCGCACCTTTACAGAACCCCCAGATAACACGGTTGGGGTTCCGTTTCTTTGCTCACCGCCTGGTCATTATCCGCCCTTATCCGTGTAGCGACAACTGTTTTTTTTTTTTTTCTTCGCGTTCTTCATAGTGCATTATACGTCTTTAATAAACATGTTGTTTACAATGCATGCAAAGTTATAAAAAATTTATGACAGCTGCAATGAATTAACATAAAGCGTCTGCGAAGCTATTCATTAGTTATTATGAATTGCGCCATAGATCTTGTGTTAATGGCTGTAATAAACACATAATGTGTCACTGTGAAACACAATTAGACGAGATGTTTCATCATTTCAATATTTATTAATGGTAGTCAGGTCTTATGATGAATATGTAAACTGTGCCCAGTGTTTGATACTTATTTACGGCGTGGGTGGTGCTATGTGCAGATGGTCTGTGTGAGAGGCTTCATTGTGGTATTATTGGAGGTTGTGTGTGTGTGTGTGTGTGTGCGTGCGTGTGTGTGTGTGTGCGCGTGCGTGCGTGTGGGTGGTGTGTGTGTGGGTGGTGTGTGCGTGCGAGCGTGCGTGCGTGAGTGTGTGTGTTAGTGTGAGTGTGTGTGCATGCGGGTGTGTGTGTGTGGTGTGTGTGTGTGTGTGTGTGTGTGTGTGTGTGTGCGCGCGCATGTGTGCGTGCGTGCGAGCGAGCGTAACACCCTCAGTTATTGACATCCTGCCTCCTACTCTGTCATTTTCGTAAATTAAACACAAGATTTTTCCAGAGTCTCCCTACGACCTCTATCTGTGCTAGCGAATCACCAGGGATAGCTTTGACCCCATATAGTTTTAATTGAAATGGTTCCTTAGCACCGTTAGCCGTGTATCAGGTAATAGCGAGACTTTAATAATAACTCTCCCAGTAGGATCGTCTCCCCTCCTCTGGCCCTGGAGACTGTAGGCCAGCCGTGTCTCTAATTATACATGAAGGACTCTGCTTCTGTCTCACCCACTTCACACCTGCAGTCAAAGCCGTACGGAGGCTCATTAAATCAACAGTTTCTTACTTTAATCAAGAAGCATGGATGACAGGAAAGGGTTCTCTGTTACTACTAATACCTGTGTCTCCTCACACCCCTGACCTCCTCACGCACCTGAGCTCTACACACACCTGACCTTCATGCATACCTGTATCTCCTCACACACTTGCATCTTCACACACACCTGTATCTCCACACACACACCTGAGCTCCACACACACACACGTATCTCCTCTCACACCTGTATCTCCACACACACACCTGAGCTCCACACACACCTGTATCTCCTCACACACCTGAGCTAAAAAATCAAGCGTGTGAAACTGGCTCAGCTCTCTGGTGGCTGGTTTCACTGACGGATTCTTGTATCCAGCCGGATCCACCATCCACCCCCCCCTGCATTTACAAACACTGTCACTGATGCTTTGAACTTTTGAACTTTTCTGAAAAGAATCCCAGCTCGAACCTCCGTGAATCTTAAATTTAATTTAGATTTAAAAATTCCCTTAAAATATTAATGCGCTTTTAAAATAAAGAGTTTCTGATGACTTTTTTTTTTTTAACAGGCTTGAAGTTAACCAATGGAATTAAATATTGAAGCATTGTGCCTCCCGGTATTTTCAGAAAGTGATTTGTTAATCATTGATGAGTGGTTCTCACTGATACCATTAGGCCTGCAGTGAGTGTAGACTCGCTTTATGTTCTAATTCCTTAAGTGTCAAATTTACATTCAAGTCAAAGTCGTCATTATATATTGCTTAATTACAGGATTACCCCTGCTCTTCACAACCTTCATTTCTTTATTCATTCTTTAATGTTTTCTCCATGCATTGACCGGAGAGTCCACATGAAATGGAAACTGAGCTTATCCGCACAGCTTATAGATTTTCCCGAAGAAGGAGCAAAAAGGCATCCATTTCCAGTTTTGTGTATTTACTAAACAAGTCACATTCATAGTTTGTATCCATAATACTTTTCTCATTTATAATTCATGTTTATATTAAAACTTGCATGTCAATGAAATTCATAGAATTCTTTTATATTCATCATATTAATAATGAACAATATCACACTGGCCTTAGCAAGATTAGCATGTTTTATCCTTACGAAATAAAATTGCAATTATTATTCCCAACTTTATTCTTTAAATTTTTTATGAGGAATGTGGGTGTATTTAAAAAATGCAAGACGTCCCTGTCTTTAAAAACGACTATTATAAATTGTTCTATATTTCGTACAAAGAATATTTTTGTGCTTCAGTTATTTTATTTAAATTAAATTTGAGATCTGGATTAAATCTACATTTGTCTTTAAGGTTGACTTAAGAATGCATGAAATTGTTCATCTTTTTCCATTCTAGTATTTGTGAAACTTTAAAGCATTAAAAGCAGCTCAGTAAAACATCTGTCAGAAAAAAAAAGAAAAAAGTGTGATGTCATAATCAGTGGGTGACATCACAATGTTTCATTCCATCTACCCCTCAGTTGCATCGTGGGTACAGGGGCCTTGATCATAACTGGCACGTCTTTCATAGTGTTTGTCGAGTCCAGTGTCCAGCAATAATTGGCGGGTCCAGTAATAACCAAAACGAACTTGCCAAATTCTGCGCTCACAAATAAAAAAAAAAACGCTTTGTTTCAATTGTAAGTCAACGTTAAGAACAAAATGGTGATTGAACGTTGGCCAGGGTTATTAAAAATCGGCGGGCAGTGATGCGTGAACCTACTGGAGCCAAACTGAAAGCAAAGTAGCCAAGTAAACAAACGGAGTTCAGTTCCCAGTTTGGCGCCGGTGTGCTGGTACGCCGCAGTCTGTTTTGTTTACTCTGTATGAAGACCAGGGGGTTGTAGGGCATGCGCAGTATATGGTGTATTTCTGAAAAAAACGATCAGTGCTCCAAAGAAGCATTATCTGCCTGTTGGTGGTTCCGTGCGGAACATGCTGCAGCAAGCAGAGATTTCAATTGCCTTCTCAACTAAATCTTTCACCGAGCTTCATTTGCACTTACTGGACTTTTTTTTCCCCTTCAGATAAGTTCCTAAAGTATGTTTAAATGTTCGGACCACACACCCAGCAGGGTTTAAAGACACTTTATGAAAGGAAAGGGGATTAACAAACGGGGACCCAGTTTTAATAATAAGACTAAGGAGTAAATGGAGAGACTAGTCTACTTGCTTTAACCAAGACATTGCTTCAGAGACACATTAATATTTCAGCACAGCTGTAAATATTTTAATGCTCATTTTTAAACATTTTAGGCCATTCACATTAACATAATTTCATACAGAAAAAAGTTTAGTCTCATCTGAATGCGTGAAATGATTGAATATTAATTGGCCTGGGGGGGAAAAAAAAATCTTTTTAAATGGGGCACAATTTCCCGGGATAAACAGTTTTTCATTTTGACCAGCAACAGCGGCTCACCCGCCTGTGCACTCCTGTCATCTTCCTGTCTCAAAACAGGAAGTCTCCCCAAATCACTGTGTGATTATAAACAGCACTGTCAAATGTGCTGCTGGGAAATGGAGTTTAGATTACCACATTGAAATGGCTGGAATCGTACGAGAGCCACTGTGTTTTAACCAGATCATGCTAATCCAGCCGTGATGCCATGGGTGTAACCTTAATTTCATTCATAATTTTTTTTTTTTTTTGGGAGGATTGAAATGTATACCGTCTACGGTGGTCCAGGGGACTTGCCCCAGGCAGAAATCTTTTTTTTTTAAAAGAATAAATAAAAAATAGATGTGAAATGATAATTTCTGGTGAATTGATTGAAAGGGAAAACACTTGAGACGACTTATCAGTAATATCCCAATCACAAATTTTTTTCTCATCATGCCATATTATTGGGTGGTTATTTGGCCTGTTTTGTGTTATTGGGGTGGGGGTGAAGGTCCTGAGCCCTCTATCCCCCCCTTAAATTACGGGCTTTCCTGATGCACCGTATCTGTTCCATCAGACAAACCAATCTTGGGCCTTGTCCAGAATTATAAGATATGTAGTGGCCATTGGCTTCAGGGCAAGAGGTATAACATTAATTATAAATGGTACCACTAGAAATCTTTAGTCTTTGGCTGAATAAAAATATCCAGCAGAAAGTGATTTCAGGAGATAACGAATCCTCAAAAAATATTTTATACAAATCAGGAATTGAAAGTATTGTTCCAATTTTTAGCTACCTGTCAGTTTTTTCAAGCAATCGAGTTCTCATTAGGAATGCAATTCCTTATGAAATATGTGACAGCCATTATATTTTGTTGTCAGTGCATTGGCATCTGAGTGATAACATTGTTTTGTGCTGTGCGGCACAGTCAAATCAGAAATGCAACTTAATGCAAATGAACTGGGTTTTGAATGGAAATGGTGAAGCTTTTATAAGAGAATAGCAAGGAAAGACAAAGTACAGCTTCTGTTAACTGTAAGATTGCACATTATTACAGAGTTACACTTTATAATTGCATTGTTAAAAATTTCACGCGGAAAGCAAACAAAAAATTAAAACTATAAAAGAAACACAATAAATGACAGGAAGGAAATTATTATAACATTCATGCATCCCCGCTTATCCTGGACAGGGTCACAGGGGGTGCTCTAGCCTTTCCCAGCATGCATTAGGCAAGCGGCAGGAATACACCCTGGACAGGTTGCCAGTCCTATCGCAGGTCACACACACCATTCACTCACACACTCATACCTATGGGCAATTTACAGTCTCCAGTTAGCCTAACCTGCATGTCTTTGGACTGTGGGAGGAAACCGGAGCACCTTGAGAACAGGACACAGGGAGAACATGCAAACTCCACACAGAAACAGTTTGCTACCCACTGCACCACCGTGCCACCCGATTATAAGATGTATCATTATAATAATAGGATAACCGCCTCCCCTCTCCCACCCAAACACCCTTGGCGACCCAGGTCATGGTCCGGCCTCGTTTACGCTAAGTGATAGAGTTTTCAGTTCAACATCAGCCTTCTTCCGTAACTTCTACCGCTTGGCTTGAACTTAAATTTTTCTTTGTGCAATGACAACACTCACTGTATTAGACATGATTAGCTACTGGATCTGCCATTTCTCTTTGTAATTTGCTCCAGAGTCGGACGCTTCTTGGTGCGCTACCTCAGTCCAGAGCACACGGCTCGACTCTCACTTCCAAAACCCGAACGAGGGATTCGCGTAGTGCTGCTATCGCTCTCTCTTTCTTCCCGATGCGCTCTGTTCTGCCAAGCCGCTGATGGTGAAGCAGCGCTGCCGCTGCTCTGTGTGTGCGTGAGAGCTTTCGAGTACCCAGCAGCCCACGACGCTGACCTGCCGAGCGACAAGCACGTTCCGTCTGAAATAAAGCTTCGCGTGCTATGGCGACGTTTTGAAGGGAGTACGTGTAGGAGAGCACTATCACTGACAGTGGGTCAGGTAAGAGCGCTACGGTGCTCTAACTTGAATTTCCTCTGCCGCTTTTTTTTTTGGCTTCGTAAATTCTTACTTTCAGTTGGTGTCATTTTTGAGCCAATGGAGCCGGTACCACTGAGCACTTCGACGACAGAAACGGAGAGAGAGAGTGGGAGAGGAAGGGAGCTGACAGACAGACAGAGGCAGGAAATGAGAAAGCCGTCTGAGGCCTCGCTAAACAGCGACGCCTCCGAACGCGTCCCAATGAAAGCTGGCGTTACGAGCGACTGCGCCCCGCAAATTAAAAAAGAAAAAAACGGAAAGAAGGGAAACAGCGGGCCGTGACTGTGCCGAGCACGGGCTGCGCACGCACACGCACACGCACACGCACGCGGAAGGCCGGCACACGCGTGTGGAAGATGGATCTGAGGAGAGATCGCTGCTGACATGTTAATTTCGACGCCGTCAGTCAAGCTCGTTGCGCCCGCTATCAAGAGTGGTGGCGCGCGAGGAGCTGCTATCGACGGAGGATCGTCATCGACGCGACGCGCACCGCGGCATCGGAGGAAGCGCTGAGATTGAGCGGACATCATGTGGGCTGTGTTTGGCGTGTGTGTGTGTGTGTCTGTGCCTGTGGCAGTGTGTGTGTGTGAGAGTGTGTGTGTGCCTGTGCTCGTGCCCGTGAGAGTGAGTGTGTGTGTGACTGTTGCCGTGTGTGTGGTCGAGCGCTTGACCCTCTGCTCTCTCTCTCTCTGAGGCAGGCAGCCCTGGTACTACGGCTGGGGCTTCAATCTGCCCCGAGGTCAGGCCCTGCTGGACAAGTGGAACCAGATCCCCGACAGCACCGACATCCTGATCACACACTGCCCCCCACTGGGTGAGTGCTGCATTACACCGTCGCCTCCCCATCTCCCCTCTCTGCGCTCTCTCACATACACACACATACACACCTGCTCATGCACTCTCACACAAATGTGTCTATACATGCGCACACAAACACAAAGAAAGATGGTGTAGCAAGGATGAGAGAAAATTGGGCACCGTTTTAAACTGAAACACCTTAGCCAAAACAGACACACTATATCCAGCACACTACATCTCCCAGCATCCTCCTCTCTGTGACCGCCCTCTCACTGAGCAAATAGTCACAAAAAAAATATTTTTTTTAATCCATCCTTTTAAATAATTTTGGTAAATTATTGGCTAGAATATCACCAGAACTATAGATAAGTCCGTCATCTATGGCACCAGCCGAAGATAAAAGGAAGCTGGCCGTCTGCGAAGGCGTTAAAGAAGAAATAAGTTAGTGGGTAGTAAAGAACGTGATGATGGTGCTAAATTGCTAACAATAGCCGAGCCGGTGAGACGGGGGGCTGTGGAATGGGCTCCGCAGACTTATGGCCGACCGGTGCGCGTCTGAAACCATCTGGCAGGTAGACAGCTGCCGGTGCGAAAGTATAGCTGAAGGAGCTGGTGGAGATTCCGGGCTCCTCCTCGCTCTCCCGCCCTGCTCGCGGCGTCCCTCAAGGCGGGGGGGGGGCTGTGAATGGGCTCGTAAATACATGTGGATGTTTGTTTTGTGTTCTCTCCCTCTCTCTACCCGTCCGCCCCCCACCCACCACCACCCCCACCCCCCCACCCCCCTCCAGTCGTCGCGGAGCGTAATGCAGAAACCGAGAAACCGCCGACTGGGCAATTTTTTTTGTGTTCGGTGAGGGGCAGTTAAAAGTAACGAGCCGGGGGGATGTTCAAACTTGGTGTCGGCTTTGCGTGTGTGTTTTTGTGTGTGTGTGTAGGTGTGTGTGAGTGTGTGTGTGTGTGTGTGTGTGTAGGTGTGTGTGAGTGTGTGTGTGTGTGTGTGTTTCCGAGTGTGTGTGTGTGACCGTGTGTATGTGTATGTGTAGGTGTGTGCGTGTGTGTGCGTGTGCGCATATGTGTCTATGTCTGTGCATGTATTTGTGTGCGCGAGAGAGTGTGATTGATTCCTGCCATCTCAACCCGGCTCTAAGCACAATGAACATAGTTCTCATTTTCCGTTTAGCCGAGTGTTTACAGCGATCCCTTCATAAGCCGGGGACATATGGGCGTGTGGAGGGGCTGCTGCAGGGCGCTAATGCATGCAGGGCTCTGACGCGCTAATGCATGCAGGGCTCTGACGCGCTAATGCATGCAGGGCTCTGACGCGCTAATGCATGCAGGGCTCTGATGCGCTAATGCATGCAGGGCTCTGACGCGCTAATGCATGCAGGGCTCTGACGCGCTAATGCATGCAGGACTCCGACGCGCTAATGCATGCAGGGCTCTGACGCGCTAATGCATGCAGGGCTCTGACGCGCTAATGCATGCAGGGCTCTGACGCGCTAATGCATGCAGGGCTCTGACGCGCTAATGCATGCAGGGCTCTGACGCGCTAATGCATGCAGGACTCCGACGTGCTAATGCATGCAGGGCTCTGACGCGCTAATGCATGCAGGGCTCCGACGTGCTAATGCATGCAGGGCTCTGACGCGCTAATGCATGCAGGGCTCCGACGTGCTAATGCATGCAGGGCTCTGACGCGCTAATGCATGCAGGGCTCTGACGCGCTAATGCATGCAGGGCTCTGACGCGCTAATGCATGCAGGGCTCTGACGCGCTAATGCATGCAGGGCTCCGACGTGCTAATGCATGCAGGGCTCTGACGCGCTAATGCATGCAGGGCTCTGACGCGCTAATGCATGCAGGGCTCTGACGCGCTAATGCATGCAGGGCTCTGACGCGCTAATGCATGCAGGGCTCTGATGCGCTAATGCATGCAGGCGCAGTGCGTGGCGCAGTAAGTAAGTGCAGCTCTTTATGAAACGCTTTCAATCAGAGAGGACTGCGGAAATGCAGCAGCCCTGTAGGACACACAGGCGGGGGCTGTAGGGGGGTGGGGGGGTGGACATAAGGACAATATCGATGTCAGTGTTTTAACCACCGCCACACAAGTTTCTACACGTGTTTAAAATGGGGTTTGGGTTTGGGGGCGCTTGGGGGAGATCTGATTCCTGGAGACCCCACAAATCAGCGACCGGTTTAGCCCCACGAAGCCAGGTGAGATGAGTTCACTTTGTGATCGATCGCTTTAAATCACCGATAAGAGTAACAAAAGAGACCAGCGCACTCTTCGGCTCTCCAGGGCCAAAGATGTTTCAGTCATCCATTAAGATATACTATTGTGATAAGTTTTATTTTCATGTGTAGTATCCACTGGTTTTAGATGTTTCTAAACTTGATATGATTCATAGGATTTGTATACGAGTTGATAGCCATGAATCAGTTTACCTACTGCTGTGGTGAGTTCTCATATTCAAACCACCTACATCCCAGGAAATTGCCTGTAAATAATATTTAAGAGGCTGTATATTTGTAGTGTTGCTGAGCACATGAGGGAACCCTGTCCACCTGATGTGTAGTTCCAGTCTCGCTCGTTCTCTGTAGTCTTGCTGTATTGTGCATTGGGTTGCATCCTTCTACAGATGAAACATAAATTCTGTGCAGATTTGCTGAGGTTTAAAATCTGGTTGGGCGCAACCTGTTCTATGAGCGCACTATATCAGCCCGTCCTCATGCTGTAACACTGCAGATAACGCCAGCAAATCTTCACACAACCTGCGGGACAAAAGAGACTTAGAATCTCTGTCACACTCACAGACCTTAGCAGATGCATAGCGCTTGATTTAGGATGTAACAGTGGAGGTAAGTGTGTGGTTGGAGATGCTGGATGGAGCATGGGGATTGCCTGAGCTTTGTGGTTGGTGGAGCTTATTGGTGGGTGGAGCATGGCGATTGGTAGAAGCACATGGTTGGTGGAGCTTTATGATGGGAGGAGCATGGTGATTGGCAGAGCCACGTGATTGGTGGATCTTGCCAACGACTGTCGCTTATTGGGTCCCTTCGCGCCACCAGGGTTTCTGGACTGGGTCCCGAGGAAGATGCAGCGGGTGGGGTGCGTGGAGCTGCTGAACACCGTGCAGAGAAGAGTGCAGCCCAAACTGCATGTGTTCGGACACATCCACGAAGGTAACCACCCACCCCCCCCCTCCTCCCAACCATAACCCCCTCTCCCCTGCTTTGGGTTTTCAGTTTTATCATAGACTTCAATCTTCCAGTATCTCTACTGACAGCGAGCACAGAGTCAGCAACAATGGGGAAAGTTGCTTTTTATACGGCTGCCTTTCAAGCAATTCAAATGGCTTTTCACGGTTTGGGGAGGGAGAGAGAGGGGGGCGTACTTGGTTTAGTGCTTGAGGTGGGCTTGACCCCTTTTCGCTGTAAAGTGCTTCGAGGTCATGAAATGTAATGGTAAAAATGCTACAAATGCAGTTCATCTTTACCTGCATTGCATCGCTTTCAAAAAGAAACGTGCTTCAAGGAGTTCTCACGAAAACACTTAAACTTGGGCTGTACATGTCTCGGCTCAGTAAATACGGGGTTATGGAAACTGCAGTTATTTTTTAGGGCCCCAGAGGGTAGCAGATTATTCACAGGTCTGTGGAGAAGAGGACCTCCATGCACGCAGTACAGTACAGTACATCCCAGGTGCCAGGTCATAAAGCAGATCAAATTTGCACAACTGTGTGAAAACCATTTTTGGTCAGTTCACTTGTAGCAGGCCACTGAGTCCTCCAGAACAGTGTGGATACAGGAGTTGTTTCAGGGTAGAATGAGCCTTGTGTAGTGTGCACCGAGATCACCCCGCACACACACTTTAGTTTTTATTGTTATTTTTGTTGTTGTCTCGCCCCCTCTGATAGGCTACGGAGTGATGACGGACGGCGCCACCACATTCGTCAACGCCTCCGCCTGCACGGTCAACTTCCAGCCCATGAACGCCCCCATAGTCTTCGACATGCCCACGCCCAGGAGCACATGACTCCGCAGGCCCCCGCCCCCTTCCCCTCCCCACCCCCACCTGGCGCCTCTCTGTCGCGGCGGGGGTGGCCCAGGTGGGTTGTAAATATGCAGAGACCATCCCTCATAACGGCCGGCAAGGCCCACGATTCTCGTAGAGTGAATTTCTTTCTGTGCGTCGTCCTGTTTATTTATTTTGTTCGTTGGAAACGAGGGAAAGACTTGCGCGACGGTCGCGCTGTCCCCGAGAGACGGAGGTCCTTGCATCTGTGGTTCCACCCTTTTGTTGCACTCCTGTCGGCTGACAATCTCTCCCGTCCCGTCCCGTCCCCAAGAAGGAAGTCGATCTCTTCTTTTGCGGGAGGAAAAAAAATGCAAATTATTTTGGAAATTTTTGGTTTTTGACTGTCCATCTGAAATTTCTCTTTTGGTGTTTTGGACTACGTTTACTTACCCGCGTAGGACCGCGTTTCCCTGCATGCCCCCCATTGAAAAGGCATTCCGGAAACCGCAGCCGTTCTCGGGCCTTCCGGAACATTCCCCACCTTGGTCTGCCGTCCTGCCAGCCGCGTCCGGCCCTAGCGCCAGCTGAGTCCCCTCTTTCGCCCTTCCCTTCCACGTCCTCGGCCCTCCCTCTCACCCCGGACCCGACGGAGGAGCCGGTCGCCCCGACGACGCGCGGATCACAGCCCGCGCCGGGACCGGGGCGACCTCGGCCGCGCGGGTCCGAACGAAACCGCACACGGGAACGCATCGGCGCGAGGCTACCCCAGGGACTCATTAAAAATTTCCCCTTAGCGTCTTATGCATTTGGAGACTGTCGGAGGCTGTCCTCTGACTTTCAGAGTGATGTCTCTGTGCCTGATGAACTCAACCTCGTCCTCGTGCCGAAACGTCGATTTGCCAGCCAGTTTATTTCGGGGTCACCAACATTGCTGCTTTTCTTTTGGGGAAAAAGAAATTCATTCAAAAAAAAAAATGTTTGTATGCACATACAACACACACAAGGCACGTGTGGATATGCTTCACAGTATTGCGTCAGAGAATTTGATTATTCAGTGATCAGGCTCCTTTGTGCATGGGAGAAATTTAAAAGTAACGGTAACGGTGATTTCAGTAAACGCGTTTTGGGATATTGATATTGCTAATACCACTTACAGAATTCAGTGGAAGTGTTTCTTGTATTAAGCTTTGAGTTCAGGTAGAGAGTGTAGTGTTATCAAGAATGAAAAATGTTAAAGTGCAAATTAGTTCCTTAGAATTTAATTTTGTTCTAAGGGACCAATTAAAAGTATATTTTGCTCAAAAAATCACCAGGTTTTTTTTTACTGTAATGGAAAGGCAAATACATATTTTAAGTGAGGCTGCTTTTTGAGCAAATCATTTTAAGGTAAAGTAGTAGTTCAGAGTGTAATTTCTTTGCTTGGCAACACTTTGTTTTTGCACACAATTAAGTGTTCAGGTCAAACACTGTTAATGGTGCTTTTGTAAAACAATTTTAAAGATCATTCTGGGAATCAAAGCGTCTGTAGCTCTCAGTGTGTGGGTAGCATATCAGGAGTATGCTGGACTTTGATCTTCCTGTTCTCTGTTTTAATTTATTGCGGATCTCATTTGTAGCCCCCCTGGCTACAATTTATTCCTGTTTGTTTAAAATATATTTTCATTATTAGCACTATTTGTAAAGTATTAAAATTTAATGTAGTGGTAGGAATGCATATATCGTCTCCTTATTTAGCTTTTTAAAATTTTTATTTTATTTAACTATTGAACTTTTTTTGGAATGCGCTCATGGCAGCCACGAGGCACTTTCGAGATGGCATGCAGTCTTTCTCAGGCGCCTTGGAGAGCGCGCGCTTGGCAGTATGTCTAACTAATGTCCGACAATGGGGTTGCGTAAATGTCGGGTTTCTGCGCGCTTTTACCAGCGGCGCTCTCAGCGTTTCTGTGGCGACGTAATTAAAAAATAAAAAAAAATAAAAAAATTTACCACGAGGAAGCTGCTTGATCAGCGACCTTGACACGTTCGTAAATGTATTTAGAGCGGCGCTGTCTCCCCTCGCCGTCTGCTCTAGAACTGTCAGTCAGTCGGTTCTGTTTTAAACACAATCAGGAAGTCTGTAGGGGAGGGGAAGGGACCAATCCTGGTAGGCGTGGTGAGGGGGCAGGGTGGGGTGGGAGTTTTCAGAGGTGGGGATATCACACATAAGGCATATGCTGCATATTGTGTGTGTATGTGCGTGTGTGCGCGAGCCTGCGTGCGTGCGTGGAGCGGTAGATTGACAGAGACTGGCGTTAAAATCCCTTTTATTTGTGCTTAATTTCTAAACCGGATAGCCATAAGCGTTGTTTCCAACATTTGGTTTTGTAAAATTGATAATGTCTGTGTTGAAATGTTTCACATATTGCTTTCTCTACTGTGCTTTCCTCATGTGCTGTAAGTTTCTTGCTCAATCTAAAAAGGTTTGCTGTCGTCTTTGTTGGTTAGTTCCTTGGGGCATGATGTTCTGAATCTGAAGAAGAGCTTATGATTTCCTTTGACAATCTTCTCTTTTTTGTGTTGTGTATTTTGTTTGGGGTATACTGTTGAAAATGTTTTGATTTAATAATGTATGATATTTTATAATCCCTTCAGCGAGAAGAATCCACTTTTAATATTGAACTACAATGTACTGCATATGACTGCTCTTTTAATATATCAAGCCTTTCATGAAATTCAATTCTTTTTTCCCCCCCCAGAAAGATCATTTACACAGATTAAACTCAAACCTTGTGCGGATTGCTGGCTGACTCCTTTTGTATTTTTTTTTCCTTCTGTGTAAAATGGTGCAAGGGATCTTTGCTTAATGTTCACCATTTTGCAAAAAAAAAAAAAAAGATTTAAAAATCAAAAGACCCGTATTTCATTTGAAGATTTTACATTCTGACAGAAGTTAATTTAACTTTTTAAAAAATTAGATTTTCTCTTTTATATGTTGAGCAATTTCCCTTCTCCTCTGTACTTTGTAATAAGAGGCTCCATTTCAGTAATTACTTTAGCAACCCTGAGGGATGCGGTGTAATTCCTCCAAGATATGCTACTTATAGATAGCTTTCAGGCGGGTGATTTGACGCGTTCTCTCTCTGGCTGCATTCTTTCATGTTCAGGTATTCAGAATCTATTCTCTCTTGCCGCTCTTTGTCTGCGTTAAGTAAAGGCGTTTTACGTTTCCCAAGTATCTGCTCAATTGCCCTTCATCTGCCCAATGGAGCCGAAGAGCTCTTTAACGCATAATCATATATACGCGTCTACAGTTATCAACATATTCATAAACAGTTTTTAGATTATAAATGGTGCCATATGGTTGGATTAAATCAAGCATGCATTGCACAATGTTCAGGAGGATAGATGCGATTCGCTATCGAGTCAGATAAAAAAAACTGGTCTGCTTTTGGGGAAAAAAAAGGTGGCTGTTTTTTCTTAATTTTCCTTGCCCTGCGATGGACTGGCGAACTGTCCAGAGTGCATTCCTGCCTCTCGCCCAATGCATGCTGGGATAGGTTCCAGCACCTCCCTCCCGCGACGGGAATACATGATGGATGGATGGATGGATGGACAGAAGTTTCTTTGCTATCCTTATGCTGTGGCCGCAGTTCTTGCATCACGCTGCCCGAACGCTTTTACAGAAGTTGCAGAAATTCAGATGGCTTGGCGAGAGTGTGACTCCTCCTTTCCCAAGCCCCTGAGGCAGGTGAAGCAGTTTGAGGTGGTAGTCAGACCCTCAGGTGAAAAAAAAAAAAAAAACTTTGACCTCCATGACCACAAGACCCGGCTGTGCGTTTGTACACATCCTAACACTGCTAATCGAGCCAACTGCTAAGTAGTCTGAGACCGCGCCTTTTTACACATGTATTTATATTCAACATTTTATTCCGGAAGACATTAATTATGCAACAAATTAATTCTGCTTCCACGTTTTTCCCCACATATTGTCTCTGGAATATTATAATGTGTACTTGTGAGGGGAAAAGTAGGAGTCAAATGAATTTGCTGCATAATTAATGCCTCTCAATATACAATTCACAAGAGTGCGGAGCTTTTAAAGCCTCTGTCAATATTGCTTCCCAGTATACAGACATGTTAGTAATATTATCCGCATACTGGAGAAAAAAAAAACACTAAGGGTGCTATGCAGGTGACAGGTGAAAATACACCTGAGGGAAGGATATAATTAATTTGGAGTCAGGTAGCACTGGATGTGACCCCAAGGGACAGAGTGACCAGGTCCTGGTGTTGCTCAGTGTAGATTTTTAATGATGATCAGGTGAGATCTTCCAGAACACTAGGGTTTCTAAGTCCACTACAAATTCTAATAGATGGATTCTCTGTATTAACCTCTCAGTGCGAAGACCTGCTTTACATTGTCCTTGGGTAAGTGCACTTCCTTATTTATCATTATCATCATCAGTTATATCAGTGTCTGCTCTGTATGCTCTGCTTCTTTTTGACAGAAAGCCCTGAGTGAAATCCCCTCAAATTCCATTTATTTCAAGTGCTTTCGTGTTCAGCAGAGCCCGGGATGCCATGCAGAGGCTGTGCAGTCATTGGACGACACATCGCCCAATAGGAAATTCCCCCCCCCCCCCCCCCCCCCCCCCCTCCGCGAGCCATTTCCCCACCGCCTCCTGTTGGGGAAAAAGGTAAGGTATTTACAATGCATTTCGTCACGGTCTGTTTTCGTTAAGGGTACCGGCTGGCCTCGGGGTACTGGGGCAGGTGGGGCGCGGGGCAGGGGGGGGGCTGGCGTTTGCGTGGGAGAGAGGGAGCCGCGGAGACGGCGGGCGGGGGGCGCGGAGCGAGCGCGTCCGCGAGGCGCAGCCAGCCGTGTGACGGGTGGGGGGCTAGTTAGCAGATGTTGGGATGGCGCCGGGGGGGTTCCGGACGGCTGCACGGGAGGCGCTGTCTCATTAGGCTCATTACACCGGGAGCACACATTCTCCCTCTCCAGAGGGGCCGCGGTACTAATCTAAATAAGGAACGCCCCTGACCTGTATCCTGGAGCTCCGCGAGTGGAGGAGAACGCCGCGGCCGTGCTGTAATTAAGGCGGGCGCGCTCGCTCCTCGCCGAAGGGGCCCGCGCCTCCCGGAGCAGGAAGGGCCGCGACCTCCGACCCCCGAGAGGCGACCGCGGCGGCGCGCGTTAGAAATGAAACTCTCTCTCTGCCGTTTTGAATCGCGCCTCGGTGCTTCACGTCTGGGCAGAGTCCGGCAGTGTTTCTGGAAGTTGGTGAAAGTGTGTGTGTGTGTGTGTGTGTGTGTGTGTGTGTGACTTAGACCAGGAAACCTCTGGTTTGAACCCAGCTGAGTGTGACTGTGTGTCTTGACTGTCAGCTACGCAAGTCAATGTCCCACTGCTGACACGGTGAAACTTAGCCCTTTGAAGAGTTGGTTTATGGGAATTTTTGTTTTCTTCAAGATTCTTAGTCAGTGTTCTAGAACTCCACTGTTTTCAATTACCAGCGGTGATTGTGACATCAGCATTAGAATGTTAAGAACATTCTAATCACATGTTGTATTTGTGATCTCACACCTTAAAGGGTTCATCAAATTTTAGGCAGCGATGGAAGACAAAAACCAACACAGGAATAATGTGTTTGAATGAGAGGTGTGTGTTCTACTGCTTTCAGTGTAGGGATGGGACACCGTGGTCTGGTGAGGTGGGGGTCATTGCCATTGTAAGACAGGACCAGTGAAATGAATTGGGTATTTTGAATTGAAAGAAAAGGGGAAATGGCGTGCGATCTTATTTAAAATAAAAGAAGATGAGCAAATAGGCTGAAATTGAAAGTCTCTAAAAGTGAGTCATTCCAGATATGAGAGGTATTTTTGCTCTCTCAGTGGAGACGTATCCTAAGGGCTGTCACCACACAGGAGCAGCACATTTTGATTAACGGTACGGACATGTCGGTCTGCTTTGCATTGTTTTGATGAAAGTGTCCAGAAAAGTGGTTATATACAGTCGAACAGAAGAACACTTCAATTATTTTATTATTTTCCCAGACCAAGACTTTACTGCCCTCGTCGGAGAGCTCATGCGTCATCTCCGTAGTTACAGAGGACAGAGATCCTTCCGGATCCCTCGCTCACCCCAGGGCTCCACTTGCGGCTCCTCATAGGCCAGTCAGGTTACCAAGTGCATTGTGGGGGAACATTTTCCTCCCAGGTTTCCACAACTGCTTTCCAGAGTGGAATGGTGCGCAATTCAATTAGAATTCAGCCAAATATTCGTGGACGGCCTTCTTAATGAACAAAAAAAAAAAAAAAAAAAACAGTTTAAACAAAGTAGTTATGCTAATTGGCATCCGTCCAAATGCACAAAGACCTGGATTATAGTGCTTAGTTAGCTCAAATGTGCAGTTGTCTTTTTGTTCTGCACGAAAGACAATTCAAATTTTTAATTGATGACAAAAGCAACAGATTCTCATCAGCATCTAAAGACATCTTTTTTTTTTTTGTGGTCTGAGATGATGGGAGAGCTCAGTAATTCTGCTCGAGCTACAGTATGAGTCCTTTCAGAACGTACCTCCCCGGGGCCTGGATTAAGAGCAGACCTCCTCTCCATACTTTTAATTATTCATTGTTGCTGGATGAAGACAGGCTTTTGAACTGAAATACAGTACAGACGACTCTGCTGCTGCTCACTGTCTGTTTGTTATTTACGGTCTCTGCATGTCCTGTCTGCATTATCTTTTTATTCTTTGCCCTCTTCTGGAATTGCCTCTCAGGAATAAATAAGGAGTTTATTGAATTGAACTGAATCGAATCGAATCGAACAAATAAAATAGAATCGAATCCGATCCACAGGGCCCCTTCGGACTGCGGTCTCAGGAGCGGGGATTCGTGCGCCTCCAGGACGTGGGCTGCTGCTCTGTTTGGCAAATGTCCAGGTAGGACAGCTTCCTGTTAGCAGCACCTTCCCTGAGAATTTTTTTATTTTTTTTTTTAAATGTCAGACTGGACATTGTACAGATCATAGGACTGCGGTACAGTGGGACATGACATCCGGGTGCAGATTCTACCCGCACAGGAAATGTTTAACGCAGTCTGTCTCCTGCTGAAGATCTGCATGAGCATGGAGGTTAACTGAGGCAGCACACAAGGGTCTGTGAACGTCTGCTTGTGTGGATAACACTACCCAGGCTCCTCTGCCCTCACTTAGCTGAACAGACTCGCTTATTCATTATTCAGTCCGTGTTTAATAGCCTAATTTTACACTGCGGGGGGGCCGTCCTTTCTGTTGAGTCATCGCGAAGATTCAGGTGAATCTCGGTTCATTCGCTTGAGTAATGTTCTGAGTGAGTGTACATAAAATACAGATTATCCCCCAGTAACTCAAAGAGGATAAAAGTTAAATGTGTGTGTAATTATCATGGGGCAGTGGTTAGGTACATGCTAAGTGCATGTGTAAGGATGGTAAAACACATGATTATGTACAAAACTAGATTTCTAGGTTTAAAAAATTTTTCAATATATGAGAGCATTTTTCACGTTCAGATTTCATTCATCTATTTTTGGTATCGAGCTTGCACTAAGTGTATAGTTACGACTACATTACAGAAGATAAAAGCAATACCAGTGTCTGTTACGTGTTTTTTTTTTTTTTTTTTTGTTATTTTACTAAAAATGAGACCTTCACCATTGTTATTGAAAAAACAAAATGGTTAAACGGGTTGATGAAATATCACTAGCTGTTTATTGAGGAATACCATGTATTTATATCGTTCGAATGCAGAGTTTTACAAAGACTTTGGTGAACACCTAAAGAAAGTCAAGAAAAATCAAAGTTCAAAGGTGAAACAAAATACCCCCCCCCTGCCCCCCAGTCTTTCGTCTTTGAACTGTTTGATTAAGAATGTTAAATAATTCAATTTTCGGGAGAACAGTGCTCTCTCCCTTTCCCTGCAGATGTCATTCTCCTCCGTGTAGCTGGCCTGCGTAGATTCTGCAGCAGTAAGCTCATACGCGCCTCGCCGTAGCTCTGGTCCTGGCTCAGCATTTTTTAACGGCGCTATATTTATAAATTTAGCGCACCTTTTGCCTCCGCTCCGAGCGCGGGCGACCAGGTGAGGAAGTGTTCTCGGCGGTTGAGCAAATACACCTTGAGCCGCAGACCGGTGTGTTCTTCCGGCACGTTCCGTGAATGATGTGTATTTTTTTTTTAAATCCACGCCGGCGGCTGAGATGTTTTTTTTTTTTAACCGCGTGATAAATTGCCCGTGGAACCGCAGCCATGGAGGAGGGGCGCTGCTCTCCCTCTCACGCTGCCACCCTGACAAGCGTTTTGGGAATATTGTGGTAAACGGGTTGTGATATTAACCGGCTTCATTTAACGCGCGTATAAGTCTACGCCAGTTGGAAACAAATAAGTGCGTCATATGCGGTTATGTGTAATATCGTGTAAAAGGCTCCAAAGGCAAATAACGGTTTCAGTGAGGGTAGGGGGTGGGGCTTGACATGCCCTTACCTGGCATACAGGTACAACAGGTGTCCCCTGTCGGTCAGAGGCCTCGCCAAACCGCTCCACGTTGCCCCCGAGTAGCACCAGGTTAGCATAGCAGGTGCTGAAGCAGAAGCAGGTGCTCCTCATCGTCATGCAGATCTCTGCCTCAGCCGACGACTCTCCCACGGTTCCGGCCAATTGGGTGATGAAGAGGGACGATGTCATGAAAAGCCAATAAAAGGGCTGTATTTGTTGTTCTAGGGGCAATGGCCTTCAGCCTTGGCCTGGCTGTGGACTCTTTTCGTTTTGGCAGCTTCTGTGGATGCCTGGAGAGGAGATCTGATCACAATAGACTTTCAGGTGAAATTTGCCAAAAAACGTTGTTCTTTCATGTTCTTAAATCAAAATTTTTTTCCCCTATTAACTGCTAAATTTTCAAGTTTAAGATTTTAAGTCTATTTTACATTTAATTATTCCTTTTTCTTGGGGCTAGAAAAATAAGCGCTCTCTTCCAGTCCTTTTAAATACAGAAGACACATTAAAGGGATTTCCTGCTGTTACAACAGAGCATCCAAATGAATGACACATAATTAGGCATAAAATCAAGGCTCGTGAAATATTCTGTGTTTCAGTACATCCTGTCCACCACTAATGAGAATTTGCTGGCCTCTAAACTAATTTAATACTAAAAATAATTTGCTAATAAATGTAAAACTGTGCATAATGAGTTTTTAACACCCCAGTGACACGATGGACAGTAACAGACAGTCAATGAGTGGATGACCTTGTTGCTTAATTTGTGTAATAACTTCTCCGCTCCTAAATACTCCCTCTGTGGATGAAGTACACTTTTTTTTTCCAATATGCCGTGTGAGACCAAATTATTCTAGCTCAACTAATTTCTTGACTTTGCCAAGAGTTTTTAAAGTTTTCGGTTTATGAAACCGCGTTCACAATATGGAGTCCGCGGTCCTTCAGAATCCGAATGCTGGCCCACTGCTTATGACGGCTGGGCTTACCTTATGACCCGTCACATCCCAGCTCAACCTTGTCAGAACAGTCAGCTCAGAACATTCTCGTTCTCTGACTGCGTTCCGTTGTCAGGTGGAGGGGGTGAGAGCGAGCTCGCTCTTCAGTCACCCCTCTACCCAGGAACGCAGGCAAATGGCGGCGCTGAGTGTTTACCGCTAAGTGGCTAAGTGCCTCCGCCCCTCTGCATAATCAGCTGTGCGTCCCCAGTACGCGCTCTTCTCTGCTTTACCGCTGAAAGCGTTGCGGTTACCGCGACGATGCGCTAACAGGAAGCCTATGTCAAACAGGAAGCCTATGTGACGGCGCGGCGAGACCAGCTGGCCCGCGAGCGGCGGAGTCTTGCGAGTCGTCGGGAGGTCGGGTTCGAGGTCGAGGCCGCGGTCGCCGCCGCTGCCGCGAGCCGTTTGGCCGCCGGCAGATGGCCGTGCGATTGGTTTACTCGCGGCTGACTGGCCTTTTAGCGTCTGGTATGCCGTGCGTCTGCCGCGGTGAAAGAGGCCAGCGCCGTGTGTCCATCCGTACCCCCCCCCCCCTTCCCCCCCACCGCGCTGTACCCCTGCCTAATCCACTTTCACCTGAACCCCCACCCCCCCCCCCCCCCTCGCCCCCCGCTGGCCCCCTTAGCGCCCCCGTGCTCATGGTCAGGCGGGGTCTCCATGCGACAGTTTGTACGTGTGTAGAAACAGCGTGCGTTTAAAGCTGTCGCTGCTGTTACCAGCCTAGGAGGGCGTGGATAAGCCTGTCAAAGCTTGCCCCCTCTCACAGGGCCATGCCCGTTGGACGCACCTGGCACCTCTACCAGTCAGAGGTGCCAGTTTCGACGCTCTCGCCATCTTACTCTGAAGGGCCCGGTCAGGCAAGTCCATGCCCGTTAGGCACATGCTCAGAAATCCTGTCTTCACTAGGTTTATCAAAAGAGAATACAATCTGGAATCACAATGGAATTGAATATTGTGTCTATGTGGAGTGATGCATTCTTTGACGAAATACATTCTTTCGGTGTTTTTCTCGAACGTTTTAAAAGTTTGCTTCAGAATCCCTTTTAGGGGGGCCTTTTGTATTCGCAGAATTTCAGTTCTCAAAATCAATTTTTCTTTTAATTCGAGTCTCTCAATGAAACCCTTCAGTGTGCAGGTGCCAATGCAAAGTTAGGAAAGAGGTCAAAGATTCCAATGACTAAGCTGCAATTACTCTCGCAAATCTTTCATCATTGGCGTTTGAAAGTCAGGTTTCTTTTTTTTTTTTACCAGTCCCCCTTTCGCATCACTTCAGTTTGGAGGTCAGTGCTGAAGAAAAGGCGCTCCAGCGAAAGAAGTAGTCTCACTATTTTTAGCCGGCACTGTGCCGACTGGCAGTGTTACGCAAGGCCATTGTGTTCCTTTCCTTGAGAAAGTCGTTTCCGTGAGAATTATGTAACTTTCGCAGAGGTAAAAGCTGTAAGCCTTGGATGCATTCTAGGAAAAAAAAAAAAAAAAAAAAACTTCTTCAGTATACCTTACCACATCGAGCCACAAGTTCCTCACTAACTAAGAGCTGACTTCCGGAAGGTTCTTTTCTGTTACAGTTTGCATTGGGCCACTCATTTGCTGTCTTTGCTTGCGGAGAGAGAGAGAGAGAGAGAGAGACGAAGGAAAAGAGGGATGGAGAGAGAGCATTCCACGGTACAAACGGTCCACCTCTGGCAGAGGGCGAGAGCTTCCCTTACACACGTGTATGCACACAGCTGCCGCAGTTTGCTCCTGTTGTTAAGTGGTGAAATGCATCGAGTTAAAAAACGAGATGTGGAGGATTGACTCGTTAACATCCAGCTGCGGAAATTAGAATTCGAACGCAACAACATCTACTCCAGCATCTACAGCGTCTACTTGCAACCCCTTTTTGCGCCTTTTTATGCTATTATTATTTTTTTGACGTAACGCGTGACCTAAAAAAAAAAGTACTAAAAATTAGCATTAGGGCGTGCTGTTCCCCTGCTGTGTGTAAAGTTAAAAGCAGGATTGTGTTTCACCCCCCCGTCCTCGTCCCCCCCGGTCCCTCCTGGTGTTTTGAAACAACAAAAAAATGACCCCATTACAAAAAAAAAAAAAAAAAAATGGAGTGAAATCCATTGGTGGCCAAACAAACTAGTTTACTTGGAAGAACAAAGGGAAAGGGCGCCGTGCTGGTGCCGCCGGGGGCTACGCGCTCCGAGGACTGTGCCGTCGGCTCTGTTGTTGCCATGGAGAAAACCCGCGCGCGCGCGCCTCAGTTTCGAGAGCGGCTTTGTTCGCTACCTTCGCCGAAATTAGTCGTAATTAACAAGGCTACTCTGGAGATTATTTTCTGGGCAAACGTTTTAATTAAAAATTTGTTCTCTCCGTCGTGTGAATGATATTTCGGCAGTTAGTGCCAATTTCCTGAGCCCGGCGTCCTCTAACTGAGGCTGGAAGCGCTCCAGTATGCCTCCGTCGGAAGAGAGTCCGCCATCCCGGCTCAAACTGTCACGCGCAAGCGGCAGAACGCGGCTCTTTTCTCTCTAGGTGTCAGATACTTATACGCTTCTGGTTTCAGCTCCAGGGCTCACCGACACACAGCGACTTCAATATACAAAGAAGAGAGACTGAGAGAGAGAGAGAGAGGGAGATGGCGAGGGAGACGGAAAGAGAGAGAGAGATGGAGGGAGGGAGGAAGAGAGGCCTCATACTGTTGTTTTTAGCATTGTGACCTGGATTTGGTCGGATGTCAGTCTGTTGAAGAAGGGGACTTTGACTGCAGTCGTCCTTGCTTCCTTGTTGAAGCTTCCTCTTGTGTGGATCGACAGCATCCCAGTTTGAAGCTGCAAAAGTTTTTTTTTTTTGTTTTTCCCCCCAACATGTACATACAGTACGATTCACATTTTGAGGGTTGCAGCTATTCTGGTTATCTGCTGACAACTTATAGTTTTAGTGCATTGCACCACGATGCACAGCCTAGCTTCTTCAGACACTGTGCTGTGTTTGCAGTCATGCCATGATCAATCCACTCTCTCTTTTATCGCCCATCACTGTGTGCTGTAATTGAGTAGAATTTAACTAGGTTATTATTCCCTCTGTATCTGACTTTGCAAACTTTCAGTGCCCAGTTTGTGCAATGCACAGTTTTTGCAATGCACAGTTTTAGTAGTGCCCAGTTTGTGCAATGCACAGTTTTTGCAGTGCCCAGTTTATACAATACACAGTTTTAGCAGTGCCCAGTTTGTACAATACACAGTTTTTGCAGTGCTCAGTTTGTGCAATGCACAGAGATCAAAATCTGGACAGTACAAAAAAAGATCATAGCTTACTTTGTTTTGTTTTTTTTTACCAGGAAAATGTTTTTCTCAAGAAGAAAAATACAGTTTACAAGATGCAGTAAGATGCTTTTCTGGTCATAATTATACGAGCATACAAACGGGACTGATGTATTAAAGTAATGGATTTCTATGCCTTGCTGTATTTTGTCATTTTTAGTACTTTTTAGTTACAGGCTCATAATTAGGTTGCCAGTGTTCAGCCTTTATCAAAACTTCATTTAATTTCTGTCTGAAGAACATCTGATTCTGGCATCTTAATATATACCTCATCATAGCCCAGACTAATGATTCAAGGAGCAAAGCCCAACCCTTTCCCCGCCCGCCTAAAGACTAATTAGAAGGCAGTGAATATGCGGTCAAGGTCTCTCTCTCTCTCTCTAGCTGTCCATGTGGTCATGCTGTGTCTGCCTGAAATAGGTTTACTGAATATCTGTCTGCCCTGCTACTGTCTGGAATAGTACCGTTGACCACGTGGTCATGTTCTCTTGGTCTGAAACAGCACTACTGCCCATGTGGTCTGCCTTGGCTTGACGCAGTCCCACTGACCACGTGGTCCTGTGGTCACGCTCTCCTTTTGTGCAACATTAGCATTAGCTTTGTGATCGCTCCCTTTCTCTGTTCAAAAGTCTGGACTCCCCGAGTCCAGGTAGGCTCTGGCTGTGTTGTGTTCGGTGTCTGGTGGCCTGGCCTTGGAAAGTCTTGGTTGCTTCAGGGGGAGCGGGTTGCGCTGGATCCTGGGACACAGATTGTGTTGCTGTGTCTGTCCACCCCGATTCTGTTCCAGCAGATAAAAGCACCTGGTGACGCTGTATAAATTCCTCACAATCTGTTTCAAAGCAACAGGACAGAGGAGTTCAGAACATAAATATTAAGCCTTAGAAGGCTTTTTGAACTTTTGAACCCATTACTGTGCAATTAAAAAGTTAATATCTCTGTCTTTTTTTTTCCTTTAACCAAATGCTCAGAGTACTATGACTGGGCTGGTGCTGACTGAGAAGAGGAAATGAACTACAGAGCGGAGAATCGCCCATATTGTGGGCTCGGAGACAGATGGTGCGGTGTGTGAATAGTTTGTTGGATACAGAGTGTGAATCTTCCCTTGCGTGTTTGGTACAGAATGTGACCAGTCCCCTGCATGTTTGGTGCGACATGTGATTAGTCTCTTGTATCTTTGGTGCAGTGTGTGATTAGTCCCCAGTGTGTTTCGTACGGAGTGCAATTAGTCTCTTGTGTCTTTGGTGCAGAGTGTCATTAGTCCCTTGTATCTTTCATGCTGAGTGTCATTAGTCCCTTGTATGTGTGGTTCAGAGTGTCATTAGTCCCTTGTGTCTTTGGTGCAGAGTGTCATTAGTCCCTTGTATGTGTGGTTCAGAGTGTGATTAGTCCCTTGTGTCTTTGGTGCAGAGTGTCATTAGTCCCTTGTATGTGTGGTTCAGAGTGTGATTAGTCCCTTGTGTCTTTGGTGCAGAGTGTCATTAGTCCCTTGTATGTGTGGTTCAGAGTGTGATTAGTCCCTTGTGTCTTTGGTGCAGAGTGTCATTAGTCCCTTGTATGCGTGGTACAGTGTGTGATTAGTCCTCAGTGTGTTTGGTGCAGACAGTGCCGTGTGCGCAGGGGGGGATGTACAGGAGCAGGGCCTACGGATATTGAAGAGCTATCAAAGTGCTAAAGAGCCCACTGCGCTCCACTGGTCCTGTGGCTGGTGCTGGTGGCTCCAGGCATCATCAGGAGTGATGGAAGAAGAGAGGAGAACAGAAGCTAAATATAACCCCCTCACTCTGGGGTAATCACTGTCTGCCGTCTCCCATCTCCCAAAGAACCTTCCACTTAACTGCGTCCCTATTGGAGCCGTCTGGCTTTTTTTGTCCTTTTTTTTTTTGTCTTTTGGCAAGCAATTAGTAAAACCAGGAAAGGGAACACAGCAAGTAAATCTCAACCGCCCCCCCAAGCAACAGAAGAGCGCAGCGGTTGGGTGTAAAATTAGGATGAGGCAAGTCACCACTGTCCGAGATGTGCAGTCTCAAAACCAGGAGCGGTTTTCTTTCAAAACCTGTTTGCGAGTTCCGCAAAAAACAGCAGGACATTTCCTTTGTGTGTGATATTGTGGGGGTAAAAAAAGAAAAAGAAGAAATATCTTAGAATCTCAAAAAATGCATCTGACAAGCATAACAATTAACAATGCACAAAACCCTGTCTTCATTAAGCTGAAATGCTTTAATCAGTGAAAGGAGGGGGTAACGTACACCCCAGCACACTTACAAAAAAAAGATCAAATGAAATGGAATGTATTAAAACAGATATGAATACAAGAACAACCCCCTCCCCTAACAACAACAAAAAGAACTACTTCGAATATCAGCTAATTAAGAGTGTGTTTAAAATCACAAAGGGAAAACGGGGGATGTCTTAAACAATTAATGAGCTGATGCAGAAAGGCCTGGTCTGAGTCTCTCCATCTTGTCTTTCCTCCTCCTCCCCGCCCGGCCCCCCGTTCCACCTCTCCCTTCTCCCCTCGCGCTGAGGCACACCAGGCGCCGTCCTCTCTCCGGGCCACGCCAGAATTTCCCAGCAGGCACCTGCACGCCGCCTGGCAGCGCTTCGGGCCTGGCATTGCGTCTCACGGAGAGAGGGAGGGAGAGAGAGAGAGAGAGAGGGATAGAGGGAGAGCTGTTCCTGCCGCTCCACTCATAAATGAATAAAATTCCTTGCTTGTGTTTACCGTTGTGTTTAGCTTTAATGGCCGGAGTCAGCAGGAGTCGGACGCGTTTAGGAAGTATAATTCGTTTGAAAGACGCTCGATTATCTCAAGTTGCCGTAGTGGCCTGAGGGGGGTGGGGGTGACGGCTGGAGGGGGGAGGGGGGTTCTTTAAGGTGAACTGGGACCAAGATCCAAGAGCCTTCTGCGGCTCGAGGACAGAAGGGGAGAGACGCGCAGACTTGAGAGAGGCGGAGCCTGGCTGTGAGATTATGCGGCGATTCATCCCCGCGTCCGCACCCGGCGTGCCGATTCCCCGCTGCTGAGTGACGGGCCGTGGGAGGAACAGCGTGTGGCGGTGCGTGCCCCCCCCCCCCCTCACCCCTCACAGCCCCCCCTGCCAGTGAAGTGAAACACAGAGCCACACATTCACTCCCGTTCCTACATCAAGGACTTTCTGTTTTTTATACCACCCCCCCACCGTCCCCACCAAACACACACACACACACACACACACACACACGCGCTCGCGCACGCACACACACAATCCCCACCGTTATTTATGACGCTATCAGCCGTGATAAATCCGCCGCACTCTGCGGAATAGGTTTGGAGCGTCTTGTAAACAATTTGTGAGGACAGCTCCGGAGAACGCCAGCTCTGCTCCATCTGTGTAGCGCCGGCGCTGCCGGGCAGGTTAACCTCTCCCGTCAGGATGAGTTACGGCGCGGAGACCAGCGGAGAGGCGCTGAACAGAGGGATGAAAGGGAGAGAGAGAGAGAGAGAGAGAGAGAGAGCGATTGAGTACTGTCAGCGGGCTGCTACGTAGTTCACTCGTCTGACAATCAGGAAGGGAGAAGGTACCGACCACGGGGAGAGAATTTGCCGGCTGATGTATCTGTAGAAATCCCATAATGCTTCACACACATCCTCCTAAGACCCAACAATTCATTTTTGTCCCCTGTAGGGGACACAAGTCTCTGGTCTCGATTTCCAGACCCGTATATTCTACTGTGCTGAAACCTAAACTATTAAAAAATTAATCCATAAAAATTAATATTTTAGAAAATATTTTCCCATGTTTTTTGTCATCCAAGACATAAAAAAATGTTTGAATTGCAGGGTCTCATGAGGACATACAGCATGCAATTGTCTCATAATATATGCAATAACATCTATATGATTGTACTATTATGTCACATACATATATGCAATCATTCACTGTATTTGTGAGAGGCTTATTTTGATTGACATGACTGTCCTCCGTGGGAAAGCGTCATTTTATTAACAACGGTTCGGAATTCTGGGCACTTTCTTTACATGACCCAGGATGGGGCTGAGTTCTAACATAAGTCTCTCTAACATGGTTCTCTCAGTCAAGCCTTATAGTAATGCTGTTTCACCACCAGGTGAGGTGGGGTTTTACCGATGGATTTTACTCTTCAGGCTTCAGTCAAAGGGTTTACTCACAGCCAGGGGTGTGCAATCTTAAGACTTCAGTAATGTTTTACCCCTGAGGGTACTCTTGGTGGCCAGTTTTGTTAGTTTTTTTATTTTTTATTCAATGCCATTTGCCTAGCAGTTCACTCATCTTTACAGATTGACAGCAAGAGCCCTGAGGCCTAGACTGGCAGCCATCTTGAAAGAGCCCGAAGTCTCTTTGTCCCGGGAGCTTCAGCGGCTCCAAACTGTGCGTAAGTGATGAGCCTGGGTGGGCAGAGCGGCCGCACTTCTCATTATGTGTTCCTGTGTTATTGCATTCAGGGAAGCATAAATTCAGTGTTTGTCCACACAGCTCACACTGCATTGTAAACAGGGATAACTAAAAACAAAAAGAGAAAGGGGGGAGGGTGGGTGGCACTCATGGGAAATGTAGTTTGCATTGCACTACAAAATGATTGAATACCAGCGAATGTGATCTGCTCCTGAGCGCTGGTGTGCTGACACACACACACACACACACACACACGGGTCCACGCAGTCAGAACCCACTGCGTCTGTGGGTAAAAGTCTTCTGTTTTAATTAAATATTGATGCGTGAGGAACGCGAGCGGGGGGTAAACATCTGTGAGCGGGGACATTTAATCAAACGTCGGGGCCCATCACTCATTAGCGAGCGCAGATGTTTTCCGTACCGTACATCATCCGAGACCGAGCCGGCGTCTCGTCTCGTCTGAAACCCCGCGCCGCGAACGCCGCCAAACGCTCCCCCTCAAATATCCGGGGTTCGATACCGTGTCGCCGCGTCCGCGGACCGTCCGAAACGAGGGTTCGAATGCAGGCGAAGCGACCTTTGTGCGTTCACAGACCCGGTCATAACCTTGTCGTCACCCTATTGACATTAAAGAAGGTTTCTGTACTCGTGGGGGGGCTGGTTTAGCAGTGGCTGCCCGTGTGCTTTTCAGAAGAGAGCATGCGCTGGCTGGAACTTTACTGAATTGTCATAGAACGTAGCAGCATTTGAGATGGGCTCAAAAATGAAAGCAGATTATCTAGATTGGGAGAAGTTTTTTTTTTTTAAAGATTGGGGTTTTAAAAAGGTAAAAAAAAAAAAAAAAAAAAAAATGTTTTCCTGCAATATGAAAAAATATGATAAACATACACCTATAGATGGTTGGGGAAGTGCTTACAAAGCTGGTTTGAATCAGAATAAATTACGCGAATAAGACTTCAGCGAACCCAAAAACCTCACTGAGAAACCCTCCAAGGTATTCATTTGCTCTGTGATTTAATTGAGTATTTTTTTTTCCTTCCAATTTCATTACACGCGCGCTCACATGCAAAAAAATAAATAACACAGCCTACTTAATATCTGGAACATTTGAGATGCGCATATAAGGGAACAAAGGATTTCTACATTCCTCCTACACCCACTGCTTAATCCCCGTTCAATACAAATGGACATATTTTCCCTCAAAATGGGGGATGCTTATTTACGGATCAGCCATTTTCTAACGGTTTCTGGTTAGTGGGTAGAATGGTTCATTTTGACGGTAGACATTTTCAGCTCTGTTGTACTGTAAAGTGATTATACTGCCAGATACATCAATGGGGATTATATATTTGAGTTTTTTTATTTTATTTTTTAAAAAGAAAAAGATCTTTGTTGCCATGGAGTTCCGTCCTCAGCCGGGGTGGAGGTAATTTGAGGGACACTTGCAAAAAAAAATCCATTTCAAAATCTTGGTGCTTGACACACTCGAGCGTTGAAATCCAAATAAGTCTCAGTTGTTTTGTTTTTTTTCCTCTCAGAGAAGATGAGGTTTTCAGTCTGACCCAATTCAGTGATTTCGAACGTAATCTCAGTTATTTCAGCCTACAGTAAACGGGTTCTGCGGGCGAGTGATTTTAGGCCTGTTCACGCTTGCTTTTTAAGGGACAAATATCCAATATCTTGGGGGCGGGGGGGGGGGGGGGCGGATCTCAAATAATTGGGGTGTGAAAGCAAACAGTCACGTACAAATTTGGATCACCTCTGGAGCTGGCCTGCGTTGAATTCCACTAGTTTTCGAATCCGAACGTAAACCTTTAAACGCTTCTGCATCGTCTCCTGTTGCCGATAATCTACTGACAAGTAACATCGCATAATGAGCACGCGGGCTTTGCGAGGACGTCCTGTTGCTAAGCTGGACAGGGGAACGGAAGAAATCCGAGGTTACCTGCATGCGACAATTTGGAGAAAAGAAATCGATTCGAGGCGTGATACAGAAAACGAGGATCTGTGCGTCTTTGTTTAGAGGCAAGAAAGAGGTGTATGCGAGCGTGTGCCCGCTTGGGCATGAGAGAGAGAGAGAGAGAGAGATTTAGGACACAATGCAGTACAAAGGAAACCGTGGGCAGGAGCGTGGAGTGATGTTCACAGCGCTCTACGTGCGGGAGCTGCGAGTTTGAATCCCACCGCGGGACACTGCTCCGCATACGTCTTTGGGCGAGGCACCTGAGGGCCCTCTGTCCTAGAAAAAAAAACCCAACCACCCGAGCTGGGGTGAAAAATATGTGAAATATGCGTGAGGCTTTTTTTTCCTGAATATACTCTACGACCGTACATGGATTAGAACACAGTTAAGACATTCATCTCTAGCAAAAAACTAGACCAGCATACCAACGTTGTTACATTTGCTTGCAATATTTATTATTATATTATATTATGAAAACAAAATTAGCTCAGAAATATCCCACTGTGATGACAGGAACTGCCAAATATCAATGTTCACAGGACACACCTCACTGTAGATCTGCACGCCGTTTTTGCGCAGGACAAAGCCAGGAACCAACTCCAGTTCCCCCGGGGGGCATCTTGGGCACAGCCAGCAAGTGGGATTTGTGGCCAGCGGGGTAGCGGGGCGGACCTGTCCTAAATCTCCCCTTTAATCGCAGCAAACGATTCGCCGCCGCCGTCGTCGTTAGCATCGGGTCGTCGTCGAGGGAGTCGCGACCCCGCGATTTACCGGTAAGTAATCGACGCCGCGGCGCAGACACACACACACACACACACACACACACACACACACCTATTTTGGTACATCATAATCAAACGGCAGCGTCTCTCATGTGGTGGCCCACATCCAGTGGTGACGAGCCGGACCCGAGAGAGGTCTGCGGTTTTTTTTATTATAGATCACACACCTTGCAATTAACACTGGGGTTAAATAAAACGTTAACGGAGCGAGAGGAGACGTTAGCCGAGGGATACGCGCGTGGTCCGTCGGATATTTTTACCGTGCGTCCCAGCAGCCTACCCATAGTTTTAGAATTCAACTTAATTTTTTGTATTTTTTTATTTGATCTTTGTGAAATTGTCTTGCCGGGAGCTGATTTTCTGAATGTTACCTGTCTACACCTGAACTGAACCCCTAGCACCTTTTGTCATATTGACCTGTGTAATCTACGTTTGTATCCTGTCTTGTGTCAATAATGTTTTTAATATGCACCTGCCCAGGGACTACAAATGCAAATGAGCTACTTTTCTAACTACTCTGGTGCAACTACTAAGTTGTGCAAGGACCCTGCTAAACAAACTAAACTAAACCTGACTAACTTTGGTTCCAAAAGTTTTTCTTTTTTTTTTCCCCTGCTACTAACTTTGTGGCTTATGTTGTGCAGTGTGCAGACAACACGGCCATGTTAGACAGCACTGGACATAAGGCTTATAAGGGCTTATAACCTATTTATAACCGTCTATAACAAACAGTATTATATTAATGAATGCGTCCCTGCACGTGTCCCCATCTCCCCCGTATTCACAGAAACCCCATTCAGCTCGGGAGTATTAGTAACGGTATGTAGGTCTGACGTGCTTACCTTAAGACAACTCCAGGATGTACTCTCGGCAGTTATTTGAGTTTACAAAATGTCCTTTCACACACAAAGTGGCAGCGCGCCTGTTTAATTATTGATCTGAAGAACAACAAAAAAAACTTTTGGTTCTTCCTCTTTCCGTCCACGGAGCTTTGAGCGCTCAGAGCACAGGAGAGAGAGAGAGAGAGAGGTAGAGAAAGAAATAAAGAAATAGAGAGAGAGAGAGACGGACGTGTCTGGCGTTCTCTGTCTCAGCACTCGGTGGCTTCCTCATCACAACGTTGCGAGAGGAACAGCTGCTGCTCCCGCGGCCGTCTCTCAAAGTAAACTTTTAATAAGTCAGGGAGTCTTTCAACCAACCAGAGATAAATAAATAAAGAAATAAAAAACATAAAAAATAAAAAGGGGGCCTTGATGTATTGTGTGTGGAAATGCGTGTGGAAGAGACGAGCGAGCGGGCAAGCTGTCGGGCGAGAGCGCTGAGACGGAACAGAAAGGAACGGCGGAGACAATTACACCCATGCAGCAGAGCGGCAACGCTGCAGCAGAGCAGCAATGCTGCAGCAACACAACCGCATGCGTGCATGTGCACACACGCATGCATACACATACACTCACTCATACATACACTCACACACAGACATATACATAACACACACACATACATCAGACATGGTCATAACACACACCCAGACACATCAGACATGGTCATAATACACACACAGATGCATCAGACACATACATAATACACACAGACACATCAAACACATACATAATAAACACGCGCACACATCAGACACATACACAACACACAAACACACACACAGACACATCAGACACATTCATAATGTACAAAGACACATCAGACACGTACATAATACACTGAGCTCAATCTACCATACCCTTGTACAATATTATAATCATTATAAAATGTAAACCATTAAAGCAACAGCAACACTATTAGTAAATTTAGTACATGTGCTGTAGTAGAGCCAGTGGTAATAATTGCCGTAGTATCTGTGGTAGCAGTGCTAATAGTCTTTCCTTTCAGCACTTAATTAACTGAAGGGAATGTTTCACATTTTTATGGGAATTATCTTAGGTCTATTTTTATATGAAAATCACATTCCTTTGTGTGAAATCTTCATTTAAGCGTGCAGTAGCTCTTCTTTTGCACGCAACACTTGAAGTACTACCCTTGAGAGAGAGAGAGAGAGAGAGAGAGAGAGAGATGGAGAGAACAGGCACAGATCCATTGATACACCTTGTCAAAGGATGGGAGGGCAGTGGGTGGTATGATGTTAGGAGAAATGTCAGGCGGTGATTGTTCTGAGCAGTGAGCTCTTTGCTCTTTGATTGCACCTGCTCTCTCAGACTGGCATCTGTCAGGATCGGTGAAGCTCACCGGGAGGGGGCATTGGGAGAAACACTGTTTTACGCCCCAATCCCGCCCCCCCTCCACCGTCTCTACTTCACCAGCACTGAAGGGATCCTGTTCCTCTACAAAATAAGCACACAGAAGCGAGCGGACGGGCAGGGGTACGCAGTGATTTAGGGCCGATGTGCCCTGTGGTCCCTGGGAGAGAGGGGAAGGCAGTAACGCTCTCTATGCTGATGGAGACCGTACTGCGAGGAAGGGAACTCCTTAAATCTTAAATTTATCGCGTGTCACCCCACCTGCGTTTTTATCTACGGTACAGCTCACTCAAACAGAGCTCCGTTCTGTGGCGCCGGTGTTTCTGCTGCTTTTCTTCCGTTATGTTTTTATTTTATTTTTTTTTTTTTTTGCATGTTTTTCGGGTTCAGAAATTCATGCTCGGGGACTTGGACGGTAAATCTCATCGCTGTCCCTGCCAGAAGATGGAGTTGTAAACTGTGGCCGAGATTTACGAGGAGGCAGCATTTGAGCACACGTTGTGCGGCGCTGAAACTGAGTGTGCTTATGGGAATGTTCCGCGGTCTGAACCGCTATCTCCTCCCTCACACGTTTGTCTGGTTACCCTCTGCTGACATCTTCTGGCTAATACAGAGAGTCCTCTAGAATCTGCAAGACATTTACACATGTGATGTGCATAATATTATTATGATTTAATTTTTTTATTCATATATCATAGCCTAAATTTTTTTTTGGTTTAGATTTAGTTCAGATCACTTTTTTGCTATAAACATTACTGACTTTTCAGGTGTCTTTTAATCCAGAATATCTGAACAGCACCCATGTTTATTCATGCCTACATTAGGCTACATTGTACTATGAGAATGGATATTTTTATTTTATTGTAAAGATAACGTCCTCCAGTAAAATATTTTAACCCTTTGACGGGTAGGTTTTCTAGGAATGTCTTTGGAATGTCAGTGTTCTAGAACTCCACTGCTTTCAGTTACCAGTAGGGACTGTGACATAGGCATTAGAATTTTCATTGAAGAACATTCTAATCACATATTTGTGATCTCACACCTTAAAGGGTTGAAGGTGTGTGCATGTGCACTACGGGGATGCACATTGATTGAAAGAGACATTCCTCCACCTGAAGATTCCTAGTTTCCTAGAGGATGATAGAACTGTCAGTCACTGGATTGAAGGTTAACAGGAGTCAATTGGAACTGCCGCTGGTAAAGCTTCTACAGGCCAGTTTCCTGTCTCGTCTTCACTGTCACGGCTGTGTCAAAAACAAGGGATCATCTGCCCAGAGGCTTAAGACATTGTGTACCCCCTTACGTGTATTAATGGGGACTAATCACACGCACGAACACACACACACGCACTCATACATGCCTGTGTAGCCCTTAAAAAAAAAACTCTCTCCTTATGGTGGCCAATCTGTGCCTCCTGAGTAATGATTGGGATGCTGCCCCCCCCCCCCACCCCCCCCCCCCCCCGGTGTCACACGCACGGCAGGTTAATTGCCTGCCACCCTCTCTGTCTCTCTTCCTGCTCTGCAAAGCGCCCACTCACCTTATTAGCGGTATGAGGCGATCGGCGGTTTCCGTGTAAATTGGCCGCAGTGCGTTTGACTTGTGCGCCCGCCTGCCATTGTGTGAGCGCTGCAGTGGCCCAGCGTGTCTGCCCAGAGCTATGTATAAAATCGCGTGTGAAACCCCATAACCCCATTGACATGTTTATGCATTTATTTTATTTATTTATTTATTTTTTAAAAACTTTCTTTTGGCATAGTTCAACCGTTTTGTTTTTTCTTTTAATGGTGGATTTGTGTGCCTTGAAGATGAATTTTTCTCTGTGGCGTGGGTGTCTGCAACTGTGATGGCTGAATCTTTTTTTTTTTTTTTTTACCAGAAAAAACCCATTGAGTACTTTCCAAATCAACACCACTCAAACTTTTACCCATGCATTCTCTTGAGCTGAAATAACTGTACATCTATTGCTTTTAGAAGCTGTTTTTGCTGAATCGACATGTCATTTCATTGATCACATTGGGTCATACGTAAAATACGTTTCTATGCATTTTCATGATGCTCAAACACAACCAGGCGGACGAGGGCTGAAGTCGCACATCTTTATTAAATAAATACAAGCAAGCCCAGGAAGCACAATGCACAGGGACTTCATAAAATAACCGAAACCATATAAAAATATAACCTAGACTGCAGTGCGCCTGAAGAAGAGACTAAAACGACGGACAAAAAGTGGTCTCAGTCAGAGCTTTAGACATGCCATTAGAAATGCAGAGTGTACAGTATATACTGGTCTGCACTTTCGTCGAAGCCACGCGATTAAGACACAGTCGATGTCCAGCCTTAGCAGTGCTAATGGTTGGAGTGACCGGTGTGGCCGGGGGATTATTGCCGGACAGAGAGGATTCTGGGTGATGTTCTCGCAGAACACGGTTGCGCGCAGGAGGACGTTAACCGCAGATTCGCTCCGCACGGGCCGGCGAATGTCTCGGCGAATGTCTCGGCGTATCGCGAGGTTCTTGCCCTCGACCGCGATCCGGAGCAGTGCGACCCGCGGTTCCGTTCGGGTCAGACGAGGCGGCTGGTTTTTTTCCGCGTTCGGTCGCTCTCCAGATCTACGATGTTTGTTCTCCAAACTTGGTTGTTTTCTCCCCTAATGGCTCGACTCGTAGTTCTTTGGGGTGCAAAGAAGGTTACAAATCGGTAAGGGAAAGGTGCTGACCTGGTCACAGCCAAAAAAACGTATTTTTGGAAAATGGCGGTTGGGCGCCCGCGTGTTCTCGAGAGCGGCCGTCGGGGTGTGACGCGCGCTCAGTACCGTCCGCACGCGCGTGTCCCGATACATCCCCACTGCGTTCCGCCTCAGAGCTCCCCCACACGTGTGCAGCCCCCTCCCTCAGGGAAATCAGTTAAGATCACATACTCATTTAAGATGTTTCACACACAATCCAGCTGCACAGTTGCACAGCTTTCTGCAAGATTATTTTTTGTGAGCCAGACAGACTGTTGATGAGTAGGCATTGTTTCACCTGTGATCTGGAACCTCACCCCCAAACATTCTGGCTTGAAATATATGTATAGGATTTTGCTGGAGTGGGTGGGGGCAGGGGGTGCTGCTGGTTTCTGTTGGCTGTACAGGATCAATCACATCATTTTGAGGTGATGAGTCGGGGTTAGTGCCCTTTACCCCAGAGGGGGGCACAGGTGCAGGGGCTGGGGGTTTGCTTCTGAGGCCCGGAACGCAGGGCTTCGGTGAGTTAAGCACCTACAGCTTACCAAAGGCAAACGTGACGATTGCTAGCTCTGCTACGGCCTGTCCATCTCAGCTAGTCAAACGCTGCGCGCGAACTGCTGTCAAAACATCGTGTGTCTTGTGATTTCATTTATTTGCAAACATGCCTTTGAAACGTAATCTTGTGGAAAAGAGTATGTGTGATCAGGGCCTTTTTAAAAAAATAATAATAATCCAGCCGGAAAGTTTTGGGTTTGGGGGACGGCGGGAAACAAAAAGTGTGTTGCTGTGGCGTTTTTGTTTGCCCTAGACTCACTGCGATGCTGGGGAAAGTTGCGACAACCTTGCAAACGGGCGTGAAGGTACTGGCGTGATTCCGAGAAGCGTACACCTATCATAGGAAAACTGGACCGCAGTGACGAGATGGTGCCATGTCAGCGTCAGGAACGCGAGCTGAGAACGATTCGAAAAGCTCCAAAATTGTGTGGACGGCCCTGAAGCTGACCTCTCCCCCTGTTTCATTTGACAGAAGACGACTCGAAAATACAGCTGATGGACCCCCGGGGGTCACCCCCGTATCCTCTGCACCAGCGAGCGGACGGCGAGAGAGAGGGACTCTGATTGAAGTCGTGCCGTCGGCCCCCAGCGAAGACACTTTCTGAATAAGAGCCTGTGAACCCTGAGAAAATCTACCTCAACATAAACGCACAGAAGTCCCAAACGTGTTTCCCTCGCGCTGTAGCGATGCGACGTCCGCAGATGAAACGTAACGGCGTCGTCGCACGCTGCCGGACGGCTCCGTGTTTTTACAGACGCGCGATTTGCTCACCGGACCTCGCATGACATCACAAACCTCAAGCGTCTTATTCGAGATTAACGTGGTCGAATGCTAGAGGGAAGAGGCTGTTCTCTTTATACATATATATATATTTACTGTATATACCAAAAAGCAGAACGGAAACAGAACGGGTGAAGGATTGATTATGCAATAACACAGGTAAGCAGCAGAGGAATTAGGGTAGTCCCAGCAGGTGTGGTCATGGTTACGGTGTCGCGGTCATGGGCGGAGTCCTGGTTGTATGGAGCGGGGAAAGGCGGTCCAGCAGATGGAAGATGGGTGTGGTGAAGAGTTGTTCGGCGAAGAGTCTGTGGAGCTCAGTGGTACATGCAGCGAGCGGTGGGGGTGGGGGGGTTTGGGGACTGGGGAGGGATTGGGGGGATTGGGGGGGGGGGGGGTCGGTGCCATTCCATTCATCGATTTCTACAGGCTGAAGTCGAAGCTGAGGTCGGACTTGCCGATCTTCTGCCTGTACACGGCGTCAAACTTCTCGTTCATGGAAACGGTGAAGATGTCCTTCCACAGACCCACGCGCCCTGGAGACACAGGAGGGAGAGTTGGATGCACTGATGACAGGGTTTTCTTTTTTTCATTGAAAATAAAAGAGGAAGTCAGTCAGTCCGCTTTCCCCAGAGTCCACGGCTCCCCAGATCTTCTGAGTCCATCCACCCGCTCAGTGAGTAAAAACATTCTGTGATCTACCCCTTATTGGAAATACATTGTTGAAATATTGAATGAAAACGCACTTGCAGCAGCTGCACTATGCATTGTACGTACGGCAGTTCAACAAGTGTAGTGTTTAATTTGACTGGTCTAAATGTGCTAGCTGCTTGCATTGGCTACATTAAGTTTTAATTCGTCTTTTGCCTCGCTCTTAAAATCCCTGCAATATTTTGTAAACCTGTCTTTTCTTCCATTGTAACAGGTAACAACATGAACACCATTAATGAACAGAGGCTACAAATCCATCCACAGTGAAAGGGATTAGCCAGCACTGTGCTACTGTAGCTAATACTTCTCCGCTGCATATGACCAGGCTCCATTTTGTTTTCTTAAAGTCCTTTGTGAAATTCAGTGCTGGCGACTCACCTCGTGATTCTCTCAGCTCTAGAACACACAGGCCATGCATTAGCTTCCACAATGACACAATTCGCTGTGTCAGCTCGGCGCCAATGAGGCTACGAATCCAAACGCTAAAAGGAACATAAATACAGGAAAAAGAAATCTAACAGAAATCATAAGACAAACGTGAATGATTTGCTGTCAACTTAAATAACAAAAAGCATGTGATACGATAGTATAATGATAAAATCATAAATGCAGAAACTATAATGATAAGTATAAAACATTCCAAATTAATGTCATATTAAAAAATGACTTGAAAAATATTAGGAAGCAAATTAAAACAACAAAGATGTGATGCTTTCAAAAGCTGTGATTAGAAACTTGAAAAGCGTAGCAAACCAGCTTGCCACTATTTCTATAGAAACAGTACATGTGGAAGGCTGCGTTTTCAATTCTGTGTATGTACACACATTCACCAGTAGGCGGCGACAGGAGAGCGGCTCCATTACGATGTAGAGTACAGGCTGCAGTTTCCGTTTGAATTATATAACAGGAGCGCATGTCGCAATACGTTGGTTGAGTCATTCAGAACGAAACCTCACCAACGAGCAGAAAGAATTCAGAGGTGAATGTTCCAAGTGACACATTGCCTTTGTGACACAAGACTCCTGTACGTCAGCAAAGAAAACTTGCTTTGCACAAAGTTTCTGCAAGAAGTAGCTGAACACAAGGAATTCTGAGCAGCTTAAGAAAGGCATGAGAGATGTTATTTACAGTCAAGTCCTCATCATATTGCTTTAAAGGTGCCCTTTTTTCAAACACGTTCTGTAAGGAAACTTAAGGAGCCATGTGGCGCTTATTTACATTGTATATTTGAGGGTTGCCCTCTACAGAGAAGGCCCTAGGGTTTCGGTTGCCCTAAACAAGAACTCCGTTGCGCCCTTCAGAGTACTCCAATGGCACCCGCCACCTAAACCTTCAGCGGTGTGGCCCAGGGATAGTCGTGGCACCTAAACGACTCTGCCTCTTCAGGGAGGAGGCGCGCGTGCGAGAGCGCGAGCGAGGTTTGGCGGTTCATTCACGCGGTGACGTCGCTGACGGGCGGTGCGTGGCGCAGGCCCAGCCCGTGCTGAGGCAGCAGGGCAGCGTTCCCTGCTGGCGTGTCTCAACGTATGCGAACGACTCACAGCTCCTGTCTATTTATAGAGCGGCACAGGCGTGTGAAGCCTGTAACAGTGCACTGGGGGGAGAACAACAACCGCAGAATGTGGACCCCGCCCCCCCCCCCCATATCATACTTTCACACACTTGTGTTTACAGGGGTAAAAACGTGCGCTCTTTAGACTGTGAGTCTCCTGACTGGTACACAGATGTAAATGCTATCAGTGTCTCGATCAACATCTGCATTAGGATCGCAGGTCCAAGCTTATGATCGGTTCACAGATGCTTTTTCTTTTTTTTCTTTTTATTTTGAAAACTATATTTAACGCGTGGAGATAGCGGTGTGTTGTTTCAACGGGCCAGGAAGCTGAAGGATATTAACAGGGTTAGAGCTGGTGTTTGGAAGTGAGCTCGTTCATGTCTCTGTGGAGCTGGAACTCTGTGCGGTGCTGCTTCAGTGCATGAGGTGCGGTACCAGGGAAACGCACAGCGTTGTGGTGTTGGTGGAGATTTTCCAGTATGCATAAAAGCTCCCCTCTCTCTCGTTCCTCTTGCACCCAAAACGCTCCTCTACTCCCCTGTCCCGACCTTATACCCCCACCTCACCGTAAACCCCTGTCTCAGATTTACCTCCCTTTCTGCCCCCCCCCCCCCCACCCCCACCCCTCCAGGCTGTTCTTACCCCTGCAGATGGACAGCGCCTCCGAGCTGCAGCACTGGTCGATCAGCTGGTGGCAGCTCTCCACCATGGCCTCCAGCTGGGCCTTGTCGCAGGACACGCCCAGGAAGCGTGCCAGCTGCTCCACCAGCGTGCCCAGGTCCTGGGGTGGCACGGGAGGGGGGGGGGAGACCGCAAGAGGGCACATTTAAAGCGTTCAATGTATAGCCAAAAAAAGTGAACAAAATGACATGGTTTTGCTTTACACTTGACTTGGACATTGAATTCCTAGGATAAAATTACTTTTTTTTAAATCTAGGTTTTGTTCGCTTTTTTCCCCCCACAGTCATATTTGTAGGGTCATCACCGACATGTGTTCAGGGTTTTTTTACAGGTTGTGTGTTGTGCGTAACTGGCTCCAGAGGGAGTCCCTCGTGTTGAAAAGCTATCGGATTACCGGACAGCCTTGAGCTTAGAGAGTTATTTACGTACCTTGTACATGTCTTCGTATTTCAGGAAGAGGACGTTGGAGTCCATGCGGTGCTCCCAGAATTCCTGCACGTGCTCGAACCAGGAGCCGTACCCCACTGCAAGGAGAGAGAGAGAGAGAGAGAGAGAGAGAGAGGGTCGCATGAGTTTCCCTGGAGCTGAGGCCTTCTCCTCTAAAACAGTGACTACTTTCACTCTGGAAGACATTGGGGGACACACTTGAGCACTAATAATTGTTTACCTTGATTCTGGGCCAAACCAAAAAAAAAAAAAAAGTTATAGACACAGGCAGCACAGGTAAGTGCAGACAGGTGAGAGCGCAGGTGTGCAGGGGTTCGCGCGTCACTCACGCTTGTCGTTCATGAACCTGCGGCAGAACTCCTGGAAGGTGCCGCGGTAGCTCATGGTCCTGAGGGAGCGGTGGAACTGGTAGTAGGACACCACCAGGTCTTTGGGGTTCCGGGCCATGTAGATCACCTGTGGGACACACCCCCGCTGATCAGATCGGGCGAAGCGATGGGCCGCACGCACGCACGCACGAACACAACTTCCTGTTTCCTTTCAGCAGAGCGGCCTGAAAGCTTACCCAAACCCAACCCTTGATAAACTCAAACCTGAAAGATCAATTAACTACTTAATTTGAAACAAGGAAAAGTGTGTTTTCCACACGAGTGCTTTTCCATACTACCATGGCTATATGCACAAGGTCAAATGCATTTGGAAAGTTTTGCATTGGAGTGGGTGTATAATTCTTGTCATTTCCATAAGGAAATGTATGTAATTCTGCACAGCCACAATGGCAGAGTTAGGTTTGCATTTCAACATTGCAAATTCATTGTACATTCCCAAATCTTTCCTCCACGCGCCCGACCCACCCCCCACGCCCCCGTCCCGCTGTGTCCTGCAGCATGGGAGCTGTCCGGTGCTGAAAGGGACAGCTTCCTGAAAGGGGAACCTTCATCGCCCTGCCCAAAAACCACCATCCTGCCCCTCAACTTATGGGTGTCCATCAGAACTGCACTGGGGATCACATCCACCACTGTGGAACACTGCTGACCACTGAACAGTTTCACTGACTCTGCAGGTACATCAACACTACAGCACACCTGTGTTTCAAAGACCATTTTGCATCTATGCTGCTGGGTATCTGAAAGGATCATAATTTAAACACAACACCTTCCCAGGCAACAGATAACATGCTGTGCTGAGGGACTGATTTTGGGGACACTAAGGGGTCCACTTGGCCCCGCTGCTCACCTTGGACTCCCCGTTGTGCATGGCGGTGGGGAGGAAGCGGTACGGCAGGTGGCTCTTGATCAGACGAGGCGAGGTCAGCTCCTGCAGCGACAGCGCGGAGGCAAGTCTTCAGTACGCTAAGCTACGGCACCAGTCAACACATACTGCTCTCCAGTTTAAACAAGTAAAACAAATACACTTCTCTAGCCAAATTCCGATTGGCAACTAGTAAGAATGGAAATGTGTTCCAGTGCTGATTCATTAAGAGTGTTAAGCACAAATTAAAGGGGGCTGTTGTCATTAGGCACATCCTCTGATGGCATGTTTACATCTGGAGATTTTTTTATTGGAACTGTATTTTTAGACTTTTCAATTCAGCAACCATCTCCATCTGTACAGTGCTCAGACAAGCACGCACTCTCCTCCAAAATATGTGCTGCCAGCCGCCATTTTGTTCCACTCTGCAGTGCCGCAGGTGAGTTATGCAGTCTTTTGTTGGACAAGGACAGTTCATGGACAGCTGGGACAGGCAAAATGACTGCTGCTTTAGTCGTCTGAGCAGACCCGAGTCTGATTGGCTGGCTGTGACCGTGGAACAGCACGAGCAGCCAATGAGGGCACGGTGTGGGGGCGGGCTGGTACCTGGATGATGTCCAGGCCCGGCTGGGGGTACTCCAGAACTGGCAGCTGCTCGTCAATGTTCATCAGCCCGATCTCATCCGGGTCCGCCCCCTGGCTCACCAGGTAAACCACCTCCTGCAGCAGACTGGTTCCTGAGAGAGAGATATACCTTTGGACTTTGATTCCCCTTTATAGTACGAGTGTATACCACAGTAGGAGCGCATATACTTCATTAGGAGTGTACACTACATTAGGAGTGCACGCTGCATTATAAGTGTACACTACAGTAGGAGTGCATACTACAGAGAGGTGCATACTGCAGTAGGAAGGTACACTACAATAGGAGTGCATACTACAGAGGGGTGCATACTGCAGTAGGAGGGTACACTACAATAGGAGTGCATACTACAGAGGGGTGCATACTGCAGTAGGAGGGTACACTACAATAGGAGTGCATACTACAGAGGGGTGCATACTGCAGTAGCAGTGCATACTACAGTAGGAGTGCACACTACATTAGGAGGTCACTGTGGAGTATAGCAGCTCACCTCACCTCACAAGCCCTTTAGAAACTGAAAAAAAGACTCCTAACTTGAATAAACATGTAATTATATGGTGGAGTTTATATATGGAGTTTTATCAGTAACATGCTGTAGTCCAGACTGGATAGCCCAGTATTACTCTGTGAGATATGTTGTCATTGTTAGCGTAGCTCTAGCTGATAAGCATGGTTAGCACACAGCAGCAGTGATCACTGACTGGGAGGATAAACTGCAGCAGTGGGGTGTAGGGACTGATTAGTGCTGCTGGGTGTGCGGCACTGGTACCCCACCATAAATATACTGCCTGCTAATCATTAACACACTGGAGCTCTGCTACTGCTGCTGTGTGTGTGTGTGTGTGTCTGTCTGCCTGTGTGTGTGTGTGTGTGTGTGTGTGTGTGTGTGTGTGCATGCTTTGTCTGAAGATGTGAAAGAGCAGTAGGTTTAGGGAGAAAGAGTGAAGTTAGCTCTGCGCACTGCAGTGCTGGGGCTTGGACTGCTCTCTGCTGCGCTGCTGCTGTATCTGTCCTGGACTCTGTGCCAGAATCTCTCCTCTCAACTCGAATGTTTCAATAATTCTGAGAGATGAAATGCTCTTAATTGCAAAGACAGGCAAACTAAAGCAGGGTGAAATGAAACCACTGTAAATGTTTGGCGCTCCTAAATGTAACTCATTGTGCAGATACACCACAGTTAAATAAAATAAGTGTTTGGGGCAGAGGGTTTCTGGAAAACTTTTTTTTTTTCAGAAAACACTTTTTGATGTGCTCCCCCACCCCACCCTCCCCAACCAACTAGTTCTGATGTACTCCCATTGGCCAGCAGTGACAACACGTGCGCAGACGCGCACCAATTACATTGCAGCCAGCGCAAGTGGCTCACCATGTGCTTATCTCTCCCTCTGCCTTGCATGGCAACAGAAAGCACTGCACCCAAGTCACCAAACTACAGAGCACAGGGGTTAAAGAGGTGTAGGATTTCTTCGACCCCCCCCTTCCCGCCCCCACACACACACACACACATACATCTCTGTGCAAGGACGCTTATTGCAGATTGTTATGTGACGCACTGGCTAGCTGAGATGCACTACATCTCTAATCTCAGGTCATCTTTCAGTCCCAGGGCAGAACTCACAGTGGAATCAATTTTTGAATGCGACCAACATACTTATTTTAGGACCCCTTTCTTTGAATAAACAGTGCAGTTCACTGAATGAATGGTACTGAGCATTAGTGTAGCAGATCTATTTAACAACTGCATAGACACGAGACTGATATAATTATGTCAGAAGGTCTGGGACCAAGCTGTGTGTTTTGGTTTCAGTGACAGAGACGGGTGTCTTGCAGACAGCACGGCAGGGAAATATTGATTGTTATACAATATGAAGACTGTTTTTTTTTTTACTGTATAGCAAGTGCTATGTTAATGACTGAAGGAAAGAGGTTACTAAAGGTTATTAGCCTGATAGCCGATCATTCATGGCAACATCCAGCTGGATTAGATTAATGAAGTTATAAACATGATGTCAGCTGGCACTGACAGTGGTTCTGATTGCAGTACATGCATAATCACGCAAAGTACAAAGTTGAAAAAACCATGGTTTAACTTTTTTTTTTGTCTGGCATTTTTCAAACCACAATTAATTACAGTTAGTCGTCTCAGTATTTTTATTTTTTAATTAAATCAGAAATATTAGGTAAGAACTAGTGATGTCAATAGCTCTCCTCTTCTAAAGCAGCTGATCCACTTATCCTCTTATCCTTATCCTCCATGTCACATTATGATTACAATCTTTTATGTTTTGATGTTTTATTTTTCATATAAATATATTTCTGTGGGAGAACATTTCACATATGTTTTCATTTGAATTGTTTTGTGTGTTTTAATCATGACAAATGTAATAAACTAACAATATTGGTAGACAAACGTAGGCCAGCATCGATATGAAAATATCAATATTGTAAAAGAATACTGGCACTATGTGCATTGTAACAAAAGCTGTGATATTTACCTCCGGATCTGCTACACTGTGACAACCCTCTGTTCCTTTAAAATCATGGTTTCATTACAAAATGCAATACAAATATAGGGGGACACGTGGAGAGGGGAAAAGCTTCATTGCAATTGGAATAAAAATAATAATCACAAAACAGCGCCCCGTCGGCTGGCGTGGGCTACTGCAACTGGTACCAGAGCGTGGGATGATCTGGACACTTGCCGCACGGTATTTTGGAGTGATGACACGTCATCCCTAACCGAAGTTCACAGTAACTGACCCATTTCATTTAGCAGATAATTTGAGCACACGTCGTTTCTGCAGGTTATCGCGTGATGACGGGTCTGGCATGCAAAGGGCACACCCATATGTTGACCTCTACCCCGATCTCGTGCATCACGCATTACTGCAATACTGCAGCAAACTATATGAGAGATAGACTTGATTTTAAAACTCGTTCGAGCTGTCTGCACGACAAAGCATGGACCATATTCGGTCTTCATATAAGGAGAAGGATTGCGATGACCGGTTGTATAAGGCCTGACAGGTGTTTCATACTGCTATTATAATCAACCCCGTTGCAGAGGTATAAGCTTTTATAAACGCTTGTGTTTAAAGCGAACTGTACTCAGTCCCAGAATATTACAAAATAAAACCGAATCGTATGATGTGAGCGAAATAGCAATGTCCAGAGTCCATTATAGATCTGAACCAAAAAATGTATCAACAGCTCTGGGCACTTTTATCAGGGGTTTGTGTCCTCGAAATGTAAACACCATCTCCCATGTCCCTGGTGACTTGGGCCTCCTGGTACAATGTGGATGTTTAAATATATTCACGCGACACACTCAAGGATAACAATATTGTCATTAATAAATTAAGCATAATTTGTTAACTGTATAAGAAACCAGGGGCTTGAACGTTGTTACCGTATGTAATCATCCCCGTCTTTATTTATTTTGCGCATCAGTGTAGAGAAAGTAATTTTATAGAAATATGATAGGCTAGGTATTGGAGCGCAGAACTGTGCAATAGTTCGCAGTGCTTGAAACAAAAACGTCCTACAGACATATTTGAATGAAAAGCGACTAAAACAACAGAATTAGTTCTTAAACTCGGAGGCAGCATAATCGCACTCTTAATTAGCTGGATATAATGAACAGCTTTCCCAATTAAACATGCATAATTAAGTCCAGTGCGGGTGTCTGTGCTTATTTTGTATGCCCGTGACAGCACAATTCAACACATAGCAACTATAGGACATCAATGAAACGCGCTTACCTGATTTAGGATAGGTGACTATCCATATGTCGCTACTCCTGAGAGAGAAGTTGGCAATTTCCTCCATCTTCCCTCTGCAAAAGGGAGGCAGCCTCACTCCGTTATATTCGAAATATTTACTCTCGAACTCTTGAGGGGTGCTTGGCGTTTCTGCCTCGCTCTCGGCCATGGTGATGCAGTGCTTGGTCAGGCTAGATTTTTTAAAGGTTGTCGGGGCAGAAAAACGATAAAATGTTTTCGCAACGGCCGAAATGTTCAGCGAAGACTTGCTGGTAAACCGTTGACCTTCAGCCAATCAGATGGCGATAAAGTGATGTAATAGGATTCGCTCTGTGATGCTCGAGATGATGCTGCGGCTGATGCCTTGCCTCAGCACCAACGCTGAGCCTCGGGCGCGTGCTCACTAGCGTTCGCGTCTTAACCGGAAAAAACACGCTGTCACTAGTAGAGGGCAGCTACGCGCAGACACACATCTCAATGCATTTATTCGTATAGTATATATACTCCCTTGCATTGTTTCGCACTGCTGAATTCAGTTGTTACAAAATGTGGCGCTTATTATTGTGTTCAGATATGTGCATGGCTATGTTTTGTTTATGAAAGAAAACGAAAGGTCAGACTTGAAACCGCAAATCTAAAATCTAAAAATATATAAATATTCATGATATTGTGCGGGGGACAATATCCGAGGATAGTCATAAGTAAAGGGGCACTTTAAGGGGAGCGTCGATTCGTTAAATAATTACGCACAAAGCGCACAATTGCATTGCGATTTCCCAAAGATATGACTTAGACCATAGGTCACCTTAGTCCTGAGATCAATGCAATAGAACTGAAGCATACTGGGGGACCAATTTTGCAGTACGTTTGGTGGTGCATGTGTTGTGCCTGCAGTGTGCAGTCCTTGTGACAGAGGAGCATGTCGAAATACTGTATTGTATAAGCAGCTGGACTGTATGGAATAGTGGGAGTTGCCCAACGTGAGGAGAGAGGCAGTTCGTGAACGCTATTGGCTGCACCCTGCGCGTGGTAGCGAACAGTGGGAAGGAAAGGGGCAGGGCTTCATGCAAACCATAGATCACACGCATCTACGAGACGTTCCGCTGAACGCCTTGTTCCCCAGTTGCTCTGACTGTACCGTAGTTCAGCTTATGCCTTTAGAAATGAACTTGAACGATCTTGAAAATGTAAAGCTCATTACATTTTTATAGATTACCATTTTTTTTTATTTCTATAAAATATTTTGTAAAGCTTTTGGCAAGGGCACTCTTTATTAGAAATGTTTGACCTTAAAGATGGATGGAATATCTCTTTCGCCGGTTGCGGTTTTTTGGGGATCTATCACATCGGTGTGGCCAGCTGCCTGCTGGAACAAGCCCCTTACCTCGTGAAAGGAGCGTCAAAGATCTACGGAGCTTCGGCCGGGGCGCTCACGGCGTCCATGCTTGCCAGCGGCGCGTCCATAGGTATTGCAAGTTCACTTTACCAGCATTTAATATTACTGTTATGGATATTAATGCAATGAAAGTGTACATTGTTTTTACATATTTTACGAGGCATTTAAATTTACCGAATGAGTCAACTTATAGCCTTTTTCTCAAAGTTAATTGAGAATTTAAATTCGATTGTCATGTTTTAAATATTTGATATAGGCTATTTACGACACATGACAATAAAACGTGAATTACTTCAAAACTATTGACTCAAAAGCCTCCAGATTTCAGTGTTTTGGTTTTGCAGAAGTATGCGTATGGTATCATGATTATGAAAATACAGAAATGTTCTTTCACAAGAGACCACTTCAAAAACACAGTTCCCCATCGGAAAAAGCGTACATGGTGCTAGTGTTCTGCCATTAGAGATGAAGACATATTCATATCTCTTCAGTCAACAACAATGGAAGAGATGTTTAGAAAAAAAAAAGATTTTTAAAAGCATGATTGATTAAACTTTTTGGCATGGTTAGTATTATATTTTAACAACACAAATGTGAATCAAAATTAATGAATAGTTTTTTTCGAGGCCAAATTAATTGACTCATACAAAATGATCGCAATCTTTAGTCGTTCCATTTCCCAATACATATCAATAGCTTAGATGTGCTCTCTCTTAAATGCCACCATCACAGTGCCGAAGTGCCCTGGTATTGACAGGTTTGGAAAAGCGCCCTCGCGCAACATCGCCGTTATTTGTCCGTGCTGTGATTGGCTGTCGGAGTGTGAGCCGAGGAAATTAACCTGTGGCCTGTTGCAGTGGGCTGTCGGGCTGTCATACTCCGAGGGGACTCAGCTGAGCAGGAGTTTACTGTGGGTCAATGGCGTGTACAAAGTCCACACCACGGGGCTCGGTTTCAACTAATTCAACTAGTGCCAGATAAGATACAGTTCAGGAGAAACTGCCCGTTTCTCGACAGTGCTTTTTGTTGCCATCACAACATACCAGGTCATACGTCATCTCGTCTGCAGACAGTCTTATCTCCTCGACCTTTACCGGCTTACGGTTTTTGCGCATATTCTCCTGGGTATTTGCTCCATTTCCTTACCCGCTTTCACTTGCTAATGGGCTCTAGTTAACTGTCCCACGCGAGGTTCTGCTCTGTAGTACTCTGGTTACTTCTTTCCACCATAAGTGCGTTGCATGTCTGAACGCGCTTTGAATGAACAGAGCCTCGGGCGTAGGCTACATTTTGAACTCCATTTCTAATCTTTCCGATGCCCATGAAGATATTTCTCCCTGTTGGTTGTTTTTCTTTCTCTGCAAAATCACCCCGGTCATCGACTTTCCATTTCTTGTTAAAAATGCCAATCCTTACACAGTATATCACCATGAAGACCTGTTTACCAATAACCCCAAGTAAGGACCAGAATTCACAGTACAGATCAAAGCCGCGGTTGTAGTTATTATTGCTTGTTTAGTATTTGAGTGGTCTATGTTTTGTGGTCCCACTCAGCCAAATGCTGTGAGGACGTGGTCGAAATGGCCAAGGAGGCCCGCAGGCGCAACCTGGGCCCCCTGCACCCCAGCTTCAACCTGCTGAAGGTCCTGCGGGCGGGGCTGAGCAGGGACCTGCCGGCCGACGCCCACGTGCAGGCCTCCGGGCGCCTCTGCGTGTCCCTGACCCGCGTGTCCGACGGGCAGAACGAGCTGGTGACCCACTTCGACTCCAAGGAGGAGCTCATCCAGGTGAGCGCACCTGGGCACCTGGCCGGGACCCTTACACAACACCCCCCCCCCCCCCCCCCCCCCCCCCCCCGCACTCTCCTCCCTGTCAGACATTTCAACCAAACTCCATGGTGACTCTGTGTGGGCCTGATTTACTAAAATCTTTGGCACACGCAAATACCAGAAACATGATGGTCATGGTATTCGTTTTGCACCAATCGTTGGTTGCGTTAGGTTTGCGTGTGCAAGAAGGTTCTGCACGTGCTGAAGGTCTTAGTCAATCAGGCCCCCGCAGATACAAGATAAGATTGATATAACTTATTGGCAGTGCTCTGAGCTTCATTAAAGTCAGCTTGTGTACTGTCAATCCAAATTGGTGATTGACAGATGTTGTAATCGGGAATGGCTTTTACTGCAGGCTCTGGTCTGCAGCTGTTTCATCCCCATCTACTGCGGCCTGATCCCCCCGTCTTTCCGTGGAGTGGTAAGTAGCAGACCGTCCTCAAACCCCGTCTCGCAGCTGCGGAAGCTGCGCTCGCAATTGACTTTTTCTTTAGCTGGCGCGCGTGCAAGAATATGTCCTCAATTCAGACTCGCTCTCGAGGGTTGACTGAATTATCGTAAGTTCGGCTGAAGTTCTGCCCGTTGCTTTGGTCGGTGACTGTTTGAAACATCTGTTCGCAATTAAGCACAGGCGTGCCGTTACCGTGACAACGCTTGTCGTAATTAGGCTGCTCGATTTCAGCTGTCCGCCTTTCTGGAGATGCTGCCTGACTCTCCTCAGTCGTAACGGCTGACCACCGTGCGCTGTTCGCATGTTAACGAACGCGCATGACAGTGGCTCAGTAGAGTCGACGCAGGCTTTAAAATGGGGAAGTGGGGTGTCCGGTCACACACGTGCACGCTCGTGAGCTCGGGCTGGATATCTGCAACGTGCGCAGTCGTGTTTTGCTCACGTGTGCATGTTGCCATGCTCTCGTGTTTCTATTTCCAGTCTTCTGTGCTGAAACCAGCAATTTTACTGCTTGCACTACTTTGTGCACTTTTAACAATGTCACCATGGGCAGTCCACCTTCCTTATGTGTATTCTTACTCCAATCAGATAATATGTTGATATTTAAACTACACTTCCCAGATGTTATTTACAATCAACTCACCAGGATGGTAACTGGTCTTCAGTTTATTATGTATTCATTGCTGTTGGGTGTTCCTCTCACATTGCTATTCTGTCCTTTTTTGGCACGAGGGAACATTTTATTTCTGACGCTCTTGCACTGCGCAGTGCAGCACATTTAGTTAAGGAAGAAAATAGATTGTTTGCTAACGTAGTGTTCCTGAAGTGTGGGATTCGAGCCAAACTGTAGCAAGGGTCAAACGAGACGAGCTGTTCCCACAGCTTGGACCCGGTCTCAGCTTTGTCGCAACTGCAGCTGGACCTATTTGGAGACAAAGCCACTGCCATGTTCGTCATATGACTGCGCCCTTGTGATTTAATGTGTTTTTGCTGTACGCTTGCTTTGAAGGCTTGGCCTGACTTTTTGCTTAATTTTCCGAACTGCAGACCATTTCACGCTCGCTGTCTCGCAGGGAAGTGTGTGATAAATGTGATGTCATGCCTCCAGCCCTCAAACTTGTTTTTACTAGACTGCACCCAGAACACACCGTCCGTACGCCTGGGAAACAAATTAGGCTAAATTTCACTCATTACTCATGTCGTGTGCTGACAGACTGAATAAGGTTTATTCCTTCCCCCCCCCCCCCCCCACTAGTATTGTATTACGCGTTCTGTAATGGGAAACGGTTGGATTCAGGTTTTGCTGTGTTAATTGAAGTTGGCCTAAAAGGGAGCGGGTTTCTGATGATGCCATTGTGCAAATGTGGGGTGAAGATTGTCTCAAATAATAAATGAAGCTTGCCAAAGTGACCGAATGATTCATTTATGCATGGTGAATCACTTTAGCTGATTTTTCAGTTTCTTGAAAGCGTGCAGTGTTCATATTTCAGCTGATTTGCAGACTCTTGGGTGCATGTAAAGCAACAGGACTACATTTGCATGTACATATGTTATTAACATGCTGAACCCACATTGTTTTTGTACTGTTTCTTACTTTAATTTTTGTCCTTTGGAGAAAAAAAGGCTATGAAATCCACAATGAATTTTTGAGGTTTAATCTTTTTATTTCAGCTGGCAGGTCCTGGAATCCCTCTTACTTTTGTGCTTGTATTTACTCTTCTTTCCTTTGGAGAAATTTTTAAAAAATAAAAATCTAGAGGGATACTTAAAAGACATGGCATGTTTATAGAGGGTAGTGTCATGGACATACCGTGAATGCATGGCACTGGGCAGATTCTTTAGCCTTAGAGTCCGGAGCTGAAGAGTTGTTAGGGAATGAATTTCCAAGCATTAAGAAAAGTGGACACTCATTATTAGAAAGCAGAGGTGTTGTTCCCTCCTTCGACCACAAGATGGAATTAATACACCTTAAATGTTTCAGGCTATTAAAACATGGTGTACTGCTGTCATCTTGTGGTGTTAAAAGGGAACAACACCTCAGCTTTGTAATGATGAGCATCCCACTTGTGAAGTCATGTATTGTCCTTATATTGTATTTACTGGCTCCACCTCAGCTTTGTAATAATAAGCATCCCATTTGTGAAGCTGTGTATTGTCCTTATATTGTATTTACTGGCTCCACCTCAGCTGTGTAATAATAAGCATCCCACTTGTGAAGTTGTGTATTGTCCTTATATTGTATTTACTGGCTCTACCTCAGCTGTGTAATAATAAGCATCCCATTTGTGAAGTCATGTATTGTCCTTATATTGTATTTACTGGCTCCACCTCAGCTGTGTAATAATAAGCATCCCATTTGTGAAGTCATGTATTGTCCTTATATTGTATTTACTGGCTCCACCTCAGCTGTGTAATAATAAGCATCCCATTTGTGAAGTCATGTATTGTCCTTATATTGTATTTACTGGCTCTGCCTCAGCTGTGTAATAATAAGCATCCCATTTGTAAAGTTGTGTATTGTCCTTAGATGATATTCACTGGCTCTACTGACACTCTGTTGACGACAGGGCCCCAGCGACTGTCCTTCTCTGTGTGTCTCCCGCCGCAGCGCTACGTGGACGGCGGCATCAGCAACAACCTGCCGCAGTTCGAGGCGCGGAACACCATCACCGTGTCGCCGTTCGCCGGGGAGAGCGACGTGTGCCCGCGGGACGGCTGCTTCAGCCTGCACGAGCTGCGCTTCACCAACAACAGCATCCACGTCACCATGGGCAACGTGTCGCGCCTCAGCCGGGCGCTCTTCCCGCCCGAGCCCAAGGTGAGCGATCGCCCCCCCAAAACCCCCCCAACCCCCCCAACCCCCCCCAAACCCTTACCGCCTGAGCCCAAGGTGAGCAATGAAGTGTTTTCATTGGTGAGCTCATCCAGCCTAACGCACTTGCTGTTTATTCTGTGTGACAGGTGATGGCAGAGATGTGCCAGAATGGCTACGGAGACGCCCTTCGGTTTCTCAGAGAGAACAGTGAGTGTTCTTTCCCCGTCTCGCAAACGCACCATGAGTCGGGTACCAGGAGGTGCTGGGGTCGAAACCCCAGAGGATACCACAAACCATTTTTACACAAAGTTTGTTTTCCTCTCGCTCACCTGCACGTATTCACCTCAGTGCTGCGATATTTGCTTGCTTGCATCAATTTCACATCACGGCAGATATTAGTGTTATGTGCTACTGAGATCAAGGCAACATTGGAATAAGTATTATGAATACGCATTGTAATAAATGTAAGACCTATAACTAAGATTACTGTTTGATAATTCATATGTTGATGGTGTTGTTCTTTATTGTTGGTTATTAGTTTTTGAGATGTTATTTGTCAGTTTAATGCTTTTTAAGCATGTCTGTGATTTGTTATATTCATCAGTGAAGTCCACATATGTTAAAGGCTGTCCAGTATCATAGAAGCTTATTCTGTCACTTAACGTTTATAGCTGATTGATTTCTGATTTCTTTCAGATCTGGTGGGGCTGGAGCGTCCAACTGCCGGTTTGCCTGTGCCCGAGCTCAAGCAAACCACACCCACCTGCTGTTGCTCCGGAGACAGGAACGGCCAACCCGTGCCTGAGAAGCCCGTAGCCACGGAGACCACCAAGGAGTGGGTTCTGCGGAAGTTTCGACTCCTGAGGAAGCGCCACTGGTGGCTGGATGAACGAATCATCCACACCCTGCCAACACCCCTTAAGAAAGGTAGGGGGCGTAGGAGAGCCATTGTGTTGACTGGGCTGTGCGTTTGCAGTGTGTTGTGTGTTCTCTATGGGGGATGGTTAATGCTTCTTCCTGGATGCGTGATGTATGTTATAAAATTATACCGCTGCCTTCAGAATGCAAGAGCAAAGGTTTAGATCCACTTAATACACACACTTGATTTAAGGTTTAAGTTATATGTTAAAGTTTCAATATTACTGCGTATACTTATGTGTAAAATATAAAATATTTTATTAAATAAAGAAATAGGCAATGAGGTTGTAAACAGATAGGTTACAGCTTTTGCTGGCAATCAACCAGCATATATATAATATATTCTGATTTTGGGAAAGAATAACGTACTGATATACAAAAAAAATAAATAAAAAAATTTAATTGGGAAGCATTGTTTTCCATAGTGAAAGTCACACGAAAATACGCGACTTTACTAATTGAGACCGGTGTGAGTTGCTCATTATAAATCTGAAGTGTTATTCACTACTTTAACCACAGGGTGGCAGCAGTACAACGTAACACCGTACAAACCTCTGACTGCTGCCGCCTTGTGGTCAAAGTAGTGAATAACACCTCAGTTAAAAAAATAAAAAGGGAATCATAGTTTGCCATCGTGAAAGTCTGACATTTTGAAAATAATATGGAGCTTTACCAATTGACACAGTTCCGTTTAAAAAATAAATAGGGAATCATAGTTTGCCATCGTAAAAGTCTAACAGTGTGAAAATAATACGGAGCTTTAACAATTGAGACCGGTGTGAGATGCTAATTATAAATCTGAGGTGTTATTCACTATTTTAACCACAGGGTGGCAGCAGTACAACGTAACACCGTACAAACCTCTGACTGCTGCCGCCTTGTGGTCAAAGTAGTGAATAACACCTCAGTTAAAAAAATAAAAAGGGAATCATAGTTTGCCAAGGCAAAAGTATCACATTTTGAAAATACGGAGCTTTAAAAATTAAGACCAGACCGGGATGCTCATTATAAATCTAAGGTGTACTGCTGCTACCTTGGTTTGAGTAGTGAAGAACACCTCAGCATTTGTACAGTTTTTTTAATGGTCAGGCCTTGTGATTTCTGCTTGTTTAGAGTATATTTATATTTTATAAATTTATAAATATTTATAAATATTTATATTTACAGTATATATTGTGTATGTAAAAGTAAGTCAGTTGTTACCTATGTTTGTGTAGCCTGCGTTTCTTTACAGGCAGTCCTGTGTTTGTATAGACTGTGCTGTGCGTGTACAGGTTGTGCTGTGCGTGTATTGACTGCGCTGTGCGTGTATTGACTGTGCTCTGCACTGGCAGTGCTCTGTGAGGCCTGTAGGGAGAAGCACAGCCTGTATGCTCAGGTGACAGACCTGCTCCCTGTGCGCGTGGCCTCCTACATGCTGCTGCCCTACACACTCCCAGTGCAGTCTGCTTACTCCATGGCTCAGAGGTAATGTGCCCACTGGGCTAGTGTACTGTGCCCACATTAGATGCACTCTGTGTCCGGTGTTGCCTCTCAGTTCCTCTGTTAAAGGGTGCTTTTGCTTTAGTCCATATATATAGCACCTCTTATTTGGAATTATTTTAGTGCAAAAATACAATTCTAAGTGACCTAAGTTCCCTGCACTGTTTTTCATAATGACTCAATTAGTCCTAATACGTAATATGTTTTTCAACCTTGCCTGTTAAGGGTAGGAATATACCCAAACCATGCCAGGAAAACAGGAAAATGTGCACCTACACCTTTACGGAAACTGCCAAAAGCAGTGAAGCGCGGTGCTGTGTTTCAGGCTGGTGGAGTGGATTCCCGAGGTGTCTGAGGACGTGAAGTGGCTGTACGGGATGGCCGGCTCTGCGTACAGACAGGCGTGGGGAGGAGGAGGACCCCCCGGTGCAGCCAGGTGAGAGACCGGCACATTTAAACCGCTAATGCGGAAACTCAACTCCCTACATTCCCTCCGGACTTCTGTGCTGCACGTACTGAAGTTAAAGCCAATGTACAAAGGTGATGCTTTCTGGCAGGTTGATGATCAAAGATTAGGCTCTGCTTCAGAGATGACTGGCCTCCAGGGACTCCTTTACACGTGCACAGTTTTTAGGGCCAATTTTAAACATGGTTAAAATTATTCTGTGGGTTTTCTTTACTTTATTGCAGCGATGTTCCTGTCAGGAAGTGTCTGAGCATGCCCCCCACCCTGGACCTCCGGGGGCCCCTGGCCGAGTGGGACAGGTGCAAGCTGCTCTCCTGCATGGACCCCTCCAGCGCCCCCGGCCTTCCCCCAGGCCCCGCCCCCTACGTCAATCTCAGGACTCCAGGCCCCGCCCCCGGGAAGATACGCTTCTTGGTTGGCGAGGCGGACGAGTTGGACCCCCCCTCCCGCCCCCCCGACCAGCCGGACGCGTGTTACCGTTAGAAGTGATACCTCTTACCCGTGAAGAGCGAGCTCATGGCCACGCCCTGTCCCGTTAAAGGAACCACGAAGCTGTGCAGACACCGTTACCTCATTTTGGGAGCCAGACCCACACATACAGATTTTTTTCTTTGCTCTGCCAACCACTGCACATATGGGCAAGGAGTCCGTGGGCAGAGACAGTGGTGCTGTGAATCCATGAAACCAAAGAAGCATCACAAGATTTAACAACAACAAAAAAAGATCTGAACTCTTCTGCTAGACAGCCTCAAGCTGTGACTACTCTCTGATTTCACTTATGCACAGTGTTTTTTTTTTTTTTCTTTTTTCTTGTGGTTTGTCGAAATGTTTCTCACATGATATTTTCCTGAATAGAATCCTTCTTTTTTCGACTGTACTCTTTCCAAAGAGTTCTCTTTCACTGTTGTCACATGGTGCCTTAAGTCTGTGTATGCCATTCCAAACACTTGAAATTTCACTGTGAAGGCCACCTTACAATTGTTGAAATGCTGCAACTGTTGCAGGCCAGTTACACTGCTGGATTTTTATCTCTGTATAAAGGTAACTGGCGCAGAGTTCCAACATGGGCTCAGACATTATACTGTGGTCCAGCATCCATCCCTCTTTACCATGTTGGCAAAAATACTGAGCGAGCATTTCACTATGGCTTTGCTACTGTTAGGGCACAAATGTGTTGTGTTTAATTGCCGGTCACAGTGGTGCTCATTTGAAAGTGTATTAACCAGTTGCAAATATGTATGACTGCCTTAACCCAAAAGTGCCTAGTATATTTGGGGAACAGTAGCTTAAAATGATGTCGTGGTTTCAGTTTTGTATATACCAGAGCTAGTTTTGGTATAATTTTATTGAAACCAGCTGAACAGTGGAAGCACAGCGTAGCCAATGTTGCTGTAGTGTTATGTCAAAGTGTGCCTGGAAGTGCATCTGGAAAGCTTGTGATAAGGTTTTACTTTGTTTTCCTCTCTCTCTGTGTGTAACAGGGCAAATAAATAAACATATTTTAACAACTACGAATTCTGTATTGTCTGTGAACAACACTGATTATTCTGTGTGTTGTAAGTACGTGAAACACTTGCTTCTTGGATGCCTCTTTTTGAATAAAACAGTCATTTAAAATAGACAAATGGGAATCTTTTTTTATTTTAATTTTAAGAAAAAGACCATTCATACCATTGTTAACCACATAGTCTCTGCGTGTGAGTGAGCACACAAAATACCGAAGGGGTTACTCTGCACACATAGCAATTGGTTAACTTTAACATGTCCTGGGGACACCCTGCCAAGGATAAGTGGGCATAGATAATGGATGTATGGGTGAATGTTCGGGGAACTCTGGGGGTTTGTCTTGGACATCACGGTCTGCTGGAACTGAAAGGTCAACCCTGCCCAAGATGGACAGACTGATGCACCTGGAAGAAAGACACAGGTCTGAAACACACACACCCCCATGCCCTGGGATATCGTACAGGTCTACATGTTGCTTGTTTCCATATTGTTTGTTGGTTATTATAAGGATCTCCATTCTCCATAGCAATAGCAATCAGTGAGTTTCCCTGGGGTCCACAAGAAAAAGCAATGCAATAGAACAATTAAAATCTATTAATGTTACAACATTAAAATATGATCATGTAACAGCATACATGTTCGTGTCACACTCAACATACAACATTATTTATACATCACGTCCAAGGGGGAAAAAATCACCTGGGGGAAAAAAGCATAAGAAAAATAAAATACTTGGCTTCCATTCCTTGATTCATCATATGACATACCATATGCTTTGCTTGGGGGGATTGGGGCTCGCGCACTAGCATTGCGCATGGTTTGGTTTCGTATTAAAGGGGATGAAATCCAAAATTTCCATGCCTTGTCAGCAAGGGGCATGGAAAGCCCATGTGAACCCTTTCTGACGTGCTCATTGGCGCACCAGGCTGCGTTTACAATTTGAGAGGCGACCGGAAGCTATTGGATTTGGTTGAAAGCAATTGGAAGATAAGCTTTCAGTACAAACCAATGAGCCATCAAAGTGCGTAAAAGTTCTCAAAACAGTGTTAGTTCTTGGTAGTCCTTCAAATGCAATGGTATGCTACAAATGGCAAGCCAAACGCTAGAGATATCGTTATAGTTTTGATATGCATGTAACTCATACGGTTTACAAAGAAGTACCGCGCGCAAAATTTAGTGTTTGGCGAGATGTTTGACTTCGAAGGAGAGTGGAGCATTTCTTTCGCAGGCTGTGGATTTTTGGGGATTTATTACGTCGGGCTTTCTTGCTGCTTTCTGGAAAGAGCCCCCTTTCTGCTGAAGGGAGTGAAGAGGATCTACGGCGCTTCCTCTGGGGCGCTTACTGCGACCGTCTTGATCCTCGGCCTGCCCTTGGGTATGTTTATAGCCTCCAATATCACGTTCGGACAGCCTTGAAACATGCATTTGGTTGGTGGTCTGGATTTTGTAACAGTTTATAATTATGATTTACAACTACATTTACAACTATCAGTTGATATTGTGGGTTTGTGCAATAATCCACAAGTCTTCGATTTATTAGGATAATTTATTTGTGCGTAAATTAAATTAAATGTTTAGTTTTTTTGGTAACACTATGTAGATGGAAAATAATAACCCGCTAAACAATTATATTGTCTTGTTGATTCCAGTTTTTTAATGGCATGTAAACAATGCACATTTTATTTTCAGAAAGGAAATAATCCTGCTAGATTTCCCTTTCTTTTTAAAGCGTAAACGAAGTTTAAAAAAAACGTGATATTGATCTTTTTTGTTGTCCCTTCGGAGTAAATTGCTGTAGGGACTTAATGGTGATGGCTAAGGCAGCCAGGGTTAGGCGACTGGGCCCCCTGCACCCCAGCTGCAACCTGGCGAAGATCGTCCGGGACTCCCTGGACCGGGACCTGCCCGAGGACGCCCACGTCCTGGCCACCGGGCGCCTTTGCGTGTCTCTCACGCGCATGTCTGACGGACAGAACGTGATTGTGTCCGAGTTCGGCACGAGGCAGGAACTCATCCAGGTGATGTAACTTACTACTTGGGGGAAGCGGTGAATAACTGTGATTTCAAATGGTTTCATGTCTGATCTGGAATGACGTCAGATGCCTCGTCAAACCGCATCAGTGCAGTCTGCATCTTTTCCTGGGGTTCCCAACATTTTAAATCTATGTGACCCCCTTAAAATGGCCACCTTCTGTGTGAGAACCCCCCCTCAATAAAATGAACGTTTTATACTTTAGACAAACATCCTCTATGCAAAATATTCTTAAAAGCTAACCTGTTCAAGAACACGGTGTTGGTCACCCCTGTGTGAGAGGTGGTGGTAAAAACAGTTTAACTGGAGTTGCCCCCCTGGTTTCCTCTCTCTGACCTCTGCAGGCTCTGGTCTGCAGCTGCTTCATCCCTGGCTTCTTTGGTCTGATCCCTCCCTCTTTCCGTGGAGTGGTGAGTAACTGAGGCTGTCCTCCAATCCCTTGTCATCCCATCCCGAGCGGTGTGAACTTTAAATGGCTTGATAACTTGTGAGGTAGGTGAGGGGATTTGTCTCTTTCCCCCCCCCCCCCCCCCCCAGCGGTACATGGACGGGGCCCTCAGTAACAACCAGCCGCAGTACCAGCTGAAGGACACGCTCACCGTGGCCCCGTTCTGCGGCGACTGCGTCATCTGTCCCCGCGACGACGGCTTCAGCCTGCGCACGGTGCGGGTGTGCAGCGCCAGCTACCGCGTCAGCCTGCGCAACCTGCGCCGCCTCGCCAGGGTCTTCTTCCCGCCCGACCCCAAGGTAACGGGAATAAATAAAGTTTTTTTAAAAAATTGAATTGAATTGAAAGGTAAAACGCGGTCAGGGCTCTGCGGGGTCTCGTTCCACGACCTGCGCTGCAGACGATTGGATGATCAGGGGCCCGTGTCACGCCCCAGTTTGGCGGGCTTGCGTGGCGATCTTTGAGCTTGTGCTTACTGGTCTGTCACAGGTCATGGCTGAGATCTGCCAGAGTGGGTACAAAGATGGTCTTCAGTTCCTCAAAGACAACAGTGAGTACTGAGCCAGGCATTCCTCTGTGATCCTTACTATTAATATTATGGTTACTTATCATTATTATTATTATTGTTATTATTGTCCTTAACTCTGAGTCGGCGATATAAGGGACACTGAACAGATCCTCTACAGACTATTTGTGTAGCAAATATCGAAGGGTTCTGACCAGTTTTTATTTTGAAAGATTAATGCACTTTCTTGCGTGCTGCTGGCTCACTGGACTTGTGACAGTTGAGTACTCTTGTGATGTCATACGCTGCTGATTGTGCTGTAGACCTCCTGACCTCTCAGAGTTTGTGTGCCCGCCTTTCCGCCCCCGACGAGACGGGCCCCACGCCCGCCGGTTGCTGTGGTGACGAGGATGACGCATTGGAGCCCTGGACCAATGAGGAGTCATCGTCGTCAAAGGACGGGCACTGGTGGCTGGATGAACAAACCATTGACTGCCTGCCAGTGCCTATTAAAAAAGGTGGACAAATATCAGCTTTATTTTCATTGGCTGCCCTATTCTCAGGAAATGCTGTTGGACCCTGTTTAGTGTTGTGGACAATGAGAGCAGTGTTCATGTGCTGTATTTATGTGAAGAAGGACTGTTTGGTATTTGTTTTAATGTATTTAAGTATACGCTGTGTGCTGTGTTTGTGTTGCATGTTTGTGGTTGTATGTTTTGAGAGCTCACAGTGTTGTGGTGACTGCGCTGTGTGTGTATTGACTGTGCCCTGTGCTGGCAGTGCTCTGTGAGGCCTGTAGGGAGAAGCACAGCCTGTACGCTCAGGTGACAGACCTGCTCCCTGTGCGCGTGGCCTCCTACATGCTGCTGCCCTACACACTCCCAGTGCAGTCTGCTTACTCCTTAGCTCAGAGGTAATGTGCCCACTTGGATAAGGTACTGTGCCTGCTAGTTGCAAATAGCAAAAGTGTATTCTCATGTTATTTTGCCAGTCTTACTGGACTTTGTTCACTGCGTCCATCCATGGTTTGGGTTTGGGACTGTCATGGTTTCACCTGTGCAATCAAACATTTTTTAACCCTTTGAGTAGAATAGGTTTCTGGTATGTTTTTTTAAAAAGTTATGTTTTTATGTGGTCTAGAACTCAATTTCTTTCAGTCATCAGTCGTGATTTTTACATCAGCATTACATCAGAATTGTCAGTTAAGGACATTCTAATCACACGTTTGTGACCTCACAACTTAAAGGGTTGAAGTGTTCTGATGAGATCAGAATAAAGGGGTGGTAAACATTGGGCTGTGTCCGTGTAGAAACGGTACCGCTGTTTGTTTTGTGTTCAGGCTGGTGCGGCTGATACCGGCGGTGGCGGAGGAGGTGAAGTGGCTGTTTGAGACGTGCGGGGAGCTGTACAGGCAGACGCTGGAGGCCGAGGGCCTGGAGGCCGCTGGGTACGTCTCCCCCTGTTCTGCCGCCGCGCGCCGTCCTGAGAAGTGACGCTCCAGCGTGCTGTTTTTCCGCAGTGAGGCCCCCCTGTGCTGGGACAGCCCCCCCGCCCTCGACCTGCGCCCGGGAGAGGACTCGCCACCCCGTTGCCTAGCGGCGGAAGCCACGCCCCCGTGCTTGAGCGACTCCGTTTCCATAGCTGCCGGGAAGAGCGCCTCTCCGCCTGCCGCGGTAAACGCCTGGACGCTGTTTCTCGGATGGGTGGTAGGGTGGATGAGTCCTGTCACCTTTGACCCCACCTTGTGACCTATCACCTCCCCTCCCCTCCCTCACCCCAACTACCGCAAATAAAGAATGGACCTGCTGCATGCTCTGGCCTCAGTGTCTTTGGTGTACAGTAAATCCAGTAATGACTTTGGCTTCAGGAAATGGTAACTGATTCTGTTTAGTCCAGGTACAGTCTGAAGACCACGGTGAAAAGTGGGGGGAAAATGGGCCGAGCGGTTTGTAGAGGACCACTTGAGGACTATTCTTTAAAAAAGTGAACGCTGTTCATCAATCTAATCGATGTTTTACTTACATTGACAAAAAATAGAACTGCAGTGAATGCCAGGATGGCCTAGTGGTGTTGCAGTCATCTCTGGAAAGTGAGGTTGAGAGTTCAAGGCTGCTCTTTATTGCTCTTGTATTTCTGTGGTCCCATCATCTTCTATGTACCGCATTTTCACCTACTTTCAGTTTGCGCAGCTTTGGTCCGTTGTGATGTATAAATGTGCAAAAAAAAAAAAAACAAAGACAAATGCAAAGGGCTCTGTGGCACAAGAGGTTGTGCCATTAATCACCATTTAAGCGCTGAAAAACGCAGATCTCGGCTATACATGCACACTGATAACATTACTGGATTGATACACCAATTTAAATGCTGCAGGGTACTAGTGAATAGATTTGCCTCCCTCTTGTGGACAAAAAACGCACTCGCAACAGGGTAGCCTGTTGTCTGCGCACCTGCCATTAATCACCACTTAAGCGCAGAAAAACAGCTCCGGGCTCCCTTGAAATGCGCACTAAAAATCCGAGCTGAACCCGATTAAGGCAATACTGCAACGAGGGAAAATTCTTCTGTGTACCACTTTTATTATATTCATTATGGTAAAGTATCAATCTGAGAACATTACTGGGTTAAGACGCCAAGATCTTTGCTCAGTCCTTAGAATTACTGACGGACATAGAAGTATTATTTCGCCTTTCTAAAACTGCGCGTGCGGAAGATCACCGGAAGCAGTTAACTAGATGTTGTTTGTATATCTTTATGTCGGAAGAAAAGATCAAAACAGTTTAAAAAATATGTATATATATATTAAGGTTGGGGCACTGTGGGTTAAATCGATGTTTATAGGTGGTAGGAAAACACAGATAGGCTATGTGGGAGTGTGGCATGCCTGAGACCGTTGAACATGTTAATATACGTAAAAATACAGAAAAGAGACGTTATTGAAAGGTGTTTCAGAATTAGGACTTTTCTTTCTTCAACAGGGGAGTCCAAACATGCTTGTGTTGAAATCGTTATGTCACCATTGTATAGCAAAACGCCGATCAAAGCAGCACAGGAAAGAACATGTCCATGCATTACCATAATATGTAGATTGTTTACATATCTTTGATTATGAATTCGTTGTATTGCACTTCCCATTTCTCCAGGTTATCGAATCAATAGGTGTCACCGTAATCTTAATTTGATTTTGTATTTGTGTTATTTATTTATTTATTATGCTGAGCCCAACTTTGTTTCCAGGAAGCTGTAGTTTAAGGGGGTGTGCATCAGTGGAATTGGTGCAGGGAGCTACAGGTGAAGGGCTTGCTTCCCTCTGCTGGAAAAAAAATGGCATTACAGAAGAGCAAGTCTGGTTTAAAAAGTTCTGCACTCCTTCGTTATGATCAAAAATATTTTTTGTATGAAGATTTTTAATGCTGCGCACAATTCAAAATAATAAATATCTACTGAAATGAAAACTCTTCTTATTGTGTATTTTTTATTGAGCAATGACAGCACATCTTTCAAAGATTAATGAAACTGCAGAACATACGCTGAGTTATCTTTCATTAAATAAAAATAATGTGCATTTACAAGCCCTGTCCCCAGCACACATCCACAGCACTTCATGAAAGCAGAGGAGATCAGTGTTCTCAGAAATGTAGTACCGGCTAGCTTAACCATCTCATTTTTAATCACGGTGAAGGAAAACATTCAAAGGCATCATTTTAAACCAACCAATTACCTGCAGGCACACCTTTACCCCATTAATTAGATCATCTGATTGGATGGGACTTCAAATCACTTGTTCAATACACAAATAACAACAGCACAAGCATTCCTTACATATAACAAAAGCTTCACAAAGTAGCTTACATACGATAAGCTGTGGGTTTATATTTCGCCACAGTCTGTTCTTCGTGTTTTAGGGACATAATTCTACGTGTTTTACATTTTAAAACACTTTAAAAGAAAGCAAACACATATTAGAGTTTTTAATGAAAGTGTTTGTGTTAAAGCTATACGCATGATGACTTCTCTTGTCTGGCCTTGCCTGTCTGCTCAAGAGGGAGAGCACCTGCTCTGGATCTGTGACTCAAGGCTGACCTCTTCCTGTTTATGTCTGTATAAACCTTGATGAGCTCTGTGGTGCAGGGAACAGGACCTCGCTCCACAAAGCAGAAGGATGTAAGTTCAATTTCCCTCCCTCTCCTTTCCCCCCACCGCCTGAACCCTGCCCCCTCCTCCCACAGAGACTCCAAAACCATATCAAAGATAATTGTGTCGTGAAAATTGTCGTCTTTGGATGCGGAGTTATTCGGTTAATTCAGAGCTCTTCCCTATTTTTGTCCCTCTGGGCTCATCTTCTTCTATCCAAAAAATCACCGCCGAACTCGTTAATCCCACCGTGGCTTAATGGTAGTGTCTCCGCCTCTGGCTACAGAGGTACAGAGTTCGAGCCCAGCTCTCCCCTTTTGACTCTCTTCATCTATAAATCTCATCCGATTGATAATGTCTCTGTAGAGCACTGGAAACTACCGACTGAGAACCCGGACATGATGGTGGTGTAGTGGCATTGACATGGGGTTTGAATGCTGAGGTTGAGGGTTCAAGCCCCGATTCCTCCTCTTCCCTTTTCCATTTCTGAGGCGTCAGCTTCTTGATTTCACTGCAAGAAAGACAAGCAAACACGTCAAAGTTGCGGTGGCAGAGAGGAATGGTCCTTGTTTCACAGCACCAAGGTCTGGGGTTCAATCCCCCCTCTCTCCTTTCAGTTTGTGCAGCTTTTGTCCATTGTTCTGTTTAAATGCGCAAAAAAATGAGCGACAAATGCGAAGGAGTATGTGGCGTAGGGGGCTGAACCGATCCTCAGGAGGTAGAGGTTGATGGTTCGATTCCCCGAGACCGCACCTGAGCAACGTCGGTGGTCCCCAAGGGTGGGGGAGGTGTGTGTGTGGTGTGAGTGGAGGGGTAGGCAATCTGGCCCCCCGAAAATTCCGAGAATACAACATGGGGGTTATAATATTTTTTTGCGAATTTCAAAATTTTCTGAAGGTAAAAAAAAAAAAAAATTTTGTCTGGGCCCCACTCTCCATTAGTGCATTACTACTGACAGTCCCCCATACTACTACGCAATCAAATGAACTCATTTGATTGCAGAAAGGTAGCAGTATGTAAGACTGGCAGTAGTAATACACTAATATACGCCAAATGTGGTGCACAGAAACAAAAACAAACATAAACAAACTCATGCTTACACAGTGCCTCCATTTGGGGACTTCCTGCTTCTGCAGACAAGCTGGAGAGAAAAAAAGGGGGGGGGGGGGGAATGTTTAAAATAAAATATAAACAAAATATGTTACATATGAACATACATTATGTAAATGAAAAAAGAGGCATTAACAATCCTTGTTAAAAGATGGTTGGAAAGACTGCATTGGTGGAATTAGTTCAGGGTGCTACAGGTGAATGATTTGGACAAAAAATGGAATTACAGCAGAGCAAGTATTAGAACCCCACCATAACATGAAAGTCTATTTTTTAAAGGCTGACAAATACATGCAGATTTTTTCTGTTACCCACAATTTTCCCTGGGGGGTGAATATAAGTTCTACTGACTATGACTGAACACAACATAAAACAGACACACTTGCTCGGTGTCAGTATCTGTTCTGATAAAGAACACGAGCAGATCATTTCACACAGAAATGTCTATGGCTTCCAGGACTCTATTAAGCAGCTCTCCCCAAATGTTTCTCCCCAACTGCCTTCCTGAGAAAAGCTCACATTTCACGCTACATTCTAATTGTCCAAATGGCCACCTGTAGAAGCCCCCACCACCACCAAGAGACTCCCCCCACCCCCCACCCCCCCACCCCCCTTCTAATGGGACAGGGGAGCTGCATGGCCCCCCTCCTCTCCCCAGGCACTGGAGAGCTAGCAGAACTGGTGACAGTGAATCCGGGACTGTGTACAAACCACAACACCCTTACGACTGTATCTATTATACACGTTCCCCCGCACGGATATAAGATGGTGGCCCATAGGCACATTGGCAGTAGAATGGATCATAGTGAAGAGCTCAGTGACTTTTAACATGGCACTGTCATGCCACCTTTCCTTACAAGTCAGTTTGTCAAATTTCTGCCCTGCTAGAGCTGCCCTGCTGAACTATAAGTGCTGTTATTGTTGAAGTGGAAATAGAAGCAACAACAGCTCAGCCTTGAAACAGGTAGGCCACCGAGGACAGATATTTACACGCTACGTGAGCTGTTGAGTGTGTGTGGGTGTTTGTTTGTGTGTGGGTGTCTGTGTGTGAGTGTGTGAGAGACAGGACAGACTGTGTGTGTGTATGTGGGTGTATGAGAGAGAGACAGTGTGTGTGTGTACATGTACGTGCATGTGTGTGTGTGGGCATATATATGTGTCTGCGTGCATGTGTGTGAGAGAGACAGGAGAGACTGTGTGTGTGTGTGTGTGCGTGAGAGACAGAGAGAGAGGAGAGACGGCGTGTGTGTATGTGTGTGTATGAGAGAAAGAGAGCCTGTGTGTATGTGAGAGAGAGAGAAAAAGAAAGACAGGAGAGATTGTGTGTGTGTTTGCATATATATGTGTGTGTGCGTGTGGGAGAGAGAGAAGAGACTGTGTGTCTGTGTTGTTCGTGTGCGTGTGAGAGAGAGGAGAGACTGTGTGTCTGTGTTTGTGCGTGTGCAATGCACATGTGTCTGTGTGTGTGTGTATGTGGCAGAGGAGAGTCTTCTGTGTGTATGTGTGTGTGTGCGTGTGTGTCTGAGTGTGCATGTTTGAGAGGGAGAGTGAGAAGAGTCTTCTGTGTGTGTGTGTGTATGAAAGAGAGAGGAGAGACTCTGTGTGTGTGTGTGTGTGCGTGTGCAACCATATTCATCAAACAAAACAGTACCCTTTCTGCAGCAGTATGTGGCCTGGACATTGAATGAAAATAACAACAGTATATACTCACAATCAGACCAAATTCATAAAATATATAAATATTTCATGTAACAATCCACATGTGTCTATATCTACAAATGGCACAATTTCACATCCATTCAATCTACATCCAGGCATGAAACAGGGCTGTCAGTTGTGACCACTACTGTACGTACAACATACACGATACGTACAGTACTTATATTTGACCACAGTAATAATAAGACGGTATGAAATCTGGAAAGTCTGGAACATAATGATGGAATAATGCCTGACACGATAGATGCAACATTTAGCCAAATCAGTACATTAACTGTAAGCTGTAGTCACAAAAATATCAGACCAATCAATTCAGCCAAGGAAACCAGCTAGCTATTGCTGCTAACTAAAGTGCATCACTGTAAACATGCCTGCTATCCAATTTCTGCCATCATGTTTAGTTAGCGAAACTGACAGTGGCTTACAACGAGAATGATTTAAACAAAAAACTCTCTCAAAAGACTTGCATACTTCACGACGTGACCAGAAGCATTAAACATTAGCCACATTAACAGGAGTGGAGTGGCATGGCTGCTTACAACAAACTAGTTCGCTTACGTTAAGTAGCTGGTTGGCTATCTAGTTAATGTTATCTACACAGCTCGCTAGCTTACTCGTTTATTGATGCAATGTAAGGACAACATCGGACATCAAAGAGAAGTGTATTTCCAAGTAAAGTTCAAGTTAGCTGGCAACCATTACACAGTTAACGTTGGTTTGCAACAAAACATGTATTTACCTTTCGGTCGAGCACTGTTGTTGTGCAGCACATGGCCTTTCGAAGTCCAACGTCAGATCCGATTTAGCAATCACAACTACTTATTGACTACAAATCCCATGCTTTCAAAAATACAAATAATGCGTCACGGTTGGTCAAAACGTAATCAATCGAATAAAGGGGACAATGTTCATTTCTTAGGTTCTCTGTACATTTTATGGACTGGAGCTACATTGCGCATTCCGCAACATGTTTACCTCATCGTTAAACGTATGAATCTTTTTGTAAAATTTCGTTTAATTTCATTTTCAGGAGGCCTTCATCTTATAAATTTATAGAAAAATAAAGCAATATAAGTGGTCCATTTTTCATGACAACCTTATAATTGTGCAGAACGTTTGTGTGTATTAATTTAATTAATTAAATAGTCATTCGTTTCAATATAGCAACTTACTTATTAAAAGCACGTAACAGCTTAGAAATCTACGGTGGTGATAATAATGGTTGTAGTTTATCTCGTAGAACAAAACGTGGACCTCTCCTAGACTTACGTTAACCACACACCTTATTTTCGGCAAAAAATTAAATCCCTATGGGAAAAATGTAAGTTTAAATCGGAGCATCTGTATTAAACGACTAGGAAGAGCTCATGCAGTGCATTCACTGGCTGAATTATTGCAGCGTACAAGTCAATAGATTTGGCTCCCTCTTGTGGAAAAAAAACGCACTCGCAACAGAGCAGCCTCTCATCCGCTCACCTGCCATAAATCACAATTTAAGCGCAGAAAAACGCAGATCTCGGCTATACATGCACACTAAAATCAGAGTTGAAGCCGATTAAGGCAATACTCCAACTAGGGAAGTTCTTATGTAAACAGCTTTTTAATTATCTTAATTGTGGAAAGGTATGAATCTGAGAAAACATTACTGGATTGATACACCAAATTTAATGCTGCGCCCAATTTTAGGAAACTAAGTTTATGTATTTTGCTTTGTTTTTTTGTATTTCAGAAAAGCTCATGCAGGAATCCACTGGCTGAATTATTGCAGGGTACTAGTCAATAGATTTGCCTCTCTCTTGTGGACAAAAAACGCACTCGCAACAGAGTAGCCTTTTTTTCTGCGCACCTGCCATTAATCACAATTTAAGCGCAGAAAAACAGCTCTCGGCTCCCTTCAAATGCACACTAAAAATCCGAGCTGAACCCGATTAAGGCAATACTGCAACGAGGGAAAATTCTTCTGTGTACCACTTTTATTATATTCATTATGGTAAAGTATCAATCTGAGAACATTACTGGGTTAAGACGCCAAGATTTTTGCTCAGTCCTTAGAACTACTGACGGACATAGAAGTATTATTTCGCCTTTCTAAAACTGCGCGTGCGGAAGATCACTGGAAGCAGTCAACTAGATGTTGTTTGTATATCTTTATGCCGGAAGAAAGGATCAAAACAGTTAAAAAAATATTCAGGTTGGGGCACTGTGGGTTAAATCGATGTTTACAGGTGGTAGGAAAACACAGATAGGCTATGTGGGAGTGTGGCATGCCTGAGACCGTTGAACATGTTAATATACGTAAACATACAGAAAAGGGACGTTATTGAAAGGTGTTTCAGAATTAGGACTTTTCTTTCTTCTACAGGGGAGTCCAAACATGCTTGTGTTGAAATCGTTATGTCACTATTGTATAGCAAAACGCCGATCAAAGCAGCACAGGAAAGAACATGTCCATGCATTACCATAATATGTAGATTGTTTACATATCTTTGATTATGAATTCGTTGTATTGCACTTCCCATTTCTCCAGGTTATCGAATCAATAGGTGTCACCGTAATCTTAATTTGATTTTGTATTTGTGTTATTTATTTATTTATTATGCTGAGCCCAACTTTGTTTCCAGGAAGCTGTAGTTTAAGGGGGTGTGCATCAGTGGAATTGGTGCAGGGAGCTACAGGTGAAGGGCTTGCTTCCCTCTGCTGGAAAAAAAATGGCATTACAGAAGAGCAAGTCTGGTTTAAAAAGTTCTGCACTCCTTCGTTATGATCAAAAATATTTTTTGTATGAAGATTTTTAATGCTGCGCACAATTCAAAATAATAAATATCTACTGAAATGAAAACTCTTCTTATTGTGTATTTTTTATTGAGCAATGACAGCACATCTTTCAAAGATTAATGAAACTGCAGAACATACGCTGAGTTATCTTTCATTAAATAAAAATAATGTGCATTTACAAGCCCTGTCCCCAGCACACATCCACAGCACTTCATGAAAGCAGAGGAGATCAGTGTTCTCAGAAATGTAGTACCGGCTAGCTTAACCATCTCATTTTTAATCACGGTGAAGGAAAACATTCAAAGGCATCATTTTAAACCAACCAATTACCTGCAGGCACACCTTTACCCCAGTAATTAGATCATCTGATTGGATGGGACTTCAAATCACTTGTTCAATACACAAATAACAACAGCACAAGCATTCCTTACATATAACAAAAGCTTCACAAAGTAGCTTACATACGATAAGCTGTGGGTTTATATTTCGCCACAGTCTGTTCTTCGTGTTTTAGGGACATAATTCTACGTGTTTTACATTTTAAAACACTTTAAAAGAAAGCAAACACATATTAGAGTTTTTAATGAAAGTGTTTGTGTTAAAGCTATACGCATGATGACTTCTCTTGTCTGGCCTTGCCTGTCTGCTCAAGAGGGAGAGCACCTGCTCTGGATCTGTGACTCAAGGCTGACCTCTTCCTGTTTATGTCTGTATAAACCTTGATGAGCTCTGTGGTGCAGGGAACAGGACCTCGCTCCACAAAGCAGAAGGATGTAAGTTCAATTTCCCTCCCTCTCCTTTCCCCCCACTGCCTGAACCCTGCCCCCTCCTCCCACAGAGACTCCAAAACCATATCAAAGATAATTGTGTCGTGAAAATTGTCGTCTTTGGATGCGGAGTTATTCGGTTAATTCAGAGCTCTTCCCTATTTTTGTCCCTCTGGGCTCATCTTCTTCTATCCAAAAAATCACCGCCGAACTCGTTAATCCCACCGTGGCTTAATGGTAGTGTCTCCGCCTCTGGCTACAGAGGTACAGAGTTCGATCCCAGCTCTCCCCTTTTGACTCTCTTCATCTATAAATCTCATCCGATTGATAATGTCTCTGTAGAGCACTGGAAACTACCGACTGAGAACCCGGACATGATGGTGGTGTAGTGGCATTGACATGGGGTTTGAATGCTGAGGTTGAGGGTTCAAGCCCCGATTCCTCCTCTTCCCTTTTCCATTTCTGAGGCGTCAGCTTCTTGATTTCACTGCAAGAAAGACAAGCAAACACGTCAAAGTTGCGGTGGCAGAGAGGAATGGTCCTTGTTTCACAGCGCCAAGGTCTGGGGTTCAATCCCCCCTCTCTCCTTTCAGTTTGTGCAGCTTTTGTCCATTGTTCTGTTTAAATGCGCAAAAAAATGAGCGACAAATGCGAAGGAGTATGTGGCGTAGGGGGCTGAACCGATCCTCAGGAGGTAGAGGTTGATGGTTCGATTCCCCGAGACCGCACCTGAGCAACGTCGGTGGTCCCCAAGGGTGGGGGAGGTGTGTGTGTGGTGTGAGTGGAGGGGTAGGCAATCTGGCCCCCCGAAAATTCCGAGAATACAACATGGGGGTTATAATATTTTTTTGCGAATTTCAAAATTTTCTGAAGGTAAAAAAAAAAAAAAATTTTGTCTGGGCCCCACTCTCCATTAGTGCATTACTACTGACAGTCCCCCATACTACTACGCAATCAAATGAACTCATTTGATTGCAGAAAGGTAGCAGTATGTAAGACTGGCAGTAGTAATACACTAATATACGCCAAATGTGGTGCACAGAAACAAAAACAAACATAAACAAACTCATGCTTACACAGTGCCTCCATTTGGGGACTTCCTGCTTCTGCAGACAAGCTGGGGAGAAAAAAAGGGGGGGGGGGGGAATGTTTAAAATAAAATATAATCAAAATATGTTACATATGAACATACATTATGTAAATGAAAACAGAGGCATTAACAATCCTTGTTAAAAGATGGTTGGAAAGACTGCATTGGTGGAATTAGTTCAGGGTGCTACAGGTGAATGATTTGGACAAAAAATGGAATTACAGCAGAGCAAGTATTAGAACCCCACCATAACATGAAAGTCTATTTTTTAAAGGCTGACAAATACATGCAGATTTTTTCTGTTACCCACAATTTTCCCTGGGGGGTGAATATAAGTTCTACTGACTATGACTGAACACAACATAAAACAGACACACTTGCTCGGTGTCAGTATCTGTTCTGATAAAGAACACGAGCAGATCATTTCACACAGAAATGTCTATGGCTTCCAGGACTCTATTAAGCAGCTCTCCCCAAATGTTTCTCCCCAACTGCCTTCCTGAGAAAAGCTCACATTTCACGCTACATTCTAATTGTCCAAATGGCCACCTGTAGAAGCCCCCACCACCACCAAGAGACTCCCCCCACCCCCCACCCCCCCACCCCCCTTCTAATGGGACAGGGGAGCTGCATGGCCCCCCTCCTCTCCCCAGGCACTGGAGAGCTAGCAGAACTGGTGACAGTGAATCCGGGACTGTGTACAAACCACAACACCCTTACGACTGTATCTATTATACACGTTCCCCCGCACGGATATAAGATGGTGGCCCATAGGCACATTGGCAGTAGAATGGATCATAGTGAAGAGCTCAGTGACTTTTAACATGGCACTGTCATGCCACCTTTCCTTACAAGTCAGTTTGTCAAATTTCTGCCCTGCTAGAGCTGCCCTGCTGAACTATAAGTGCTGTTATTGTTGAAGTGGAAATAGAAGCAACAACAGCTCAGCCTTGAAACAGGTAGGCCACCGAGGACAGATATTTACACGCTACGTGAGCTGTTGAGTGTGTGTGGGTGTTTGTTTGTGTGTGGGTGTCTGTGTGTGAGTGTGTGAGAGACAGGACAGACTGTGTGTGTGTATGTGGGTGTATGAGAGAGAGACAGTGTGTGTGTGTACATGTACGTGCATGTGTGTGTGTGGGCATATATATGTGTCTGCGTGCATGTGTGTGAGAGAGACAGGAGAGACTGTGTGTGTGTGTGTGTGCGTGAGAGACAGAGAGAGAGGAGAGACGGCGTGTGTGTATGTGTGTGTATGAGAGAAAGAGAGCCTGTGTGTATGTGAGAGAGAGAGAAAAAGAAAGACAGGAGAGATTGTGTGTGTGTTTGCATATATATGTGTGTGTGCGTGTGGGAGAGAGAGAAGAGACTGTGTGTCTGTGTTGTTCGTGTGCGTGTGAGAGAGAGGAGAGACTGTGTGTCTGTGTTTGTGCGTGTGCAATGCACATGTGTCTGTGTGTGTGTGTATGTGGCAGAGGAGAGTCTTCTGTGTGTATGTGTGTGTGTGCGTGTGTGTCTGAGTGTGCATGTTTGAGAGGGAGAGTGAGAAGAGTCTTCTGTGTGTGTGTGTGTATGAAAGAGAGAGGAGAGACTCTGTGTGTGTGTGTGTGTGCGTGTGCAACCATATTCATCAAACAAAACAGTACCCTTTCTGCAGCAGTATGTGGCCTGGACATTGAATGAAAATAACAACAGTATATACTCACAATCAGACCAAATTCATAAAATATATAAATATTTCATGTAACAATCCACATGTGTCTATATCTACAAATGGCACAATTTCACATCCATTCAATCTACATCCAGGCATGAAACAGGGCTGTCAGTTGTGACCACTACTGTACGTACAACATACACGATACGTACAGTACTTATATTTGACCACAGTAATAATAAGACGGTATGAAATCTGGAAAGTCTGGAACATAATGATGGAATAATGCCTGACACGATAGATGCAACATTTAGCCAAATCAGTACATTAACTGTAAGCTGTAGTCACAAAAATATCAGACCAATCAATTCAGCCAAGGAAACCAGCTAGCTATTGCTGCTAACTGAAGCGCATCACTGTAAACATGCCTGCTATCCAATTTCTGCCATCATGTTTAGTTAGCTAAACTGACAGTGGCTTACAACGAGAATGATTTAAACAAAAAACTCTCTCAAAAGACTTGCATACTTCACGACGTGACCAGAAGCATTAAACATTAGCCACATTAACAGGAGTGGAGTGGCATGGCTGCTTACAACAAACTAGTTCGCTTACGTTAAGTAGCTGGTTGGCTATCTAGTTAATGTTATCTACACAGCTCGCTAGCTTACTCGTTTATTGATGCAATGTAAGGACAACATCGGACATCAAAGAGAAGTGTATTTCCAAGTAAAGTTCAAGTTAGCTGGCAACCATTACACAGTTAACGTTGGTTTGCAACAAAACATGTATTTACCTTTCGGTCGAGCACTGTTGTTGTGCAGCACATGGCCTTTCGAAGTCCAACGTCAGATCCGATTTAGCAATCACAACTACTTATTGACTACAAATCCCATGCTTTCAAAAATACAAATAATGCGTCACGGTTGCTCAAAACGTAATCAATCGAATAAAGGGGACAATGTTCATTTCTTAGGTTCTCTGTACATTTTATGGACTGGAGCTACATTGCGCATTCCGCAACATGTTTACCTCATCGTTAAACGTATGAATCTTTTTGTAAAATTTCGTTTAATTTCATTTTCAGGAGGCCTTCATCTTATAAATTTATAGAAAAATAAAGCAATATAAGTGGTCCATTTTTCATGACAACCTTATAATTGTGCAGAACGTTTGTGTGTATTAATTTAATTAATTAAATAGTCATTCGTTTCAATATAGCAACTTACTTATTAAAAGCACGTAACAGCTTAGAAATCTACGGTGGTGATAATAATGGTTGTAGTTTATCTCGTAGAACAAAACGTGGACCTCTCCTAGACTTACGTTAACCACACACCTTATTTTCGGCAAAAAATTAAATCCCTATGGGAAAAATGTAAGTTTAAATCGGAGCATCTGTATTAAACGACTAGGAAGAGCTCATGCAGTGCATTCACTGGCTGAATTATTGCAGCGTACAAGTCAATAGATTTGGCTCCCTCTTGTGGAAAAAAAACGCACTCGCAACAGAGCAGCCTCTCATCCGCTCACCTGCCATAAATCACAATTTAAGCGCAGAAAAACGCAGATCTCGGCTATACATGCACACTAAAATCAGAGTTGAAGCCGATTAAGGCAATACTCCAACTAGGGAAGTTCTTATGTAAACAGCTTTTTAATTATCTTAATTGTGGAAAGGTATGAATCTGAGAAAACATTACTGGATTGATACACCAAATTTAATGCTGCGCCCAATTTTAGGAAACTAAGTTTATGTATTTTGCTTTGTTTTTTTGTATTTCAGAAAAGCTCATGCAGGAATCCACTGGCTGAATTATTGCAGGGTACTAGTCAATAGATTTGCCTCTCTCTTGTGGACAAAAAACGCACTCGCAACAGAGTAGCCTTTTTTTCTGCGCACCTGCCATTAATCACAATTTAAGCGCAGAAAAACAGCTCTCGGCTCCCTTCAAATGCACACTAAAAATCCGAGCTGAACCCGATTAAGGCAATACTGCAACGAGGGAAAATTCTTCTGTGTACCACTTTTATTATATTCATTATGGTAAAGTATCAATCTGAGAACATTACTGGGTTAAGACGCCAAGATTTTTGCTCAGTCCTTAGAACTACTGACGGACATAGAAGTATTATTTCGCCTTTCTAAAACTGCGCGTGCGGAAGATCACTGGAAGCAGTCAACTAGATGTTGTTTGTATATCTTTATGCCGGAAGAAAGGATCAAAACAGTTAAAAAAATATTCAGGTTGGGGCACTGTGGGTTAAATCGATGTTTACAGGTGGTAGGAAAACACAGATAGGCTATGTGGGAGTGTGGCATGCCTGAGACCGTTGAACATGTTAATATACGTAAACATACAGAAAAGGGACGTTATTGAAAGGTGTTTCAGAATTAGGACTTTTCTTTCTTCTACAGGGGAGTCCAAACATGCTTGTGTTGAAATCGTTATGTCACTATTGTATAGCAAAACGCCGATCAAAGCAGCACAGGAAAGAACATGTCCATGCATTACCATAATATGTAGATTGTTTACATATCTTTGATTATGAATTCGTTGTATTGCACTTCCCATTTCTCCAGGTTATCGAATCAATAGGTGTCACCGTAATCTTAATTTGATTTTGTATTTGTGTTATTTATTTATTTATTATGCTGAGCCCAACTTTGTTTCCAGGAAGCTGTAGTTTAAGGGGGTGTGCATCAGTGGAATTGGTGCAGGGAGCTACAGGTGAAGGGCTTGCTTCCCTCTGCTGGAAAAAAAATGGCATTACAGAAGAGCAAGTCTGGTTTAAAAAGTTCTGCACTCCTTCGTTATGATCAAAAATATTTTTTGTATGAAGATTTTTAATGCTGCGCACAATTCAAAATAATAAATATCTACTGAAATGAAAACTCTTCTTATTGTGTATTTTTTATTGAGCAATGACAGCACATCTTTCAAAGATTAATGAAACTGCAGAACATACGCTGAGTTATCTTTCATTAAATAAAAATAATGTGCATTTACAAGCCCTGTCCCCAGCACACATCCACAGCACTTCATGAAAGCAGAGGAGATCAGTGTTCTCAGAAATGTAGTACCGGCTAGCTTAACCATCTCATTTTTAATCACGGTGAAGGAAAACATTCAAAGGCATCATTTTAAACCAACCAATTACCTGCAGGCACACCTTTACCCCAGTAATTAGATCATCTGATTGGATGGGACTTCAAATCACTTGTTCAATACACAAATAACAACAGCACAAGCATTCCTTACATATAACAAAAGCTTCACAAAGTAGCTTACATACGATAAGCTGTGGGTTTATATTTCGCCACAGTCTGTTCTTCGTGTTTTAGGGACATAATTCTACGTGTTTTACATTTTAAAACACTTTAAAAGAAAGCAAACACATATTAGAGTTTTTAATGAAAGTGTTTGTGTTAAAGCTATACGCATGATGACTTCTCTTGTCTGGCCTTGCCTGTCTGCTCAAGAGGGAGAGCACCTGCTCTGGATCTGTGACTCAAGGCTGACCTCTTCCTGTTTATGTCTGTATAAACCTTGATGAGCTCTGTGGTGCAGGGAACAGGACCTCGCTCCACAAAGCAGAAGGATGTAAGTTCAATTTCCCTCCCTCTCCTTTCCCCCCACCGCCTGAACCCTGCCCCCTCCTCCCACAGAGACTCCAAAACCATATCAAAGATAATTGTGTCGTGAAAATTGTCGTCTTTGGATGCGGAGTTATTCGGTTAATTCAGAGCTCTTCCCTATTTTTGTCCCTCTGGGCTCATCTTCTTCTATCCAAAAAATCACCGCCGAACTCGTTAATCCCACCGTGGCTTAATGGTAGTGTCTCCGCCTCTGGCTACAGAGGTACAGGGTTCGAGCCCAGCTCTCCCCTTTTGACTCTCTTCATCTATAAATCTCATCCGATTGATAATGTCTCTGTAGAGCACTGGAAACTACCGACTGAGAACCCGGACATGATGGTGGTGTAGTGGCATTGACATGGGGTTTGAATGCTGAGGTTGAGGGTTCAAGCCCCGATTCCTCCTCTTCCCTTTTCCATTTCTGAGGCGTCAGCTTCTTGATTTCACTGCAAGAAAGACAAGCAAACACGTCAAAGTTGCGGTGGCAGAGAGGAATGGTCCTTGTTTCACAGCGCCAAGGTCTGGGGTTCAATCCCCCCTCTCTCCTTTCAGTTTGTGCAGCTTTTGTCCATTGTTCTGTTTAAATGCGCAAAAAAATGAGCGACAAATGCGAAGGAGTATGTGGCGTAGGGGGCTGAACCGATCCTCAGGAGGTAGAGGTTGATGGTTCGATTCCCCGAGACCGCACCTGAGCAACGTCGGTGGTCCCCAAGGGTGGGGGAGGTGTGTGTGTGGTGTGAGTGGAGGGGTAGGCAATCTGGCCCCCCGAAAATTCCGAGAATACAACATGGGGGTTATAATATTTTTTTGCGAATTTCAAAATTTTCTGAAGGTAAAAAAAAAAAAAAATTTTGTCTGGGCCCCACTCTCCATTAGTGCATTACTACTGACAGTCCCCCATACTACTACGCAATCAAATGAACTCATTTGATTGCAGAAAGGTAGCAGTATGTAAGACTGGCAGTAGTAATACACTAATATACGCCAAATGTGGTGCACAGAAACAAAAACAAACATAAACAAACTCATGCTTACACAGTGCCTCCATGTGGGGACTTCCTGCTTCTGCAGACAAGCTGGAGAGAAAAAAAGGGGGGGGGGGGGGGGAATGTTTAAAATAAAATATAAACAAAATATGTTACATATGAAAATACATTATGTAAATGAAAACAGAGGCATTAACAATCCTTGTTAAAAGATGGTTGGAAAGACTGCATTGGTGGAATTAGTTCAGGGTGCTACAGGTGAATGATTTGGACAAAAAATGGAATTACAGCAGAGCAAGTATTAGAACCCCACCATAACATGAAAGTCTATTTTTTAAAGGCTGACAAATACATGCAGATTTTTTCTGTTACCCACAATTTTCCCTGGGGGGTGAATATAAGTTCTACTGACTATGACTGAACACAACATAAAACAGACACACTTGCTCGGTGTCAGTATCTGTTCTGATAAAGAACACGAGCAGATCATTTCACACAGAAATGTCTATGGCTTCCAGGACTCTATTAAGCAGCTCTCCCCAAATGTTTCTCCCCAACTGCCTTCCTGAGAAAAGCTCACATTTCACGCTACATTCTAATTGTCCAAATGGCCACCTGTAGAAGCCCCCACCACCACCAAGAGACTCCCCCCACCCCCCCACCCCCCCACCCCCCTTCTAATGGGACAGGGGAGCTGCATGGCCCCCCTCCTCTCCCCAGGCACTGGAGAGCTAGCAGAACTGGTGACAGTGAATCCGGGACTGTGTACAAACCACAACACCCTTACGACTGTATCTATTATACACGTTCCCCCGCACGGATATAAGATGGTGGCCCATAGGCACATTGGCAGTAGAATGGATCATAGTGAAGAGCTCAGTGACTTTTAACATGGCACTGTCATGCCACCTTTCCTTACAAGTCAGTTTGTCAAATTTCTGCCCTGCTAGAGCTGCCCTGCTGAACTATAAGTGCTGTTATTGTTGAAGTGGAAATAGAAGCAACAACAGCTCAGCCTTGAAACAGGTAGGCCACCGAGGACAGATATTTACACGCTACGTGAGCTGTTGAGTGTGTGTGGGTGTTTGTTTGTGTGTGGGTGTCTGTGTGTGAGTGTGTGAGAGACAGGACAGACTGTGTGTGTGTATGTGGGTGTATGAGAGAGAGACAGTGTGTGTGCGTACATGTACGTGCATGTGTGTGTGTGGGCATATATATGTGTCTGCGTGCATGTGTGTGAGAGAGACAGGAGAGACTGTGTGTGTGTGTGTGTGTGTGTGTGAGTGTGTGAGAGACAGGACAGACTGTGTGTGTGTATGTGGGTGTATGAGAGAGAGACAGTGTGTGTATGTACATGTACATGTGTGTGAGAGAGAAAGAAGAAACTGTGTGTGAGAAAGGACTAAAGAGAGAGGAGAGACTGTGCATGTATGTGTCTGTGTGTGCACTGGTGCATATATATTTGTGTGTGTGTGCATATATGTGTGTGTGTGCGTATGTGAAAGAGAGAGAGAGAAAAGATTGTGTGTCTGTGTGTGTATATATAAATGTGTGTGTGTGTGTGTGTGTGCGTGTGTGTGAGAGATAGAGAGAGAGAGGAGAGATTGTGTGTGAGAGAGAGGTGAGACTGTGTGTATGAGAGAAAGAGAGAGAGACTGTATATGTGTGTGTGTGGGCATATATATGTGTCTGTGTGCACGTGTGAGAGAGACAGGAGAGACTGTGTGTGTGTGTGCGTGAGAGACAGAGAGAGAGGAGAGACGGCGTGTGTGTATGTGTGTGTATGAGAGAAAGAGAGACTGTGTGTATGTGAGAGAGAGAGAAAAAGAAAGACAGGAGAGATTGTGTGTGTGTTTGCATATATATGTGTGTGTGCGTGTGGGAGAGAGAGAAGAGACTGTGTGTCTGTGTTGAACGTGTGCGTGTGAGAGAGAGGAGAGACTGTGTGTCTGTGTTTGTGCGTGTGCAATGCACATATGTCTGTGTGTGTATGCATGTGGCAGAGGAGAGTCTTCTGTGTGTATGTGTGTGTGTGCGTGTGTCTGAGTGTGCGTGTTTGAGAGGGAGAGTGAGAAGTGTCTTCTGTGTGTGTGTGTGTATGAAAGAGAGAGGAGAGACTCTGTCCGTGTGTGTGTGTGTGTGTGCATGAGAGACAGAGAGAGAGGAGAGACGGCGTGTGTGTATGTGTGTGTATGAGAGAAAGAGAGACTGTGTGTATGTGAGAGAGAGAGAAAAAGAAAGACAGGAGAGATTGTGTGTGTGTTTGCATATATATGTGTGTGTGCGTGTGGGAGAGAGAGAAGAGACTGTGTGTCTGTGTTGAACGTGTGCGTGTGAGAGAGAGGAGAGACTGTGTGTCTGTGTTTGTGCGTGTGCAATGCACATGTGTCTGTGTGTGTATGCATGTGGCAGAGGAGAGTCTTCTGTGTGTATGTGTGTGTGTGCGTGTGTCTGAGTGTGCGTGTTTGAGAGGGAGAGTGAGAAGTGTCTTCTGTGTGTGTGTGTGTATGAAAGAGAGAGGAGAGACTCTGTCCGTGTGTGTGTGCGTGTGCAACCATATTCATCAAACAAAACAGTACCCTTTCTGCAGCAGTATGTGGCCTGGACATTGAATGAAAATAACAACAGTATATACTCACAATCAGACCAAATTCATAAAATATATAAATATTTCATGTAACAATCCACATGTCTCTATATCTACAAATGGCACAATTTCACATCCATTCAATCTACATCCAGGCACGAAACAGGGCTGTCAGTTGTGACCACTACTGTACGCACAACATACACTATACGTACAGTACTTATATTTGACCACAGTAATAATAAGACGGTATGAAATCTGGAAAGTCTGGAACATAATTATGGAATAATGCCTGACACGATAGATGCAACATTTAGCCAAATCAGTACATTAACTGTAAGCTGTAGTCACAAAAATATCAGACCAATCAATTCAGCCAAGGAAACCAGCTAGCTATTGCTGCTAACTGAAGCGCATCACTGTAAACATGCCTGCTATCCAATTTCTGCCATCATGTTTAGTTAGCTAAACTGACAGTGGCTTACAACGAGAATGATTTAAACAAAAAACTCTCTCAAAAGACTTGCATACTTCACGACGTGACCAGAAGCATTAAACATTAGCCACATTAACAGGAGTGGGAGTGGCATGGCTGCTTACAACAAACTAGCTCGTTAATCTAATTAATGTTATCTACACAGCTCGCTAGCTTACTCATTTATTGATGCAATGTAAGGACAACATCGGACATCAAAGAGAAGTGTATTTCCAAGTAAAGTTCAAGTTAGCTGGCAACCATTACACAGTTAACGTTGGTTTGCAACAAAACATGTATTTACCTTTCGGTCGAGCACTGTTGTTGTGCAGCACATGGCCTTTCGAAGTCCAACGTCAGATCCGATTTAGCAATCACAACTACTTATTGACTACAAATCCCATGCTTTCAAAAATACAAATAATGCGTCACGGTTGCTCAAAACGTAATCAATCGAATAAAGGGGACAATGTTCATTTCTTAGGTTCTCTGTACATTTTATGGACTGGAGCTACATTGCGCATTCCGCAAAACGTTTACCCCATCGTTAAACGTATGAATCTATTTGTAAAATTTAGTTTAATTTCATTTTCAGGAGGCCTTCATCTTATAAATTTATAGAAAAATAAAGCAATATAAGTGGTCCATTTTTCATGACAACAAATAATTGTGCAGAAAGTTTGAGTGTATTAATTAGATTAATTAAATAGTCATTCGTTTCAATATAGCAACTTACTTATTAAAAGCACGTAACAGCTTAGAAATCCACGGTGGTGATAATAATGGTTGTAATTTATCTTGTAGAACAAAACGTGGACCTCTCCTAGACTTACGTTAACCACAGTTACGTTACGTTCGGCAAAAAATTAAATCCCTATGGGGAAAATGTAAATTTAAGTCAGAGCATCTGTATTAAACCACTAGGAAGAGCTCATGCAGAAATGCACTGGCTGAATTATTGCAAGGTACAAGTCAAGAGATTTGGCTCCCTCTTGTGGACAAAAAGCGCACTCGCAACAGAGCAGTCTCTCATCCGCGCACCTGCCATTAATCACCATTTAAGCGCAGAAAAACGCAGATCTCGGATATACATGCACACTAAAAGTTGAACCAGATTAAGGCAATACTCAAACTAGGGAAGTTCTTATGTAAACAGCTTTTTAATTATCTTAATTGTGGAAAGGTATGAATCTGAGAAAACATTACTGGATTAATACACCAATTTTAATGCTGCGCCCAATTTTAGGCTCAACTTTGGTCCACTCACCCAGTGCCTAATGAAGGGGGGCGCTGGCCCCCCGGAGGAGTGGAGTAGGAACGGTGGGGATGTTGGAGCAGGGGGGAAGAGAGAGGGGGGAGTCTTACTTTGCTGGCCGGCCCCCCTATATTATATCATTTTTATTTATAGGGGGGCCGGCCAGCTACCCCTACTGCTGATCCTGTGCCTCTGTCACTCCCCGGTGATTCGGTACCACACCCTGACCCGCTGCTGATGGCCTAATGCCTCCACCTGCCTTTGGACCAACATTGGCCCTGCTTTAGCTGAAGAAGGACATTCTCATCTGTCGAGCTGACGCTTGAGACACACTGTTTTCTGGCTTAACAGTTGGCGGTTTCTGTGTTCGCAACCTGGTGCGCGGCTGGCTCGATTAACTGTCCATCTCATGGTTCATCATTGCGGAGGAAAACATCATTCAAAGCAAAGAAAACTTCAACAAACGAATCTCCTTCATGCACAGGTGAAGGTGACCAAGATAAGGTGGAATGACCTGGAGAAGTTGGCCCAGAATCAGATGCAGTGGGGAGGACTTATGGACGGCCTGTGCTTAGTGGGGGATGACGGGCCTACGTAAGCAAGTCAGTACTTGCATATCCCCGTTTGTTTGAAGACCCAGACACACGTTGGAGTTCAGGCCCCTTTCATTAGTTTCTACACTCTTGCCATTCAGAGCCCAAGTCCATTCTTCTGCTCAGCTGCTGGACTGCTGTTACCTTAAACCCAAAACCAACCAACCAACTCACGCACGCACGCACGCACGCACGCACGCACACACGCACGCACGCACGCGCGCGCTCACTCACAAAAGAGCAGGCTACAGATTTAGGCTAAAAAACCATACTCATCCAGTGATCACACTTATGTACAGAAACATTTCTACCCCTACTGCTGATGGAGGAGGAATGACCTGGAGAAGTTGGCCCAGAATCAGATGCAGTGGGGAGGACTTATGGACGGCCTGTGCTTAGCGGGGGATGACGGGCCTAAGTTAGCAAGTCAGTACTTGCATATCCCCGTTTGTTTGAAGACCCAGACACATGTTGGAGTTCAGGCCCCTTTCATTAGTTTCTACACTCTTGCCATTGAGAGCCCAAGTCCATTCCTGTGCTCAGCTGCTGGTCTGCTATAACCTTAAAGCCACACCCACGCACCCACGCACCCACACACGCATTCACGCACGTGCCAAAGAGCGAGCTACAGCTTTAAAACACACCAAAGAACTCAGACTCATTCTATCGTAACGGTTGTTTTGTACCGGTGACGTTGCTACCCCTACTGGTGATCCTGTGCCTTTCTCTCTCCCTGGTGATTTGGGGCCACACCCTGATCAGTTGCTGATGGCCTAATCGCCCCCACCTGCCTTTGGACCAACACTGGCCCTGCTTTAGCTGGAGAAGGGAATTCTCATCTGTCGAGTAGACATTTGTGGCTTTCCTACCATTTCAGACAGACTGTTTTATGGCTTAACTGTCAGTGGTTTCTGTGTTAATCTGGTGCTGCTTCTTTTATGGTGTTTCCATGTACCTCTAATGTTCAGTTTCTTTTTTTTTTAATGTGCGCTTTTGTTTTGGTTGCAGATTAGAGCCAGAAATCTGCAGAGGACCCACCATTTTGTTTATCCTCGGGAGTAAGAATAACTACTACAGGGGTTCATTCCAAACATTTTTTTATTTTTTAAATCCCTGCTTCTTTTCCTCGTGTCCCTTCCTTGCTGCATAGCTCCAGCTAATGGAGGACATGAGCAGGAGATGCATGGTTGAGATATGAGGACGGAGGAATCGAGGGAACGGGTATTAGGTCAGGGGTCTGTAACCCTGGTCCTGGAAAGCCACAAGCTCTTCCGCTTTTTTGTTTTCACCCTAAAATCAGCACCCGTTTCAGACCCAAGCAACCAGGTGAAGTGAGCTAACTGTGTAATCAACTGCTCTAATTGATTAATTAAGTGCAGAATCTGTGGCTCTCCAAGACCAGGGTTACAGATCGCTGTAGTAAGCAAATGGAACATCCTTGCTCGATCAAGCGTCTGTTTGAGGTGACATCGGTACCTAATGACGCGTTGCACCGCTGTATCACCTGTCACTGGGCTAGTATCAGATTGTAAAGTTATTTCTTTGCATTATTTTCAATGATTTCCGCCCATGGAACATGACAGATGTGAAAATAAAATGAGAAATAGTATAGATGTTGTCCTTCAATTACCCTGTATCTAAGGTGTTCGACTAGCACTGCCTCAATAAAGTAAGTGATTGAAATGAATCCCTGGTCTGAGTAGTCTTCTTTAGGCTCAACTTTGGTCCACTCCTATCACACCCAGTGCCTAATGACTATTTGTATGCATTTTATATTGTTGTGTGTCACTTTGAAATAAACATGTTTGGGACGGCACGGTGGTTAAGTGAAACTTAAGTGGTGTGTGGGCCTGCCTTGCAATGGATTGGAGACCTGTTGAGAGTACAATCCCGCATCTCACTCACTGCATGCTTGGATAGGCTCCAGACCGCGCCCGCCCCAAGGAATGTCTAATCACCCTCATGCGCACCTGAAAGCGTTTCTGTGTTCTGTGTTCGTTTCCTGCATCTCATTCAGGTGTGTCTTGGGTGTCTGTGATCTCATCTTCTTCTACCCTCTGAAGCAGCCGTGTGTCTACGACGATGTAGGTGGCGCAACGGTATCGTCGTTGTCTTTCAATGCCAAGGTTCCCGGTTCGATTCCCGGGTCCCCTTTATGTTTGTCTTGGATGTTTCACACTGTACGCTTTATAATGCAGAATAAGAGGTGGGTAGCTTGGGTGCTGGAGTGGCTCAGCGGGTAAGTGTGCCGGTCTCAGAAATTCAGAAGTTCAGAAATTGTGGGTTCAAGCCCCACTCCTGCAACGTGCCTTTGTCTAATCCCTGTTTCTCATCCACAGGTCCTGATGCGTGAGCAGATCCAGACGGTGTCCGAGAGGAGGCGGAGACGGCGGACAGGTAAGTTGGGGGGGAGGGGTAGAAGGGGGGCGCTGGCCCCCCGGAGGAGTGGAGGAGGAACGGTGGGGGTGCTGGAGCAGGGGGAAGAGAGAGGGGGGAGTCTTAGTTTGCTGGCGGGCCGGCCCCCCTATATATTAAAAATTATAATATCGGGAGGGGGGCCGGCCCGCCAGCAAACTAAGACTCCCCCCTCTCTCTTCCCCCTGCTCCAGCACCCCCACCGTTCCTCCTCCACTCCTCCGGGGGGCCAGCGCCCCCCTTCTACCCCTCCCCCCCAACTTACCTGTCCGCCGCCGCCGCCGCACCCTCTCGGACACCGTCTGGATCTGCTCACGCATCAGGACCTGTGGATGAGAAACAGGGATTAGACAAAGGCACGTTGCAGGAGTGGGGCTTGAACCCACAATTTCAGAATCTCTGAGACCGGCACACTTACCCGCTGAGCCACTGCCGACCTCTGGCTCCAGGGCTGCAGAGGGTAGAAGAACCAGTGAGACCCAAGAGTTGCCCAAGAAAAACCAAATGGAACATGCGGGTTCGAACTCACGAGCTTCGCATTCAAAGACATCGACAGTACCGCTACGCCACCAGTCAGGCAACAGAACCAAGGGTGCTGCATCGGGTAACAGAAGATGAGAACCCAACAACACAAGAATATCTAAAGTAGACGCGAGATTTGAACACCGAAGCTTGGGTTCCAAAGACGGCGACAGTACCATCGCGCCACCCGCAATCGAGCCAACGCAGAGACGTTTCAGATGGTAGGGGAAGATGAGAACAGAGAACCGCAAGCGAAAAAGAGGCCAAGAACAAGGCTCGAACCCTGAACGCGCTGCATCGCAAACCGAAGACGACACCACTAGGCCACGGTGGCCGTTACGCTCGGGCCAGATTTTTAAATATTTTGCTGTGCAGAGTTTTTCACAGGAGTGGAAGGTGAGACGCATTACAAGTGACACAGCCTGCTTCAGTTTTCATCGCGCCAAGTATTTCAGTTCTTGAGATGATGTGGTTAGCCTGCTTTTTCTTCTTCTACACATAAAGAAATAAAAATAAAAAAATTGGGAAAATTACAAACCAAAATTTTAAATCTCTATTTTATTGTTTTTCTTAATTTTATTATTTTTAATTTATTTAATTTATTTTTTAATTTTATTGTTTTTTATTTTATTATTTTTAATTTCATTATTTGTAAATGATTTATTTTAAAAAAAATTATTTTTACTTTTTTAAAATTAACATTAACTTTTTAAAACTTTTTTTAATTAATTTTTTTTACTTCTTTTAAATTAATAATTTTACTTTTTTTGAAGCCCCTTTGTTGAGAGTTTTATTTAGATTAAATTATTAGTATATGAGTATATATACATAAAATACCAGGCAGTCATATTTATTGATTTCTTCAATCAAACAAAACCAAATGAAAAACATAACTGAAAAACATTTTGCGGTTCTCTGGGGGGTGCTGGGCATGGACAGCAGGTATCCTCCTCTGTGGGATGGGCAGTGTGATCACTTCTCGCTGCTAATCTTTCAACGGATGCTGGTGCATCGGCTGCTGGGCCATAGAGGATCCTCTCAGTCGTCATGGAGGATCTCAGCAGAAACCTGTTTAGGGACTCAGAGGATACAAGGGGTCCAGACCATCTGCCTATGGGGCCCAGACCATCTGCCCACGGGGCGCTCCCAGCACCAACGGCACACGCTCTGAGTCAGTGCACCCGTAGGTGGGGTGCTACGGGTAGGTGCCGGTTGAAAGCTCACGCAGGTGGGAGTTTAAGCCCCGCCGTGGTACACTAAGGAAGGGTGGACTGTCCCACTCTGTTTTTTAATAAAAATAAGCAATAAACACATAAATAAATAACATGTCCTAACATTGTCAAAGTAAGCAAATACATGATGAGAACAGACCATTCAGCTAATATAGTCTCATTTACCTGCAAGCCTGTGCATTGGACGAGAGGCAGGATTACACCCTGGACAGGACGCCAATCTAAATATGTGTAAACGGCCACATGCTTCTAATGAGAAAGGAAATCAAAGATCTGTATATTTGCTGGCACAAAATGATTTAAACATAAGAGATTAGACTTGCAAAAAACTTAATGGTCTTTATTAATTACAGCCGTTTAGCTTTAAATGAGTGTCCTTGCAGTCCTGCTGAAAATTTCAGCGAAGACCGGCTGGGATCTAAGCTGGTTTAATACGTTTTAAGATGTTTTTTAATTATTTTTATTTTTAAATTATTATTATTATTATTATTATTATTCTTTTTTTTTTTCATGCTTACACAAGCGTGGTCATCACATCCCCGCTGAACCGTGTGCACCACAACATCAGGACCTCAGTGAAATATGACATCAGCATTCAAACAAGCCTGCCACCCCTTAAGACCCAGTCACATGGAATTATCATGTAATCTACAAAGCACTGCATCTACTACACAAACATACCTGGGAACTGTTCTGCTAGCAACGTGACACAAAGGGTATAAAGAGACAAAGCAATTTATTTACATGTTATTGTAAATCTGTGTGTGGTTTTCCTGTCTTGCATGTATTCGTCTGTGTATAGGCGGTGGGCAAAATGTTATCAAGCATCTGATTGCAAGGTCACATTCAGGCAATACATTTGCCTGTAGTGAGCCTTTGTCTCCAGCAGGGGGTGTCTGAAGCGCATGCAGTAATGCAGACCAGAGGAGGTTCAAAGAGCGGTCTTCCGCACTGTTGCGCGTCCAACCAGGAGCTGTCCGCACGAGTGAATGGAACATGATTAGATCTTGCAGTCAGGAAACTCGGTTTTGAAGGCAAACCATAGTCCTGACTTGGGACCTTTTTTTCGTACTGAATCTCTCTTTGGGCCCCCGACGTAAAAGACTCTATTTCTCTATTCTGGGGAACAGATAAGATACTGCAAAGATTTATTTCCCATTTGAAGTCATAACGGTGAACAGCGTGCAGTGTGCGCACTGTGGGTGCTCTTATGGCTCCTGCGTAGTGCAAAAGGTGCATTTGATTACCGTGCGTGCCTGAAGAGGACTTGGCTTCGCTGACGTTCACAGGTAGAAACACCATGCTTTTGCTCACTCTGTATTTCTATTAGGAGTGTAGCGATACATGGATGTATCTATTCAAAGGGAAACAATCCGATCCGGTCGATACAACTTTTCAAAAATTGTTCCGTATCTTTGAGTCTTAGCAAATGTTTATTTAACTGTTGCCTGAAGAATCAAAATCGTATATCATCGTGGTGAAGCCTGAGGTTTACACCCCTGATTTCTAGGGTACCACTTCCAATGTATCCTAGTGTCCATCTAATGTAGTCCCTAGTTGCCTTGAGAAAGTTCCATAAGCCACAGACTGTATAACCCCTTGTGGAAGCCAGACAATTGTTTACAATTTTGCAGACATCTAAAGAGTTTCAAGAGTTCAAATATATGTTTCTAATATGTATCTGAGGCAGGTCTGGGGTGGGGTGGGGGGTGGGGTGGGGTGGGGTGGGGTGGGGCGGGGGGCACACCATCGGGCGCTCACATTTGTCTCGTCTCTCCTGTCTATAAGGTCTATAAATCTTGACGAGTCATCCGGACCGCGGCGGGTCCCTCGGTGGGCCGTGTCGAAATTAACGTTCTGTTAAATGTCTGGGAGGTGTTCCCCTTGTTGACTAAGTGCTAATTACACGAGGTGAGCTGCTCCTGTTTACCGGAGGTCTGTAATAAATAATTACACGCCCTCGGCTGGGGGGTAATCAGCGCTGCGCTTGTAGGCGGAGGCGGCGGGGGGGTCGGATTTAGGCCCCCTTTGGGTTCGGTGTAAAATCGGGTTCTGATTTATTTATGAATCAGGTGATGAAGGCCGCAGCCTGTACTTTGGACGGATAAAGCAGTGAGCGGTGCGCTGGATTAACGGGGCGCGCGGGCATGAAGGCTGGAAGACTGTACCAGTTGCATCAGGCCCTGAACGCGAAGTATCGGACTACAGCACGTCTATACTGAACTCAGCCCTTTACACTGGAGATGTGTTTTGAGTACTGCCACGTGCTTGGTTCCGTACTAGTGCTCCCCTCCTCTTGCTGTTTTACACACACTGCATGAGAAACTGCTGCTATGAAGATGGATGGTATTCCATCTTTTCTGCAGCGCCCGACTGGGAGATTCGGCCGAGAGAGCCTCACGTTCACATTGAACCTCCCAGACCAGCGGTCCCACTGCTGAAGCCATTAGAACTCCTCTCGTGGCTGGGATGGCAACACTGCGCACACAGACATTAGAACTGGAGCGAGGTCAAACGATCAATATATATATATATATATATATATATATATATTTTTTATTATTATTTTTTTTTTTCAGGGGACCAATTAGGTCTCTCTCTCCGGTTCACAGCGGAGCCAGTTGTCATGGAGACGGGGCGCAGTGTTGCGCCGTGGGACTGCCCCGGCCGCCTGTGATGTCACTAACTGTCTCTGTGTGTTGCGCAATGGGCAGAAGGCCCGTGCCAGCCCTTTGATCTACATTTAAAGCGCAGGGAACCAGTCTGGTTTTCATAAATAGTGGGGCCAGATAATTCTATAGCAGGGCATTTTTTTATGGTGGCTCTCTGATCAATTACTGACTGAGGGAAGACTGTTCTATCTTCCCAAGTTGTATTGATTTTAAATTGAGGTGTGAAATTGAGGGGGTTGTGGTGGGGGTGGACAGTACCTAAATATTTGGAACCTGATTGGTGGACCTACATGGTCGACTAACGTTCACAGTACTAGTGACATCTTGGACAAACTGGCTGATTTTTAGATTATGACCAGCCGAGTACTTTGAGCATTGCGATATTTTGTTAAATGGTCTTCTGTGGTCAGTAGTGGGAGCGCTGGTAGGGTTCTGATGGTGCAGAAAAATGCTGCCCACATCTCAGCTTGTGCATGCTTTGTGGCGGGTTGGTCCAATCACAGTGCCAGATTATTACCATATTATTTTGAATTGCATTGTAATGGCTGCAATATTTTTTTTGCCCACCAATAACCAATGAATTCCCAGGTTTTTCCCGCTTTTATTAGTGCAAAGCGTACGAGAAAGGGGCGTTGTCTCCCCAGTCCTTCTGTCTCTTAAGTTCAACTTAATTTTCAAAAGATGTCTGCATTCAAATGAACTATTACAGTCAGTTAGTAACCAATCACAGCTCATTAAATCCGCATGTCCATCATTATCTTCAAGCCTGTGTGCCTTGGGCAAGGCATGTCTTTCCTTTACTCTACCTCGTTACAGCTCATTTGAGTCGAGTAACATCATTTAAGAAGTATAATGGATTTGTCTTCATTATGGCTGTGCAATTATGGCTGTGCTGATGCAAGCCAGAGATGTTATATTGAATCGTGTATTCTGTGAGGCAGATGTGATTGTACTGTATTACGCCAGGGCAGAATCAACCACACAGAGCGGTTCAAGCCTATGTGTGTCTTCAGTGTATTTTCCCCTGTTCCTCATTAATAGAGTATTCCAAGTATTCCAAGGAATAAAAATAGTTTCTAATTAAATTGTTTCTTGAAGCTGAAGGTGGCTTCTCACACATTTTTTTGGTTTTAATTTCACCTTTATTTCACCAGGCAAGTCATTAAGAACAAAGAACACCGTTACTAAGAACACTTATGTATGTAAACTCTGTCCTCAAATAATAATTAAGAAGAATTTCATTGTATTCAATTTACAGTTTTTGTAATTTACTTATAAACTGAAGACGGGTGTATTTAATCCAGGCAATAGTGTCTTATAGTTTATCATATTATTGAGGAAACATGCAGAATATTGTACATTTACAACAGCATGGAAGCAGATTTACAATCCAGAGATTCACACTCTAAACCCTCCCTCTGGACACAGACAGTTTCTGTACTGTAGACTTATTTTTGTATTCTTTCCAGTATGTAAATACTTTGACACAAGTCAACATTAAAACATGCACTAAGAAATAATGGTAAACACAAAAAAGTACTTTGTGCGCTTGTGTGTCAGGGTAAAACTTGATTCATTTTCAAATATATTGCTTAACTGACTTGTAAAAGAACACCTAAAATGAATCCTGAGTTTGAGCTGGAAATAAAAATGAGAATTAACCTTTCTGGGTGGAGAATGGGTGACCTGCTTGCTCTGTTAATATCCTCTCCGACAGACACTTTTAATGAACCTGACCCTGCAATAGTGTGTGTCAGCCAGTTCAGCCTGAATAAGCCAAATAATTACTACTGTTCTGTTTTAAGTGTTTAGTGACGGCAGGTAAAGACTACAATCATGAACTGCTTATTGCCAAAAGGTAGCAATTAAGTAGATAGATGTTTGCATTAACAATTAATACTTGATTAAAAGATGACCATGGTCTGTTTTGTAATAGAAGGGTGGCACTGTTAATGGAAGCTCCAGTATTGAAAATGTTTTCATTTAAATAAACACAACATACTTTTGAAATTACCAATGACACTCCCGTAAAAACAGTCATCACATATTTCGTTCGTTTGCGTATTGATTCCAAATCCAAATTAATAACCGAAATTAAAAACAATGTGGATATTCTTGAAGGAAGAGCGATTCTAGTCTTTGGTCAGCCTAGTAGCCAATACACATAATGCTCCTTAGCAGCTAAAAGAGCATTATTCCTCACTTTTTCCCCATTCCGACATTTACATATTAGCTTGTCTGTCATGTGCTCTTAAGGAAACATTAATTCTCAAGTAAAACAAACAAATCAACAAAGATGAAATTAATGAAGGTTGAACAAGTTGCACCGGGAGTGCATGGCTGTACTAGGTGAACTGTAGTACTGTGTACTGATTTGGTGAACTGAGCATGAGAACAGTACCGCCCCTCTCCCAGATAAATGTATTTCAAACAGTCTCACAACCCCCGTTCAGCCAAAAGCACTCTTTTTGGCTTAAATCCTGAATAATTAATTCAGGAAGCTAATGTTCGTGTGTCATGCAATGCAATGAGATGAATAAATAAATAAATAAACAGCCTAAAGTTATCCCGAAGTAGAAAGTGTACAGTTGTATTTTATACGACAGATGTTGCCAAATCACATGACCAATTCAGGAATCGTGCTGCAGAGCGTTTTCCAATTCCACGATACCCAGGAGATGGTAGAAAACGAGCAGCCAACTGCCTGTTCCATGGTCTCAAAATATAATTACATTTGCAAAGGCCTCTGATGCATTTCCTAAAAAGTTAACCATGAGTAATAATTTGAATATAATTATTCACCATTTTTCCACAGTTACTGCATTTTAAAGCGTACTTTTTATGCAATACATGCTTTTTATTGATATTTGCTATGTGTCTGAACTGAAGCGGAGCAGAATACATTGTTTTTGAACTCATTTGGGCATTTACATTGTGCCAGTTCATTCTCTTTTTCTTATCTGTGATCCAGTGTCACTGTAATTTCACCTTCAATCTCAAACATTTTCATTTTTGTTTGAGTCGACAAAAACATGTCTGTCCTTTGGAACAAGCACAGAATGAAAACTGCATTCTAACAAAGGCATTTAATACGGTCACAATGCCCATTTCAAGGAGCAAGCAGCTTTTCCTTTTAAATCCTTGTAAATGGTCTTCCGTTTATCCTATTGTTTCTTCCAAGGCCTCTATTTCACTCGCTCCTTCGTTTTTTCGATTTCGTTTCTCATTCCAACTACGACGCCGCAGCGAGTCTCCAAGGTGCTTCTGCAAGCCCAATACCCACTCGTGCGCCTGTGAAGAAACGGTGTGCGGTTGCTTAGCAACGACGGAAAACTAAATCCCCCAGCCGCTTGCTCGCGCGGCTCCACCTGCCTCCGTGTGAGCTATTTATTTCATTAAAGTGCCGAAACAAACACACGCAAAAGACAGGCCGGTATTGATTTAGATCAGCACACGAATTCGTACTCAGATCTGCACCCTACATTACCCAAATTCGGCATGCGTTGTCGGCCATTTGCTTTAATGGACTCGTAGGGCGGACAACGTGGAGACGAGATTATGCCTGAAGTAGCGCTTATTGGCACTAGTGTCACTACTGAATGAAGACAACAGTAGTTGGAGGGAACTGTAAAATGACTCTGCTTTTTAACAAATGTCATTTTCTTACAGACTAGACTAGACATATAAAATGCACTAAATGATTGCAAAATAGTAGTTTTACATCTCACATTATTACAATCGATTTTACAGGTTTAAAATGCCGTGTCTTCTCTAATTTAAGACAATTGAATAGGAACATGTTTGTGAACATTGCATTCATAACCCCTTGGTGATGAGATAACTGTTAAACTTAAAAACATGCCTGGCCTTGCTTCCATTCACATCAATAACTATTCATTTACCATGCTAAAGGTTTAAATTAGGCTACTGTATTAATTCAAATTGAATTCAAAAATACATTTATTAGTTGCAGTTTGTTGATTGATCATTGTTTTGATCAAAATATTATGCCCTCTTAGGATTGCAAGTTATTTACAGCATTAAGATGAAGGCGACGGTTTTCATACTACTGCCACTACTACTATGTATTATTGGCAAATAGTTGTTACCATAAATGCACAATAACTTTAATCTTTGATTTAGTGTTAATACTTTGGAGACATCAGCACTCCACAGATCAAGCTCATCCAAGAGAGTCAAATTATAATACTCAACAGCAGTCTGCCATTTATTTACACATAAGTATACATGTAACATGAATAAACCTGCAGTACATTTAAACATACTGTATCATTAACACAGCCAGGTACAACCACCTCACCCGAATCCTTTATATAACTGCACACGCTTCGTAACAACGGTGCACCGAAATGCATGTTCTTAGTTATTTTAACCACAGTGCAACTAGATGGGCAGTATTGTGTAGGCCTATGTAGAGACTGACTTGGCATTCAGACAAGTGCGAAATCACCCACACCAGAAGATTATGCATTGTTAGTTTAAATCATTTAAATTGCAAATTTAAATTATGGTCGCTGTCTGCAGCTGTTTAGGTGTCAAAACTAAAGCTGCGTCCCACAGTCGAGTCAATTGTAATCTTTTTATAATAGCCTTTCTAATAACATTTTTTGTAATAACATTTTCCACACTCAAATGTAAGACCGTGATTTGAAATGTGACCTACTGTTCATTAACAAAAGTGCGTTTATTAAAATATGCATGCTTCACAATGTTTTTTTTTTTTTTTTTTAAATAAGGAAAAGGGAATCCTGTTATTTTTTTATTTTAAAAATTGTAATGTACTGTCCTTATTAAGACTGTCTGCTTTTTGGGCCCATGAGCTTTTCCATTAGCATAGGCCCTATAGCCAACACAGTATTGATGAGTCATTGGATGCAATTACCTGTCTGTGACTGGGAAAGCTTTATACCTGTGAGACGCAATCAGCTTTGCTGCATGGGCGTATTGGACGGGCTTCCGTTAGCCACCGTTACCCGGGTTACTGCTACATCGGTCCCAACCTGACACCCTGTGAGCGTCTGGAAAAGGACTGCTGCAGTTTGCCATTGGTTTTCTTCACGTTTGAGCCAACGTCGTGTCATAGGTCATTTATGAGCTGGCTTGAATCCCCGCCTCCAAATGGATCCCCGCCCATCAGACCTGGGCCAAATACGTATTTGTTTTGGATTCAGATACTTTTCTATGCTTTACTAATCTTGCCTGGTGTATTGGAACCAATGAAGTACTCTCAAAAAGTGCAAACCCCGCCTTTTGGTCATACTGGCCGGCTCAATTACACCAGGCAAGATCAACAGAGCGCAGAAAGAGTATTTGAATCCAAAGCAAATACGTATTTGACTCAGGTCTGCTGCCCACGTAAGCTCACGTTTTGTCAGAAGTGACCTTTTGTTTATCAGTGAAGAGCGTCCCTGGCAGAAGTGGGCCGGCTTATCTCACATCAGACCGCCAGCCCGCGCGGGCTCACGCCGAAAAGGTTATTTGCCAGGCAAACGAAGCCGCTCCTACATAAATCCCGAAAACCTCCTAGAACTCCTGCCCAGGTCGAAATCGTAATTTGCTTGTGGATGGGTGCATAGGAGATTGCAAAGCTGCCATTCTTCCATGGGGTTGGGAGGGATACCTTTTCCGATTTATACCCTTACTTCAAATCCACAAACATATTTATTATCATCTTCTTTTGTCTTGAGTTTTTTTTTTTTTTTTTTTGAATACCTATATTATTGCATTTGTTCTTCTCCCAGTTGTACTCAAAGGGCTGGCTGGCCTTAGTCTGTAATGAGCTCTCAAGGCCTCGCCACTTAAGCCCCTTTCTGATGCTAATAGAACTGCTTCTGTACCACAATGGACAGGCACATTTCCAGGGCAGCATCTATTTATCTATCTATCTGTCCATCTATCTATCTTCCTCTCTCTCGCGCTCGTTTCCTTTTTAGTCCCATTTTCTTATGATTTTTTATGATTATGATTGTGGGTCCGTGAGTACAAACTTTATGCGTGGATGGGAGTGTTTAGGCATGAAGGTCTTGTTTTTATGGACTGTGGAATGATGGGAGACAGTAGATTTTTAAAAAATGGCTCTCTCTATCCCTTTTTTTATCTCTCTCATCGTGATTTACAATAACCCATTTTAATGTCCCAATCTTTACAGCAATACTGACAATGAGTGTTTGTGAAAGTATAATCAATTGGGCTAATTTGGTGAATATCTCGATTTCTTCTTTATTCATACTTTGAACCTGGATGCTCAGGAATAATTTAAAGTAAAATATAAATAATACATAATATCATTACAGCACATACATTCACCTTCGGCCTAAACCTTTTCTATTTGCATCCAAAATAATCTTGGTTGGCTGTGTTTTTCCAGCAGTGAACTTAAACCAATAATGGCTGCAGCTAATGCATTGTGTGAGGTTTAGTGTTTCAGATTGGCTAGAATAATCTAATTAACCATGGCATGTGCTGTATAAAAACAAGTTCGGGTTTTAGTTTACATACTGTCCCGTTGACAGTCTATACTTGTGTAGGAAGGTTCTCTGTGTGCCCAAAGTGGTTTGTACAGTGTTTTCAGTAGTCTCATCACTGACAGTATGATTTATTGTATATACTATTTTGTCTTGTGGACACCGAATATACAACAATACAGGAAAAAAAGAGAATTGCTGTCAGGGGTTCAAATTATGCCATTACAAAGTAATGTCCTCTTTCCTTTGGATATTCTTATAGTATCTTTAAAGACAGAAATCATCCTCTTGTCAGAGGTGTGTTTTTGTTCTTTGTGTAGTTTATGAGCCAGATTGAAGATATTGTTTTAGAGTGACATCTTTTTTTTTACTGCGAGGAGGCACACTGTCACATTTTATTGGTGTGGAAATTTTTTTTTATCAGTGGTTGCCTATTCCAGAGCGCAAGTTGAGCCTTTGTCCTGACACCGCTAATATTTCACAAGCGTGGATGAGAATCTTCGCAGAATACAAAGCACAAATGTGTGAATGATAGGAGAGGAAAGAGAGAGTCAAGCTGACTTATTTCTGTCCTCATTTCAAAGCAAGAAAGACATCCATTTGTTCCATCATTATTTTTCCTAAAAATTGTTTTATTCCCTTTTCAGGTAAGTATGGTATAGTCCTGATGAGTATATTTAGGCCTAAATAAGCCTAAATATACTCAATATTTGATGGGTTCATTGGGAATAGCTAAGACATTTAATAGTTTTTGATTACTTTGCTTAACGTATATGCAAAATATGGACAAATGTAACAAATGTGTGTAATTCTAGGATCATGAAATTGCATAAAAGCATCTCCTAAAGTTATAATAATTACCTGTAGCTGATTTATAGCTTTGGTTCTCTCTTTCTCTCAAAAAAGAAAAAAAAAACAAACAAAAAAAAAACTTTAAAACTACAAAGCATGTCACTAAACAGTATAGAACATGGCAAGTAAAAATACGATTTTGTTCCCTAGAAGAATGAGCTTTTGTGAGACGCATTTCCCAAAAAATAAATTCTGAATTTTGATCGCAGGTATACTCTCATGATCAGTCAGATATTTAAATCACAGCTTGCATTTTAAAGTCCCAAGTTTGCTAGTGCGTTTGCATAAGTTAAATCTGCGCTTTATCTGATGAAAGCCGGCGGTTGTATCAGCCCGCTCCACAGTTGGAAGAGTCCTCCTCCTCCTTGTATGGAAGGCACGGTACGATCGTCAGGCGGGGGTGGGGAACTCTTGCAAATTGATCTAGTGGGGGTCTGACACGAGCTTCCCATTGCAGACAGGGAGACCAGGAGAACATCCTTGCCTATCATAAAGATTGCGTCCAGTTTTTGGAGATATAACGGCGAACTGGCACGCGCGTAAAAACAAATAAAAGCTCTATAAGAAATAAACCAGGAGAGATATTTTCAAAGTGGCCTTCATGGCGGCTGATCAGATTAGCTAGCAGGGTACCAGACTGTTATCTGGCAAAGTGTCACTGTAGGAGCAGCCGCGCGCTTGCTGCCTCTCTCGCGTCTCACTCCGGATCGGCACGTATTGTGTGTGTCGGGAAAATCAGCCCGACCATGGATACATCAGTAGCGTTGGTCTTACTTCTCTCGGCGTTTAACAGTTTCTCCTCAGCGCTGTTCTCCTCACCACTCATGTAAGTAGCGCGGATGCAACCTCAGTAGTTGGAAGCCAGCATGCGGCTACCAGCTGTTTGTCAACGACACGGTTGAGCTTAGCCTACATGGCGTGCGAATGTTACACAATGGAAAAGTAGTGATATTACACGGAAACAGCCCGGTGGCGTATGACATCGCTTTGCGGAATATTTCTAAAAATGCTAAAGATGCAGTGTCGGCGTTACGAAACGCTATCCACTGAATATGCCACTTAAAAAGATTTGATAGTACTGATGAATCATTTGTGTTGCCAATCCATTTCACTAACCGCATAACGCAAGTTATTGCGTAAAATAAAAATGCATTGCAAGGAAAGGATTTGGGGCTATTCGTAACTGTGAAAGAAGGCTTTGATTTATGTGGATCGCGTTGGATGCAATTAGTTATCACAACATAGGGAGGCAACTTTTACGGGGCTTTGTTTCGGCGACGCCGTAGGCTACAGGTTATACAATATGCTCCGTCATCCAGCGGACGCCGCTTATTCACACTGAGCCTGATTAACAAATATGTTTTGCTCAGACCCGTGTATACGTCTGTACATTAACGTTTGTTAATATTTTTTATTTCGTTACTGCAACCATAAATGTAACGATTGCGTGTGTCCAAACGGTTTTTGCTAGTTTGGGTGTTCAGTGCGTTATTGTCCCGAAGTTTCCCGACAGCAGTTTTAAGTCGCGCTGACAGGACAGCAGACCTGGTCGGGGCAGCTGTCACTCAGGCCCCCCCACCCCTTCTGAAGACCCACCCCCTCCAGACCTCTCTCGTGCATGGTTTAATTTAATTCATAACAAATGTATACCTATGACTTATTTGTTTATTTGCTATAGATTATGTTTCGCATTAAAATTGATTTAAGATAAAAGGATAAAATGCTGTCCGTGTTCCATTTTAATGTAACTGTGCGCTTGTTACTGTTGCACTTGCTTCCTTGGCCGATATAATGTTGTCTGTTAAATTAACTGAATAAATTAATAGTTTCAGGCAGCCTCCGGAGTCCAGGTGTCTTGCCTATTTTTTAGTGGATCTACGATTACAGTGTGATGGGAAAGACTTAGTTTCCAATTGACGTCCCGCTTTTACGCATTGTGTACAGTAAGACTTTTACGCGTTTGACTTACTTTCCATTTCACGCAAAGACACTTAACTGCGTGCTACATATGTAAGGGCGCTATAACTTTGTTATGGAATACTTTGTGTAGTAATTCAGCCGTAGGCAGTTATATTAATTACATATTAGATCAACAAGTCGAACATCAATGACATTGTCAGCATTTTAACGGGGAAAATGGCTCTGTGGTTCTACAATTTACACCACAATTCTAGGGAACATATCACGTTTCATTCAAAAGCTTTGACATTTAGAATAATCACTGAACTGGATTCTTGAACATTTCTGTGCTTTCAATTTTCCATAGTTGTCAATTTTGTTAGTTGTAGCAAAAAAACAAAAAAAAAAACACTACTTTGAAGATGCACAACACACACACACACACACACACTCAGTTTTTATGTCTGGCCCTCTCTGGCTCTTTTCTGAACACTGACTTGAAATGAAATTTTAGAAGTAGCTGGTGTGTGGCGCAAACGGAAGTGTCTTAACAACATCATTTCTCAGGAAAAGATGCGTGCACTGTGTAATCTTTCAGTGACAAGAAAAGGCATCCGGAAAAGAAATAAAACTGCCTAACTCCCATCGCTTCGGTCCCTCGCCACACAGGGAATTCCATTTGTGTAATGAAAAGTACGGGACCTCTGGAAAGAATTCTATCAGTTGTGACAGCAGACTTGGATAGGAGGTCGTGTGGGTATTGTGTGGGGAATATAATGAAGCCTCAAGCAGGCAAAGCCCAGTGGTGTTCTGTATTCAGTTCCACCAGATAAGATACGGAGCTGTACCGGCACTGTGCTGGAACCAGACTAACAAAAGGGCTCTGCTGCACCGAGCCAGATCACGGCAGCGTCTGATGGAGACGTATTGTATGTCAAATCAATGTATCTATAACAGGACATCTGGCAGGCGCAGCCAGGAGGGCTGCGCTCGTGGTGGGAGAATATGGGAGGGAAAGTGGTCGCTCACTGAGGTGTACGCTCTTAATTCTAGTAGTCGGTGCCAAATAAGAGACCGGGTTACTGACAGGTTGCTTAATTATTGTGTAGTGCTGGCTAACCATCTCTTACTGCACTCTTCATTCAGCGAGAAGATGCTTTTGAAAAAGCATTCCAAAAAATTCTACTCTTCAGAGGGTTAAATGTTTTTGTTTCTGTGCTTGTCCGTAGGAGCCACACAGAGGTTTTCTGTTCTATTCTCTCGCCCCCGCCCCCCTACACCCCTCAGTGAAAACTGAAAGTGATGGAGTTCTAGAACCCTGACTGACTGAATTTATAAAAAAAAAAAGCATTGCTAAAAACCCTGCTCTTCAAAGGGTTTTAAAAGCTTTCCGTGTTGCTGCTATACACCGGGCCTTGTAGGGTGTTTGTGTGCTGCCTGTCCTCTCTGTCTCCCTCATTCACTCTGTCTGCCTCTCTCTACACTGCGAGGCTCTCAGCCTCTGTGCCCGTACGCGGCTTGGCTTTAATCTCATTTGCTGATTGATCCATGTTTTACGCGCCGTGTGCTGGGATCAGTGTTCGGCGAGGGGGATGAAGGAGAGAGGTGGGACCAGGTCGGGTCCAGTGCTCGCAGTCTCGCTGGGCGGAGCAGCTGATTAGCATCAGGAAATCAAAAACTCAAAGCAGACATCACAACCTGGCCCCCAAACTCCTTTTGCTGTAGGAAAAGCAAAAACGTATATTTGAGGCTTTATTTCCCCCCCGTTCCTGCAGCCACTTGCCTCTCGATCTCGTTAGTTGCCATGCCACCTGTCACGTCACCTGACAGCCCAACCACTCCTACAGTAAGGAAAAAAAGGCCACTTACCCATGATGCTCTTCTTCCGCCGTGCCCTCTGGTGTTTGGCAGCACTGAGGGTTCTGTCCACACTGAGAGCGATGGAGAGGGGGTGGGGGGGGGGGGGGTTGTTGGACCTGGCTTGGGATGGCTGTGCCCTCGACAAAGCCTTTGTTTCCGCGGGAGCTTGGCGTCCGGCTGGTCAGGGCCCCTGCTCCTCCTCTCCCGCCAAGGTGAAGCGGAGCAGGACAGTCTTCTCCAGGCGCCTGGCAACGGGAATCAGAAACACGCCCGCGGCAGTTGCTCGACAGACAAAACCCCGGGCGAAAAAATGAATAACGTAAGAAGCATTCGCTCGTCAGGTTTTAGGGGGGAACGATGATGAGGCCAGCGCGCTGTCTTGTCCCATCCCACCAAATAAACTCTGTCCTGGCCGTCCATTTTCAAACGGTCTCAAAGTGTATTTCTATCTAGAGTAACCATTTACTTTCATGGTTACAGATGCACAGTGAACGGCAAGTTAAATGGATCACAGAACAATTCTCGGTGGCCTTAAGCATATATGAAGTGGATATAAGAAAGAAAAAAGAGAGTGTGTGTAGCTGTGCATCACCCGCTCATGTTCCCATCAACCTCCGCATTTAGAATACAAAGCATGCGCTGTATAAAAATAACTCCATCTTGGAGATGTTGATGGGGATCGCAAGCTGAGATCACATTTGCTAATTGTGTTGACGGTTCTTATGTCAGGACTCGGCAGTTAGCTCTTCTGAGACTCCCAGCGATTAGCTTACAGGCGGCGCGACTATGCAGTTCAGCGCTGTGATTACTTTTTTTTTTTTATGATACAGAAGCTTCCGGATGGGCGACTCATTGCCCCTCCCTTCCAGGAAGTCCCCAAATAAAAAAAACAATGTAGACTGACTGCTGGATAAACCTTGGTTCATTATGTTGTTCTTGGCAGGGTTTTTTTTTTGTTCTTAATGGGCCTGCTGCTGAGAGAGGCTCCTGATGAATGTTCTTGTTAGGATCCTGTGGTGAGGGAGCTCGCTGCCGGTATCCCTGACAGCAGAACCACGGGGCCTAATGGCAGGCTCTGCTAGCTAGCATTGCTGGAAAGTCCCACTCACTCAATTTCACTCCAGGGCAGGGGGGGGAGGAGGAAGCTCTGACAGCTGCGATAGGGGAGGGGCATGGTGTCGCCACGGAGACAGCCGGGGGTCGACTGGGGACTCCCGTGAGGAGGCCTACGACTGAGCGCTATTGTCTTAGACCAGTTCAGTCGAGCACAGAGCGAGCATTCAAACCGGTGCTGTTATCCTAACTGGCTTTTCTTTGTCAACAAACACACATACTATCAGCCATCTTGGATCAAAAATCTAACCAGTTCAACCAAAGAATAAGACTCAGCCAGATTAGAGTTTTGGCCATGATTCTAGGGAACACCCCTTAATCATTTAATAAGAGCAGCGGTACATTTAACGACCGAAAAGACACGCAATCTTTCGGCTGCCAATGGCCCGATCCACTATTGGACAATGGGCGCCGATGGTCGTTTAAATTCTAGGTTTCATATCCTCATTCGCGTCCCTCAGGATCAAAGTGCTCGTTTCCCTCAGTATGAACACGATTCCTTTTTAATGCCCCGCCATCATGCAGCGGTGTGGATTAGCCTTGCCTTCGCTGCGAGCTCACGGACGCCGATGGGCTGATGTAAACACCGCCACGCCCCTCTCAAGGACACAAAGGCCTGGACTCGGGCGAAATTCGTCCTTAACTTCGTCTCATAATTAAATTCTGGAGTCGGCTTGGCAGGATCCCAAAGCGATCTTAACGACCGTGCGTGCAGGGGAAGCAATAATGTTATTTGTCAAAAGCTGAGGACGAACGTTGATTGAATCTGGGCGGTAAAATGAAAAAAAAAAAACCCACCCCGTTCTGTATGAAATCAGGTGAAAATAATAAATCCAAAAGGTTAATTAAATCCTCCCAGTAAACCCACGGCGGGAGACGGTGTCCGTGCGTTTGGGTAGAAAATAAAGCCGGGCGGAATTGTTCCTGTTACGCTGTCCAGGGAAATTGGGTTCAGCAACTGTAAAAAGGTGTCCTCAGTAAAACGTGGCACGGAGTACGCACTGTATCTGGCTGCGGATGTTGGTGCGCGCAGTTGGGTGCCATTCCGAGGCTCCTAATAGTCCTGCCACAGATTTCCCCTCTCTCCTGTGATGGGACTGACTCTGAGGTGAGCGTGTTTCTGTGGAGACTTGGCTTTGGCTCTGATACACGGTGCACACAGGATCAAAGCCTTGCATGGGCCATTAGCATGTTTACGGCAGGCAGCTGTATCCAGTAATACCACCCCCGCAGCTAACAATATTGACCCTTTTTTTACCCAGGCATCTTAAACTGAATTTCTATCTTCATAATAGGTCTGTTGCTCTTGGCTGCTCGGTCTCCATCGTGCATTTGCCCTCGTTCGATTCGAGAGAGATCATGTGAAAGTGAATGAAAGGCAGATTTGATTGGTCAATCCGGGAGGCCTCAAATACCAATCCAGACATGCGGCCTTAAAAAAAAAGAGGCGTGGTGACGATAGCGTAGGCGCGAAAGCCCGAACCCCGAACATCAATAGCCTGTGAGCAGGTCGGTGACCTGCTCGGCTGTGATAGGCTGAACGGAGGCAGGTCTGGCACAGTACATGGGGAGGGTACAGTCCGGTTTTTGGGTTTTCCTGCTTTTCCGGATGGCGGCAGGATAACAGGCAGTCTGAACCCCTGGGCTGGGCTGTGCCGTGTAACTAGGGAAACACAAAGCCGTGCACATGCGTAGTGCGTGCGGTGCTCCATTAAACTGCTGCCTGGAATATTGATCTGCTTAATAAAGCAGTTTAATGAAAGGATAGTGCCCACTGCCATTCCCTGCCTCCTTCCGTGAAACATGTATCAAAGTGAAATATTTGTGAAAAACCTCTCCAGCTTCCTCGCGTCTGCTGTAACAGATGTTATGAAATGTTCTCCTATCTGGTATGCTTAAAGGGAATGCTGTTTGGTTATTAATTTGGGGGTTACTTACAAATCCAACAGTCTTTTTTTAAAGAAAGGCTTCGAAAACTACTACTTGAGAGGAATTTACTTAAAAAAAAAAAAAAAAAAAAAGTCTTATATGGGTGCTTTCACTTTTCTTTTTAGAACATCAGGATTTAACCCGTTAAGGTGTATAAGATCGCAGATATGCGATTAGAATGTTCTTAACTGAACATTCTAACGCTGATGCAGGGACTGCTACATACGTGAGCATTCGAGTGTTCAGTTAAGAACATTCTAATCACATATTTGTAATGTTATACACCATGAAGGGTTCAATCCTGGTGCTCTAAAAGCAATGGGGTTCCAGAACACTGACTTACAATTCTGAAAAAATATTCCAAGGAAAATCTGCTCTTGAAAGGGTTAAATGTTTTTGTTTCTGTGCTTCTATACGAGCCGCACAGACGTTTTCTGTTCTTTTCTCTCTCCCCCCCCCCAGTAAAACGTACGCTGTGTTTTCCAGTAAACCCCTGGGGAGCGCTGAGTGGCTGGCTGAATTGCTTCCTCTCCCCCAGGAGAAAAAAAAAACATCTGTAGATGGCTACAAGTTTTTTTTCCAATCTGTTTTTTTTTTTTCCCACAGTGTTCCAACCTTGAGCTCTAATTGAGTTTCGTCGAGTGTTTTTCGTATCGCTGGAGACGTGCAGGCCACGCGCGGAGAATTATTAAGATTCTGCGCTTGTTATGCTACGTCTAATGAAGACAGTTTTTTCCCCCTTGTAATTAGGCCCGCATTCTCACTGCGTGCACAGTGCTTTACGTAAAAAAAAAATTAATAAATAAAAAAACCCTTTGAACTAGCGTCTGAATTCGACATTAAACAGTCGCGCGTTTGACGGTACATTAAAAAGGGCCTGCTTTGCTTCGGGAGTGAAAGGCACTACAGCCCATTCAGAGCCCGCGAAAGGATGTGCGTCAAGGGGGGTCAGAGCCAGCGAAAAGCTTTTAGCCGAAAATACACGTGGCCCCCGCATTTCTGATCGCGATCTTAATGGACGCGGGTGTTTGTGGTCCGGCGAATACTTGGGGGCGCATTAGCCTGGTTTTAAACAGCTCTGCGGGTTCGATAAAGTGCAGGCCCCTCCGCTTCGGAAATGGCCCCGCCCCCGTTGGGAGGGGGCGCGAGAGGAGCACTCCACCGCGCCTGCCGGAGAGACCGGCGAGAGATCGCGATCGGTCGTTTATTACCGCGAAGTTATAAATGTGTTTATCTATTTATACCGGGGGGGGATGGGGGGGGGGTCGCGCTGCACTGTCTGTCTGCGCGAGGGGTTAGGCCCGGGGTCAGTCTAACTGCAGCGCGCCCTGTGCTATCGCTTGGGTGTGACGTGACGCGCGGGGGGGGAAACGGCTGGCGATTCAACAAAAGGAAACCGGTCCAAAATAGAACAACACCGATAAAGTTAGTTCCAAAGTACTGTGATGTCAGAGAGTGACTTCATCAACTAAAAGCCTGTAATATAGATGACTGCAGAAGCAGCGGATTCTGCTTGACCTGTGTGTGGTAAATTGCATAGTACGCCTCATAACCATTGTCAAACCACTGAAATTAATTATTTATAGAGAAGGCTGCAAAGCGCACAATGGTGAGATAAATGGTCAAGGAAAAATTGTAATAAAAAAAGCTGCGATACTTTGAAATGATGCATGGCATCATTTCTGTTTGAGCCTCAATGCAGGTCCATCATGGGAATTTATACAGATGTATCCATCAACTGTATTGACAAATCTGCCTCCCTAACAACAGTCGAAGTATTTTTTCGTGCGGGCAACATTGTAAATCTGGTGTTGGCTAAAACTCATTTTTAACAAAAGGCAGTATAGGGTTCACAGACAAAATGAGGACAAGGGTACCCAACACCGAAGGACGAAGCACGTTGCTTTTAGAGATTGAATCTGGGCCTTAGTTTGCGATCGGGGGCAGGTGAATTTGGGTTTTTTGTTGGCGGGGTGGAGTATATGTGGTCAGATATATTTAGGGTGGTGCTCCAGCGGGGCACGGGGCGAGAGAGATGGGAGGGGACGGAAAGGTGAGGCCCTTTTTCTGCTCTGTCGCCGTGGTGACTCTCCTGTGATGCCCTAGGTTTAAAAAAAAAAAAAGCACCAGGTCTGTCGGCATCCCACTTCACGCTCCATTACTCATTCCCTCTGAAAATGTTCGACACCCCCTTGGGGGGCATTCCCCTTTTTAATTGAGGCTTTCTCTTTCCAGGGGTGGGAAAAACACAAATCTGTGTCTTGGAAAGACCGCGCCTGCCTGTACCTAAAGCGACACTGTTAATGAGATCTAATAGCAAGGCCTGGGAGGCCCAATGAGGTCTGGAAACTGGGTCGTTTCTGTCGGTATGGAGCCTGTTCTCAGCAAACCCGGAGCGTTTTTGAATTGTGGCAAGAGTTTTAGCATCCAGCCGGCCCGCGCGTTAAGCTGTGTTAATACCAAAACACCTGTTTGAACTGCGACTCCCAGGAACGCTCCATAATGTAGTTTCACCTTAAAGCTTAGCTCTTTAAAAAAAACCATGTTTAAATGGACGGTTACCCAGAAACCTGTTCAGTGAGGAAAGCTAAAGATAGTGTGTCGCTGCAAAGATGCACCATTTAAGAAGCTGAGACAGGTAAAAAAACAATGCTCTCCTGAGGTCCAAATTAGTACTGATCTGATTATTGGGCTGGTTCGTTTAGCAGCCATCAATCACGTAGCTTGCAAACGTAATGTCATGTAATGGCAGGTGTAACAGATTCTCCGGGAGCCTGGTGAGCCGCGCTGAGGACAGTTGTGAGCGCCACGGACGCAGGAGCTGGAGAGGTACATTAGGAGGTGCATTACTGTGATTTAGCTTTAGCATCGCAGGTGTCCTATGAAAACACTTTCTTTCATTTTCTCAGCGGGCGGTCCGATCTGTCGGTCGGCTCAACGGCGCTAACTGCTACAGCAGTGGATCTCGGCAACATTTCAGCAGCTTTCCCCGAAGACTTCGTTGTGTGAATTCTATACAGTTTGCACGTGTGCTCGCACACATAATAAAACAACTGCTGATTAAAATGGGCAGTTGTGTTGTGACTTCAATGCCAGCCTGAGTGAACCGCCACGGAGAATGCAATATATGTATATAAATATATAATGCGTTTGTTCCGTTTAATGAGCTTCCACCCTGCCTGTGAATAATGAGAGAAACACATAATTATTAAACAGCGTTAGCGACGCGCCAACAGACGATCTATTTCAAGCAATGCCACATCATTAAATACTATGCGGGGGAGGCTAAACCATTAAAATATGTATATGCTAATTAGCTTTTTGCATGCTTTTACACCAATCCTTCATTTTTCCCAAATAAACTGCACAGTATTACCAGCCTAAGAAAGGCAGAACCGATCACTAGCATTTGCTACAATAAGGAGGAGAGTGTGTATAATGTAATTAGGTAACATTTCTATGAATAGTCCTTTTGCAACAGATACCCAGCTAACGCAAGACGTTCTCACAATGTTGCTGACATGTAGTGGGAATGTTGTAACATTGACAAAACGTTCCAGCAACACTGCGAGAACATTGTGTGTGTACATATGAAACCCCTTCATAAACACTACACAGCTGTTCATAAATGCTTATGGAAATAAAAGCAAATTGGCATATTGGAATATTTCTTTCTCCCTCCACAATAAGCACTTCACTCAAATCATGTCCACGATCTGTTGCCTTATTGCACAAGGGATTGCGATCCGTGATTGTGAAATTTTAAACGCCGGCGTATTTTTTACACCGATTGTTTACACCAAAACTCCGTGGTCTCGACCCGTAAATTCTGCCAGCGCTGTGACGCGCGCCGCTCTGCTTTTTAGGAAGTGGAGATGAGGGCCAGCTTGCTTTTTAACACGCCCTGCAAATAGATGAGCAGGGGGCAGGTGTTGAAGCCTCAGTAAATTTAATGCTGTCGTCTAGCCGTTAGCCTCTTTTGGAGCTCGAAGCCAAGGCCCGTTAGAAAGAAGAGCCCGGTGTGCCCTGCGGTTCGCGGCATACAGACACAGACCAATCAGAATGCCCCACCCCACCCCCACGGCTGATTTATTTTTGGAGCACCGATCATCCTCACAGGATCTGAGATTTTCTCATAGTCAGCCCCAGCGTGTGATGTCACCCCCGGCGAGTGACAAAGTGCCGTTCTGCCGTTATTTTTTCGTCCTCCGTGCGGCAAATGAGTATTATGGGATGGCGGGCCCATAACGCTTGCGGATGGCGGATTGGTATTTGATTAATAGACGGCTGAAGCTGTAGTAATCATACACGCTAAACGCCGTGAAATCATTTACCTCACATGGTCTACAGTGAACAGGAGCACTCCATGCGGGTGTGCTACATCTATAAGGGGCCTGAGGCGATGTGTATTTCCAGTTTATTGCTGTGTATGTTTTTTTTTTTTAAACACAGGTCCTAGAGTCCTGTTTAAAAGCAACTTTTAACTGTTTGCTTTTTTTAGTAAAGTCCCATTACTCCAGCAAAAGGTTGCAGTTGGTTGTCTGAATGACCTTTGGGAAGCTGATTTGTAAAGACCATCCATGCGGAAACCCAAACACTTTTCTCTGTGTTTCATATTCTCAGAGAATCAGAGATGGCCTTTGTCGATGGTACGGTCACAGTTCAGACTGTAGTACCTTTTTAAAATGTAGGCCTTGGTGGTAAAATGAAAGGCAAGCTTCCCTCAACACGTACAGTTTGCTTAGTTTCTGCTTCTCCCTGGTTTGTACTCTCCGCAAATAGCATCCTCCTGGAAATAATGTGGTGTCTCTGCCTAGCAGTCAATATTAAATTGTGTAGGCTGGTGCTAACATGGTGTCAAGTACTGCTTTTGATAACAGGAAAATATCTCAGGATATGATATTCTGAAACTACAGCGTGCTGTTTGTTCCCTGTGTCGGATGAAAGCACATATTCATTCCACTGGAGCACGCACCAGCCTTCTCTGATTCTGCTTCAACGGAAAAGTACGTAAAACCTATCAGTCACGTCCTTTGACTCTTTTTCTCAGCCAATCTCCTCGCCAAAACACAGTAATCGCTTCGGTATTGATCTTTCACGAGGACGGAACGCCGCCTGGCTCCTCGTGGAAAACGTCGGTCGGGTCAAGCAATTTTGTAGCGTGTGGAGGACGGCGCGTGTCTGAAAGCGCAGAGGATATGATGACACTGTAATCACACTGCTGCCATTACATGGTGGGCTCCGAAGAAGAACAGATTCTAGGTTTAAACAAAGACATGCCAAGTATACTGAACAGGAAATGCTGGTCTTGGAACGTTAAATGAAAGAAATTCATTTACTTGGCCTTATACTGCAGCCCGTGCTCTCCTTTTAGTTGGGGGGGGGGTGGTATGTCCCGCATGTGTTTTCCCAGCTAACCCAATATGTTCTCATAATGTTGCCGCCATGTAGTGGTATTTTTATAACATCGACAAAAACAACAACGTTGTGAGGACATTCCGTTGTTGGCCAGGTTTGTGTGCGTTTCCTTGGGAACGGATCGCTCCTCAGGCCAGCCTCATCACTTCCTGCTGTTTGGCAGTTACCCTGCCTGACTGAGGTAATTGGGCGGGAGGAATGCACGGCCCCTGCCAGCCTCACTGTGCCGACACGTTCACGTGCGCCAACCCCCCCTGGCTGACCTCTGGGCAGAAATGCTGCAGGTTGAGGTGATTGCTTACGTGTTCTAAATCAGGATAATAACTACTATGAAGCATGTGGGATGTATCTTATATAAACTATTGCTGCAGGCAGCCAGTGAGAAATGACAGTGCGCCAGCAACATAACTGTCGGGTTAAATATGTAGGCTGCAACCATTTCGGTCTTCCAGAGCCCTCAAAAAGAAATGAAAGGCCTTATTCACAAATACACCTGCATGATGGTGACTTGATGGAACTGGAGATAACTGGTTATGTGATTCAGCGTATTAGGCTATGAGGTCATCCCCAGATTTTGGCGCTGCGTTTTGGCAAATGTTTCCCGAAGGGACTTTCCTCGTCTGTCTTGTGCATCCATGAGCTGCAGCACCCTGGGAGTAAAGCCACAGGCCCTGTTTGATCACGTCTAGGAAAAGGCTCAGAGGTACAGTCACAGAGTTACAGGAACTGAAGGGCCGGTACATAACTGCAGGTACTTAAGCAGAGACACAGAAAACGAGGGACCCCTTGCAGGTACATTCAAAGAGACACAGGAAATGATGAGGCCCCTTGCAGGTACACAAGCAGAGACACAGGAAATGATGGGGCCCCTTGCAGGTACATTCACAGAGACACAGGAAACGATGGGGCCCCTTGCAGGTACATTCACAGAGACACAGGAAGTGAGGCTCCCCTTCCAGGTGGACAAATGAAGACACGGGGAATGGCGGCTCCCCCGGCAGGCACACAGATTGAGACACGGGAACAGACAGCAGACTCCGTGCGGGCACACGGGCGGAGACCGAGGGGGAAGCACAGACCCCTCTCAGCCCTCACGCTGCTTTTATGAATCGCGCCTGCCAGGACCTGACAAGCGGCGGTAAATTATCCCAGCGCACGGGACGCTTTTGGCTTCGCTCCTCCTCCTGTGGGACGGGATGGGACGGGACGGGACGGGGGGGGGGGGGGGGGGGGGGGGGGGGGGTGGTGGACACCCTGGCCTCGCTTCAGGAGCCTGAGGGTGAGGGCAGGGGGATACAGTTTTCCATGCATGTGCCCCCGCCCACCATCCCCCCTCCCCTTTCCTTTTCAGTGCTCTTGTTTGCCGTTTATTTTTGGTACTTGTGTGTGTGCAAACAGAGCACACACACACCATCAGTCTCTTTCTGTTGGGCGCACTGAAAGTGAACCGTGTCAGCGAATGACGAATGTTCCCTTCGCATTGTGCCATCACGGATCCGGTGAGACCTGAAATCTTCAGTGTGCACTTGCAGCGGGGCCACTGAATGATGAACACATCTGTGGATGTTTTCTGTGAGTGTGTGTGTGTGTGTGTGTGTTGTGCGTGTATAGGTGTGTGTGTGTGTTTGGGTGGGTGTGTGTGTATGTGCATGTGTTTGTGTGGGCGTGTGTGTTGTGCATGTGTGTGTGTGTTTGCTTGTGTGGGTGTGTGTGTATGTGCATGTGTTTGTGTGGGCGTGTGTGTTTGGGTGTGTATGTGTGTGTGTGTTTGGGTGGGTGTGTGTGTATGTGCATGTGTTTGTGTGGGCGTGTGTGTTGTGCATGTGTTTGCTTGTGTGTGTGTTTGTGTATGTGCGCGCGTGTGTATGTGTGTGTGTGTGTGTGCACGTGCATGTATTCGAGATGTGGGAGGCTCCAGGAGCCTGGCGAAGGCAGCTGAGGCGTGTGAGCGTGCTGTGGGACAGGTTTTACAGATGGACCCCTCTCCCTGTAGACCTAATTACTGCTGTTTGCACAGGTCTGCTTGTTTAGAATAGACAGACTCTGTAAGGCTGCAGTGACGGGTTTGACAGTATTTACTTTTTCAGCCACTGATTCACACTACAAAAAACTACACGGATTGGCTCAATTCTGACAGACTGGCCTCTTTCAATAAAACCACGGTGTATTTAAGCAACAAATTCAACTGTCATTCATTGTCCTTTTTCATTTCAATGACTAACTTGCCGGTTGCTAATGGTATTCAATGATATATGAATATCAGTTTGAACTGAAGTCTGAACAATGGCTTGATACCTGTATGTCAGGAATCTGTAACCTTGCACTGGGGGCAGCTTTAACTGAGGCAGCCCATGGGAATGATACGAGAGGGGGACATTCTTTAATCTCATGACTCTGAGAGTACACTAATGCGCTGCGAAGCTGGCTTTCACTTTAAGTTTACAGTACAACCCCAGAGATACAAACTTCAAAGTTATGAACTGGCCCGTCAAACTGGCAGTACCGCACGCAGCTATGTCTCATCAAGCTCGTTTTTATCACCGATCAAAAACGTGAGCAGTAAGAGGATCACGCTTTGCGTTGATCAACTCGAAATGCCATCGAAATGAGGAAACATGGAAGTACTTATTTGTAATGGTGATAAATAATACAGCGTGGGAAAGTCAACAGTGTTCGATATGAAGGAGGAGGACAAAATAACAGTCTGTATGAGAGGCTGCTGGCAAGAAAATGTATCGTTCAGAAAGCCAACCGAAAAAAAAACTGTACGTTTTGATTGCTCCTGGTTTCATATGTTACTCTCTAAAATAATGATTCTACCTATGTACTCGAAGCCATTAAGTACATTACTCAACTCCATTAGCTTTTAACATTGCAGAATTTTCTGCAAAATACACCATATTTTAGTTTTCAGAGAACTCAACAACTTACATTTCCAACATGTTTTTATCTCAGAAACCCTACCAACAGGTGCCGCGTATCTGAATTCAAAACAGTACCAGATACAGTCAGTATATTTGCACCTGCTCAAATCCAAATGCATTTTATTCACGCTTGTAAGTAATTTTGAAAACAAATATTTTGATTTCCGGATTAATGACAGGAGCAACCGCTACAATATTGCCATTGTATCGGTAATAAAGCTAGCCAATATCGCTAAGAACGTAAAGGCTGGTCTGCCTGCAGTAGCTTTGCACGTCTGCCTCCTAATGTGTGGATTGGCTGAGGCCATGGTGACACAGTCACAGAGGTAATTGATCCTTTCCTCTCGGGACACAATGCAAGAGCGCGTGACCCGTGTTTTTTTTTTTTGGGCTGGTGGTGCAGGACATGGCGTTGTAGTTCAGGGTGACCCTTTCGTAGGGTGTGGCGCTTGCCCACACCCACCCTCCCCACACCCCCACCCTCCCCACACCCCCCCAGACTTGTGTGCAGAAGCCCGCGTGCGGGACACGGTGCCCTTGGAGGACGGCTCTAGCCGTGGCGTCAGAGCCAGATTTACGGTCAGGATAAAAATGCAGGCCAATGCAATAAGGGGCCGGGCGGCCATATTTTCTGAGGATGAGTGAGCTGTCAGGTTTGTTTGCTGCTTACTAACCGTCCCTTAATGTGCACTTACAGAGATTGCATCTTACCAACACAACACTCTCATATTTTCCTCCCGTCTGCTCCACTCACGCTAAGTGCTTGATTTATTTTTATTTTTTTTTTAAACCCCCCCCGCTACAGTTTCTAGAATATTCTCGCAGAAGGAAGCTGCCTTGAACTCTCGTTTTTTTTTTTTCAGATGTTCCCATTTGGAACAGGTGGAAGAAAATTAAAACAGCTTTTCTTTCATGTTTTATAGATGGCAACAGATGCGCTGTCAATCGTGTTTGACATTGCTAGTTTGGGGATTTCGAAGTCATTACACAAAAAAAATGCAATTTACCTCTTTTAAAGCTTATTTACAAAAATGCCTAAATGTTTCTTTAAACTGTTTGGATTCACTATATATTTATATTTTGGATGCATATTTTCGTTTTTTCTTGATTTTCTTTTATATATTGGTAGCATCCATAACTGGTCCTGCAGATCCACATTCCTAAGAGGCACCAGGTGTAGAGAGCAAATGATCCCCATTCCCATCTGATCAAAAGCTGGCTGTGTGCTGAACTACTTGCAACCCCAAATTGCTTTGGCTGTCTACTGTACCAGTGTACTGTACAGCAAAATGGATAGTATGTAAAATGTACACTGTGCGAACATAGCCACTTTGAATGAGCATCAATATGAAGGGTATTACGCACTTATTATAATCGCACCAGTTAGGTGATTAAGAGAAGGCGTTGATGACCAGGAAGGACCTCAATGGGAAACAACCAGTGGTGCACACTGGTTATGAATTTAATATGAATAATAATAATAATAATAATAATAATAATAATAATAATAATAATAATAATAATAATGGCACTTTGACCACTTAAATATAAAATTTAAGACCCAAACAACCCTACTGTTTGGGCACCGTCCCCTACTTACCCCATCCATACGCCCATCCTCAGGCTGGCTCCAGGGCATCTGCAGTAACATGGTTACTCTCGTCTCAGGCAAACCACCCACTACAGCCCAGAATAGCATCACTTCCCCCAGAGCGCCGCTCTGTTGCTATAAGTGACGGTAACTGATGGCTAAAGTTTGCCATGCTGTTGCACGCCGTGCGTGGTGCAGCCTACAAGGGGAACACTGCATTGCATTGCTTTGTGGGAGGTCATGTGACTCCTAAATCACTAACAATTTTTAAAAGAAACATCAATAAAACCCTCTTTCATACGTTTTTGCACTTATGATTTAGTTTGCTAACGTGGAAATTTGGAAATTTCGTTTAACGATCTAGCCTACAGGAATGTTTCACCAGTACCTTACCCGCTATTTCCAAACACTTATATGTTCCAAGTACATGGCGAGTGCACTGAAGAAGCAGATGTTTTCGGAGAAGCCTTTACGGCCTTCCCTCCCCGGGAGTCACGGCTCGGCGTTTCCGAAGCCCGACTGCCTCCGTGGCGTCTTTAACACGGCAGCCAAACGCATCGCAGGAAGCCGGCGAATCACGGCCACCGTGTGAAGCGGGGAGTGACATTGCATTAGAATGCGGCCCGCGTTCCGCACGCGCGTGTTATATTTCCGAGGGCATGCATCTTTAATGCCTCTGTTTTAAACGTGCGCGGCGGCGGCGCCGGTCCGATACATTATGTATGGCATCCTTCACCGCTGCGGTTAGGGGAACAAATTGCAGCGAGACATCAGCTGGCAAACGCGTGAGAAATAGACCCCGGTCACTGCGAGGCTCTGACTTACGACTGCACTCCGTTATCTCCCTGCCGCCACTTGCGTCTCAGACAGTTCCAGCGTTCCAGGACCTTTGCTTTACTCAAGCCAGGTGTTTGGGATAGAGTCCTCCCCGATTGGCCAATCGGGCAATCGGATGACCTGCCCTTAGCGCCACCGACGTCGAGATACTTCAAATGACCATTCGACCTAATCCATTTAGAACTGAACAGAATCCAGATGCGCTACCATGAAAAGCGGGTGCAGCTGGGATGCACAGGCCTTGCGCTACACTAACGATCATATTTCAGCTGGACCCCTTGCCATGGCCTTTATGTTGCAGGTGTTTAACTAAAAAAAAGAAAAGGTCTGACGAGAAAAGGTCTGTTTAACCCCACCCTACTGCCGCCGGTGTCAGATTAATACATTTTGCAGGCGTGCTACGGTCCCGTTCCAGACGTATAACTCACTATTAATTACACAATCACTGTTACAGTGTCAGACTAGTGAATAATTAATCAGGAGTGAATAATTTATGCCCACAAAATGTTAACGGCATCTTTAAAAAATGGATAGGGAGGGATGACAGCATTCAGCATTTTGGTCACTGACTGAATAACCCAGCCTCTGAATGAACATGCCATTCTCAGTCTTCGTCTTCCATTTGCATTCTTGGGCTCTGTTTTCGGTTTAATATTTTATTTATTTATTCATATTTTTTCTAAAAGCTGTCTTCTGCCCAGCTTATTTGGTCATTGTCACTAAACATTTTTGGCAGATTTTACATTTCTTCCATCTCTTACTTTTGTATCATTTCTCCTGAAATTCAATGACTGCTCGACTCCTTTTGTGTTGGAAACACGGGATGAAGTAACAGTTGTAAAACATTTTTCAGCGTAAGGTGTAACATTTCTGTTCCGTCTCAGCTTACGCCTGGCAACAGGAAATCTGCTCTGCATAAACGCACCGAAGGTTAACTGGGCATTAACCTCAAGATGTGCAGCCAGGTGGTCACAACATGGAGTGTTTTCAAGACACGTGGCTTTGAATAATGTGGCTGAAATGTGGCTTTGGTCTGAATATAACCCAGGTGAGGATTACATTTTTAGAGGTGAAATTTAAATTTATAGACCGGCACTGGAATGTCTGTTTGCCCCATTTTGTACCCACAACAAAGAAACCGAAAGCCCAAATAAGTAGATGCCAAGAGAACTAATATATACGATGTCTGCTTCTGTGCACAGAAGGAAAATCAGTGTTTCTGTATTTATAATTGTCCGGTTCCCAGTTCTGAAAAAAAGCTATTTTAGTTTCTGAAATTATTATTACAAGAAGAAAATGGCGCACGGGTGAAAAAGGGGCTTTAAATGGCATTGTTTGGCATTGATGATATACAGCAATGTCTGAGCCAGCAAGGCTCGTAAAGTTGGAGCTAATCTCGCTGTCTTTTGATATAAAGCCCTTCAAAGTCAGAAGAGCTGCTGTACCAATTTCCCACTTTTATCCTGTGGCTCGTCCAGTTACCTCCTAAAATTTACGGTCCATATTTTGGGAGATGCCAAAAAAACAAAAAAAAAAAGTTAAATCAAACGGACGTTTATCTATTTTTCAGTTCCGTCTGTATCCATTATCTTGTCCTGCATGTATTGCAGCAACTATCTGAAACGTCTCTCTGCTTGTTCACTTCACATTGATTTTTGTGCATTGACTTCTGGAACCACACCTTCACAGCCAAGTCAAGCCAATCAGCAAATGTTTTTCCACTTAGTTTTATTAAACCTCGGTTTCTGATGCCAACTTCCTTGACCGGAAAAATGCCGCCAGCTAAAACAAATAAACTTGATGAACCTAAGGCTCCTAAGCACAGATGAAGGGGGGTGGAGTTTTAACGTTAGGGGACGGTGGGGGGCGGGGGGGGGGTCACGTTTCCTGTGAGGGGGGAGTGACCGTTTCCTGCCTGCATTCGATCTGATTGGATGGCGTCTCTGTCTGTCTCTTCTCAGAATAAAGGAGTGGGTGGATCAGATGCAGCACGATCTGGTGGGCCTGGCTGAGAAGGCCAGCGGAGTGAAGAGCTTCGCCCAGGTGGGTTTTCATGCAGCAGGTCCCGTCTCCTCTCCCAGCATGCATCGGGGCTGGGCTCAGCTCCGTTTCTGTCCAGTTCATTCGGGAAATGAGTTGAAATTCAATTCAAATGAGTTTTAGAAAAAATTGCTCACAATGTGCTATGGGGATTTTCCGGTTAAATCAACTGAACTTGACAGTTCATTTGACACCATGGAATTGGGAGATTTGGAAGTGACATCTTAAGTTTTTTTTTTTTTTGTTTTAAATCTTTGAAAAACTTTAAATCTTAAAATTTCAAAAAGAGTGCCTGGGCTCTTGAGTGACTCCTGAGAGGTGAAGGCATTCGTCCCCCGGTGCCAGCCGGTTGCTACGGCGGCAGGTTTGAACGTCATACCTCAGCCGTGTCACTGGCCGAGAGTCAGCGGTAGTCGGACGCCGCCAGGGGGGAGGGGTGTGTTTCAGTCAGCCGGGCTTCCTCGGGCTACCTCTGCGGGAGCCCTTCCCACAGGCTGCTAAATGCTGTCAGCAGAGAGAGCTATGCCTCTCCTCTAATAATAGCACCGAGCGGCGAACAACCGCCACAAGCAGTGGTCCTGCTGTGCCGCGTGCGAGCTGCGCAGCACAAAGTGGAGTCGAGCAACTGGCGTAAACTTAAAAGAGCGGTTACGGCCATATGTTTGTGTTTGTGCGCATGTGGGTATTGTAGTCCATCATGCTCGCTTCAGCTTACGTACACAACTATAATGGTGTTAGGAATCACCGTTATCAGTAAAAGCAGAGCCGGTACTGTTGCTCGCCTGAGTGGCCTGCAAGAGTGGCCTGCAGTGCTGAACCCTCGCATTGTCCGCAGGGTCAAAAATTGAAAACCCCTCCGAAATGTTATTTTTTTTCTGCGTGAAATTTGATGTTCCCTTGACTGTGAAGTGGGAAAAAGGCTACTCACCAATTTATTGATGACTGACAGGTTGCTTCTGCGTGAAGGATATTGATTTTGGTTTTAAAATTCAATCAAGAGTCATTTTTGACCCTGTGGACCCGCGTGGGGGTGCGTATGTCATATGGAGACAACACAAAAGGTTAAACTGGCACTTGACCAAACGCACACATGGAATGTGTCTCATCTCCGGCAGATAATAATGGGTTGTGGAAACGCAGCTTTGCTCCACAGATAACCGGGCTGTCGGCCACCCCTCGGTGGGGGGGGGGGTGATCTCAGTAAATCAGGAGAGGTGTCGCCGGTAATTTGACCAGGAAACCCCTCCGAGTCCGTTTCGCTGCTCCCCGCTCCCCTCCCCCCTAATTGCGATCTGTAACAGAAGCCGGCTTCCTACAGGAATCGTGGCTCGTGTCACAGAGCACTGCCCCGATGCTGCAGCCTGCCGATGCTAAGCTAAGCTAAGCTGAGATCCGTTAGCCCGTGCAGTCATGCCATCCTCTTTGGATTGGCTGCTGTTCTCAGCCTCAAATCCCATCTTGCAAACTCGATGCGTTTTGATGTTTAATTCTACATTTTTTTCTCAACAGTTTGTTCATTTTCTCATACTGGTTCACGCAGAGGCTGCCCCCACCCAGGAGATTACAGAACAATTGTAGAGAAAATGCGTAAAAAATAAATATTTGGGCACTGAACTGACTTGCGCAGCAGCGGTTAAAAGTGTCTCTTTGGCTCTGTCAGATCTTTCTAGACAAGAAGGCGCACTTCAGCGTGGAGCCCAACGACGCGGCTCAGCTGGTGGAGAACGCGGCCAGCAACATCGAGAAGCTTCTCTGCAGCCGGTCCAAGACCCTGGAGGTGAGTCCGGACAGAGCCATTACCCCGCTTCCACCCCAAGCTGAGATCATCTTGTACGAAGGCGGCTCTTTCCGGAAGAAGCCAAATGAGGCGGAAGGCGGGGGGGCGAGGGGGGGAGGGTGAGCGCGACTTTCGGAAGAGAGCTTAAGCGTGGGCACGACTAGCCGTGCCAGTAAATCACGGCCCCTTTTTCCGGAAGAATGATGTCCCGGCTCGATGTCTAAAATGGCTTTTCCGAACGCCGCCCTTTTTATGACCTTGCCCTACGCTGGATTAACTGTGATTGTGACTCCAGACCGGCCTCGTTCTCCTCAGAGGTCTCTGTGAGCGAAAGGAAGCGGGCTCAGCCTTGACCCCCACGGCCCAGCAAAGGTTAAATTATTATGTGATGAGTCTATCCCGCACGGGCTGATATATCATTTGGGCTGGAGTGCCTCCATGAGAAGCAGAGGCCTTCCAGTTATTCCTGCATGCAGTATTTATTAGGGTTTGGACACGGGATTTGATTTTCGGCCCTGTTACTTACCCAGGGCCCTCGTGTCACCGTGCAAGACGGATTCACGCAATTTGTTCCAGCGCCTTTCAGGGCTGGCTCTGAGCTGGCAACTCCATCACAGCATTTCCATGGTCAGCCCCCCCCCCCCAAATCTTTTTGTCGCGGTTTCCTGAGAGATTGCCTGAACGTTTGCACTGACATCAATTCCGCAACCCCCAAAACCAATGGATGGGTTGGGTGGAAGCTGATTTGTGCAGCGCTGTGGTGCGGTGGTCACTGTCTCTACGTGTCCTGGGTCTGTATGCTACACCACACACGCCTGAACAGGTAACTTCGGTCTGGCACAAGTTCCAGGGGGTTGGCAAAAAAGGACTGAGCCCATTTCTGGACCTCGCCCAAATCTCTGCTCTTAATTATTTAATTCGCAGAATCGTTTATGTGAAGTCATTTTAGCTGCTCTTACTGATTAGCCTAGGACTCACGGATGATAAATCTTTATTGCGCCCCAATATCAACATTTTATTTTAATTTGTTTACTACTCAATGAGTGAACTGCCAGTGGTGTATAGAGCTAATTGGCCGGCTGAGCTAAGTTATTTGGTGGAATGGAAAAACCTGCATACATACAGCATACATATAGGCTCTCCAGAAAAAGAACTACAATCTACCAGGCTCTGTCAGAAATGCAAAATAAAGAGCTTTCCTAAATTCGTGATGTGCATTTTAGGACACAGCACGTTGCGACCAATTTGAATGACGATACTGAATGATGAACGATTTGAATGCGATAAAAATGATGATTTGTGGGCGTATGAAAACCTCGTCATAGCAGGCCTCGTGATTAAAGACGATCGTATATTACGCCGCGGGCAGTTCACAGCGGAAGAGCGCGGCGCCGGGCGTGGCCGCGGGGGAAATCTGCGGCGGTGAGCGATTCCCTCGGGCGGATAATGAGACTAAGAAGAATGGTGGAGACGGACAGGCCGTACATTACGCTGTACGTAAGGACTGCCGGCCGAGCGCGGGGGGGGGGGGGGGGAGGGGTGGGGGGTTTGTGTCCAGGGCCTTAGCGCTGTCTGTAGATGTGCCACTAGGAAGGCTGGTCCTCCGGAAGGTTCCGGAAAAATGGAGATGCCAGTGCGTTTTGTGTCCGTAGTGCATTTCGGCGGGGAAAATTTTGACGCCCTGCTGTTTCCTTCTGTCCCCACCTTCCACCACTGCGTCTCCACCACTCCGCGGCTCGACCCCGGTGACCTTTTTCCCCCGTGAAAATACGCTATCTTAACCGCCAAAACGATCGCCCGCCGTCACGCCCGCTGTCCCAGTCTTCACAGATGGTGCCGATTCTACGTTTTTTTTTGTATTATTATTGAAATGCACTGCAGAGCGACATGTGTTCTGATTAATCTTTTAAACACTCCCCTCGCCTTTGCCAAGCGGCGTGTGTGCGGGAGGAGGTGGGCACCGGGACGGGGAGGCTGTACGTGAGGAGAGACCACGCTGGCACTGGGCGGGCACCAGCGGCGGGCACCAGCACCAGCTCTCTTCCCCCTCGCTCGAGACCCGCCCGAACGTGGGGGGTTCGGTCTCCGTCAGGGAGAGGGGTGTGTGTGTGCGAAGGCCAAGCAACCCTTCCCATAAACCCACAGTCAGAGATGTCATGACATCACAGAAGCAGTGATGGGAAAAAAAAATGGCAGGGTGGAATCCTTTCCCATTTAAAGGCTGTTTAAACGCGCCGGAGTTATAATGAAATACGAGGGATATAAATACTGGTGCGAGGACGATTTTTTGGCTCGGTGAAAAACACTAAATATTCATTGAATGCGCGATCTATTTATGCCACATAATTATTTATTTTTCACTCTCGGCATCATAATAAGTGAGCCAGTTAAATGCGTTTCGGCTTGAAGTCTGAGTAACTATTCCGTGCGATTGCTGCCAAATCGCAGAATCGCACGAGTGAAATTATCTATTAATGCTTCAGAGTTCTGCCGGCTACAGGGGCTGTTTTTGGCCACATATTTATCGAGGGGTGGCAGTCACGCAGAGGCACAACTAACATAACGTTTGCAAAAACAACTGAAGTTGACATAAAATCATTAAATATTAGAGAAGTTACCATTGTTAGTTATTATAATTATTATAAAAGTATTTAGTCAATTTTATATATGACTAATATATCAGTTCATTGCATGTTTCTGTTGACTACAGTGCACTGATAAGTTCAGATACAGCAACCCAAAGTGGTTTGTGTGCTAGAATTTCTGATTCCTAAAGTGCTGTGCTTATTTTCAGTTAAAAGCTGTAATACAACGGATCCTGCATTAATAAAACATGCCTGCGATTTAGTACATTCTGTTTGCACAAAATTGAGGTTCCATTCATTCAAATAGCGCCCATAATATATTACTTGGCAGAAATAACATTATCAGGGACGGATGCAATTTTTGCAAGCACGTGGTGCTAGGAAAGATGCTATTATCACCTGTATCATGCACTAAGCGTTTTTATTATGTGCAGATATTAAAACACATATTCATTACAATTTGGATTGCATTCTGCCTTTCAGAAACATAAAAAGCACTTAAGGGGGTTGGTGAGCTGGATGTTATCGTCGGAGAACGAGGTCCAGCATAAGCACCTGGAGCAGACTGACCTGAGGAGAGCTGGGGGTGTGTGTGTGTGTGTCTGTGTGTGTGTGTGTGTGTGTGTGCTCCCCGAGGAACAGAAACCTGTGTTTTTCTGAAGGAGGAAAGAAAGCCCCGGAAGGATTCCCATTCTCCGTTTGTGGTTCCTACCCTTTGATTTCACGGATAAAGCGCTGGATGAGTCACTCTGTTCTTTCTTGTTTTGGCAGCTAAATGTCATTATATTTTTGTGACTTTGCTCGTCCGCTGAGAGATGTCATTCTCCCCATGTCTGATATGAAGACCCGGCTGGCTTATTTATGTATTTCTTTCTTTCTTTTTTAAAATTTTTTTTTTAGCTGACTTCAATTTTTCCTGTGTATTTTCGACTTCATGGGACAGAGCCTGTGGGGAACACCATGAATAACACGAACGTGCCATGAATATTTCACCGGAAACCACGGCAACGCATTTAAATCAAACTGCCATTTTTTCTATACAGTGCTTAGCCAGCTCCTGCATGGGCGGTGACTGTTCATATTTTCATTTGACCCATAATCCCTGTGTACCGCTGGATGTTTCCTGAAGCAATTCACTTTCCCGCCGGGGTACCGTGACAGTGTCTAACCTGGGATTCAGCCTGAAATCTTCTGGTCATAAGTTCAATTGTTAAACCATCATGCCGCACTGCTGTCAGTTTGGTCAGGATTTGGCCATACTTCTCAGCCCTCTTGTCTTGTTTCCCCTGGGGATTGGTCTGCTGTGACTGTAGAAGTAAAGCAAATTGAAAAAGGACAATTCCTTTATCTTTTCTTATGAGCTGGAGACAATTCCATCAGCCTAGACTACTGACTCCTCCCTAGCCTTTGCTGGTAGAAATTCACACACTTGCACACTCACACGCTCGCTCACTGTCACTCACACGCTCACAAACTCACTGACTCACTCACTCTCATATGTCTAGGGGGACAAAACTGGGCTTCTCTTGAAAATCAATTCTTAATCTCCACCTTTGACCTCCGACTCCCCCTTGCGTCACATCCCCACACAACTTGCCCCGATGTAGTCCGACGTGCCCAATATATAATGTACGCAATCAGCATTTTCCCGAGCACCACTCCATTTAACGACATTTAATTAAAAAAACACAGCCTCAAAATTTACAGCCAGAGGAGGCCGTACTGGTCCAGTGTTCCCTTACCAGGGGGTAGAAACCGCGAGTCGCGTGCCAGCACTGCGACAGTAAGGCAGGCCCACCCCGCGGAGGCAGCAGGGGGTGCGATTGAAAGCGGGAAGTCTGAACCGAACCGCCGTATCGCAATAAGACCCTCTCCAGCGGCTGGCTTACAAAACCCGCGTAACTGGCTCTGGGGCGAGGCGAAGCGCCGCGCGTAGCTCGCTAACAGACAGGCTAATCGCAATGAGCCGGCGCTTTGTAAACGTTAGCCGTGGAGTTAGCGTTTAGCGTTTATCGAGCCCGGGCGCTAAAGAAGAAAAGGCTTCCGCGTGCCGTTACGAGACGGGGAGCTTTGATACGTGTATTGACTGGGCCTCCTCGGGCCGGCCGGCCGTAGGGGCGCGGCGCTGCTGGCTGCCTTGTCTTCCTGAGCTCCGGGCATTAATTATTTAGCTCTCTTTTCTGCCGCGCGGCGGGGGGTCCTTGTATGAGCTGCTCTCTTTTCTGGAATAAGACCCCTCCCTCTGCTCCCCTCTCTCTGGCGGGTGGGGTGGGGGGGTGTGTGAAATCTGAGCTGGGCCGCGGAGTCGACCGCATCCCGGAATCGGGAGAAGGGGGCCCCCCGCAGCTTCGGCGGGGCGGAGCTCTCGCCCCTTCCTGGTAGAAAGGATGCGCGGCGGCGCGCTAGCCTTTAGCGCAGAAGAGTCTTTGTTAGAGAGTCTCACGCCGCGCTGCAGACGGATTACAGCCGAAACAAAAAAATAAAAATAAAAAAATAACCTGAACCTGCTGAAGCCGAGCGCCGGTCAGCCTATGGGCCTGTTTTAAGTGCGACTCTGCCTCCGCTTGGAGCTTGAGTTTCAAAGACCAGCGGCTGATGTGTCTCCTACAGTTCAAGTGCTCTTGAATGTAGGCGAGATGCACCTGCTACCTCAGTAGTGGGATACGAGGCCTTTTATTTTATTTTATTTTAAACACACAGTATTCCCATTATTCTGGGAGCCATTTCTGCAGCTTATGGGCAATATGGCGGCATAAAGATCTGCAGTAGATTCAGTCAAGATAAGACGCGTATTTAATTTTGACGTATGATTACATAAATGCACGTCCTTTCTTTTTTCTTCACAAGTACCATTTCACAAGGTTTTGGCAAAAATTTTGGCAATCCTTGAACTAACCGACTGGGTATATGCAAAAAAAAAACCACTTGCTTATAATCAAGATTCATATTTAAAGTAAAAATTAATCCTAGTTATTACTCTATATCTACTCTGGTGGCAATAAATTATTGCCTGATTCACCTTCACGAGCATTAAATCAAACAATTCACCATTCTCTATGGCTCGGTAAAAGCGGCCTCCAGGATACTGACGAGAGGACAGGCTCCAGCTGTAGCTGTGGATTGAGACCAACTGCCATTACCATTAATGCCCTGTGACAACAAACCCCTCATCACCAATTACACACCCTGCCGCTCCCGCTCATTAGCAGCATCTGCAGGCTTCACCGTTCCGTCTCTCGGTTTGTTAAGAGAACGCTTAAAATAGCACTTATGAACGCATTTAAAGCCGGGCTTTGTATTGCGCTACTCGTTATTTACCTTATCAGTATTTCCCGTGCGTTGTAGAATATATTACAATGTTTAACTGCTACGGTATGCGAAATAACATGCATACAATGGAAAATAATTTTAATTGTAGGTTACAAGTAGCAGAGCATTATTACTTATTTGAAATTTGTTCTCTAGATTTCGTAAGTTGCATATTGTACAACCACGGATAAATTGAACCGATCAATCACAAACTGACTGACCAATTGCCTGGGTGTTACAGCAGAAGTACACCCGAGCCCCTTATTAGAATGTGCATGCTTGGCTGCAAGACTTCTACATCACGCCCTGTGTTTCAGACTTGTTTCTATTCTATAAATATTAATAAATATGCTACTACTACTATATAAGCAGGATAGCACAATCGCATATGTGAAACCCATTCCATATGAGGATTTTTCAGGCAGATACAAAAAGCATAAAAAGGTTTCCCTGTTAGCATTGTAAGTAAAGCTTAATTTTATAAAAGAGCAGTGCAATGAGGTTGAACCATCGTCTACCAGCTGAACATTCACTGGGAATTGATAGCAAGCTAACTAAGAAATAATCTGTCAAAGGATCAAATTTCTAGAAAAATGTTCTGAGTAAAGAAATTCGATTGCTAATGAAATGCCGCCCACACAAACGCCCACATTTACAAAAAGGTACTGAATGGCAACCTCCAACGAATCTACCAATTAAAACTAAAGAGGGAAAAAAAGCGATGAAAATTAATTGGCTGCAGTCACTGTTGTGGCAGTGGCAGGTAAGACTAATAAGGAGTACTGATGTAAGAAAATGACTGAATGGACGTGTGGTTAAAGCCTGCGTGTGATAGAACAGCACCGGCAGGTCTGCACACTGCACTCTCCCCGGCCCGGCGGAAGGCTGGAGTGGAGAGCAGTGGACAGTAATGAGAGGCTTTCGCCTCTGCACTTGTTGCCTCCCGAGAAGAAGAGGAGGAGGAGGGGGAGGGAGGAGGAGCAGGGAAAGGAGGCTCTTCTCTGGCCCCCTGCCACGCGGGCCCCTCTCCCGGCACTAATGAATCGGCGTGGGGCCCGGGCCCCGGTCTTTGGCCTCTGCGGGGGGGGCTCCGTGCCCATTGATTACCTGTAGGGCTCTCATCTCCTCCTCGTGATCCCGCCAGAGAGGGAATGCTCCGGCTTTGAACCAAAGGAGCCCCCCCACACAGGGGGGGGTTAATAATAAAATGCTTCAGTCCGTTTGCATGTAAGTGCACCTAAACCACCCCACGCTAAGATGCAGAGCAGAATTAGGGAAATTAGTTCTTCAGGGTAATTCAAGACGTTTTGTCTCCGAAAAGACCCATGTTTATTTATCCTGCTAGATATTGCGCGGGCAGTCTGGGCATCCCCCCCCCCCCCCCAAAAAAAACCTTTTAAATAAAGTTCAATCATTCAAATTAAAATAAAATAAATAGTCAAACTGGCACCCTCTCTGACTGGACCTTCTGTGTTATGGGCATGATATTGGGCTCATATAGTAGCAGCATTTCTGGAGGTGTGTGGAGCCATTTTGCCTGCATACCATTCTGCCTGCCCACTGACCGTCTTTTTTGAGTGACAGTTGCTCATTCTGCGCTATGCCAAACTAAATTTCTAAATAAACCGAAGGTCGTCCTTGATTGACTGGATCCAGTTTGCTCTGCTGCTCTCAGTGGATATTTTTTTTCCATGTAGCGAGTGCATAAGCATCTCCAAATTTGTAGCTGTGCCAGTACTGTATATCTGGAGAATTTGCCAAAACGGTGAAGCACGTATTTTTTAGCATCTTATTATCTGTGCTACATTGCAGCACACAGGCGCCATTTTATGGCATGGATTTTACACGTAAGATGCGTAACATCATCTGAAAATCACTTTCTTCACCTTTCAGACATAACAGAAACCTCACTGCATTGAAGGTTTTTACAGACTCAAACTTTTACAGATGCATTGTCTATTTTTTTTTTTTTTTTTTTGGAACAGCCAAGCCACAGAAGTAAGAGTAAAAAATACACTTGTGTTTGTTCCTCCACTGTGAAACCAAGTATCTGTAAGTCCGCGGCGTTGTGCAGTGTAGCTGAAGGCGTCGGGCTCTAATGTATCCCGCTGAGCCGGTGACCTTGCATTGGCGCTTGGCAGGCTGACAGAACACTGTCTGCCAAGGAAGCACACACAGCGCCTTAGAGCCAAAATGGCCATTTTCATTTTCCGGGTGACACGTATTTTGGGGAATGATTGATCCCGATTTTCCATTGTTCGGCGTAGATTTCAATCACTGCTCCGAGGTAAAAGCCAACATAAATAAAGAAATAAAGAAATAAATGCGTGCCAGTGAAACTTTGTTACCAGGGCAACGTCCTTAACTCCCGGGAAACTCTGTCTCAGATAACAGGGTTAGCTATCTAAGCTTCTTCTGAAACAAGTGTTGAGGTTTTTATCAGTAGTTCTGTAAATTAGATAAGGCCTATATTTAGAGTTTAGATTATTATTTTTTGGTACACCGTGGCCCTGGGGTATCACGTGCTATTGTCCTCGCGTTGCTCGCGTTGGCGAGGCTGTCGACAGAGGTAGCGGGTGTTAGCGGGTGTTAGCGTTAGCTTTTCCTGGAAAGCACGAAAAGCGCCGTTTATCGTGACCCCCCTGGTCCGGTCTTTATCACCCGGGGCTGCCTGGCTACGAGCGGCTCAAACGGCAGAAAAGCGGGGCCTCGTGTGTTCCGCTGAATTATTCGTGCGGAGAGCCGTCTGAAGCCGGAGACGTCACGGGGTCTCGCTACGCGAGAGGGGAAATGTCAAGCGCCGCGCGTCCAGCGCTCAATCCACACAAGGAATGGCTTCCCACAGAGGGAGAGAGAGGGAGGGAGAGAGAGAGAGCAATCTACATGAGGAATGGCTTCCCACAGAGGGAGAGGGAGACAGAGAGAGAAAGGGGGAGGGAAGGGGAGAGAGCAATCTACACAAGGAATGGCTTCCCACAGAGGGAGAGAGAGGGAGAGAGAGAGAGAGAGAGAGACCTGGCAATCTACACAAGGAATGGCTTCTGAGGGAGAGAGAGAGGGAGAGGGAGGGAGGGGTTGAGAGAGAGAGAGAGAGGGAGAGAGGAGGGAGAGGGAGGGAGGGGGAGAGAGAGAGAGAGAGGGAGAGAGGAGGGAGAGGGGGGGCAATGGCAAGTGCTGTTTAAAGCACTTATTTCCCCAATAATGCTGCTTATTGAGTAATAACCTGCACCCAGCAGTCTACTCAAGCCTTAGCCCTGCTGTGCTGTTTATTATAGTTATACATGCAGTATTAATACATGCTCATGTATTGTGCATTATTTTCCCGAGTGTGTGTGTATCTATGCTTATCTGAGCGAGTGTGTGTATGCCTGTGTGTGTGTGTATCTATGCTTATCTGAGTGTGTGTGCGTATGCCTGTATGTGTGTGTATCTATGCTTATCTGAGCGTGTGTGTGTGTATGCCTGTGTGTGTGTGTATCTATGCTTATCTGAGCGTGTGTGTGTGTGCCTGTGTGTGTGTGTATCTATGCTTATCTGAGCGTGTGTGTGTGTGCCTGTATGTGTGTGTATCTATGCTTATCTGAGCGTGTGTGTGTGTAAGCCTGTGTGTGTGTGTATCTATGCTTATCTGAGTGCGTGTGTGTGTGCCTGTGTGTGTGTGTGTATCTATGCTTATCTGAGTGCGTGTGTGTGTGCCTGTGTGTGTGTGTGTATCTATGCTTATCTGAGCGCGTGTGTGTGTGCCTGTGTGTGTGTGTATCTATGCTTATCTGAGTGTGTGTGTGTATCTATGCTTATCTGAGCGTGTGTGTGTGTGCCTGTGTGTGTGTGTGTATCTATGCTTATCTGAGTGCGTGTGTGTGTGCCTGTGTGTGTGTGTGTATCTATGCTTATCTGAGCGCGTGTGTGTGTGCCTGTGTGTGTGTGTATCTATGCTTATCTGAGTGTGTGTGTGTATCTATGCTTATCTGAGTGTGTGTGTGTGTGCCTGTGTGTGTGTGTATCTATGCTTATCTGAGTGTGTGTGTGTGTGCCTGTGTGTGTGTGTATCTATGCTTATCTGAGCGCGTGTGTGTGCCTGTGTGTGTGTGTATCTATGCTTATCTGAGCGCGTGTGTGTGTGTGCCTGTGTGTGTGTGTATCTATGCTTATCTGAGCGTGTGTGTGTGTGCCTGTGTGTGTGTGTATCTATGCTTATCTGAGCGTGTGTGTGTGTGCCTGTGTGTGTGTGTATCTATGCTTATCTGAGTGCGTGTGTGTATGCCTGTGTGTGTGTGTATCTATGCTTATCTGAGCGTGTGTGTGTGTGCCTGTGTGTGTGTATCTATGCTTCTCTGAGTGCGTGTGTGTATGCCTGTGTGTGTGTGTGCTTGTGTGGCAGGGAGGGTTCCTACCCCCGGGCAGGTTGTGAGCCTGTAGCCTAATTAAACACTGAATTATTAACGGGCAGCCATTAGCGTCTGTCCCAGATTAGCCAGCGAGGGGGGTCTCCGCCGCTCCACTGCCCGTCCATTAGCCGCGGTGATGTCACCCGGTGCGTGTGCCGTGTGCCACTTGGTGAAGGAACAGACTGTGCCCACTCCCGCGGTCGTTACGCCAGCCGCAGGCTGCTCTCTGGATGAAGGCCCCGAAGCCCCCTGCGATCCGAAAGAGAACTCCTGCAGAAACTACTGAACTGGGATAGATTTTATTTATTTATCCATCCATCCATCCATCCATGCACTTGAGCAGGGGCGTACGTCCACACGTTTAAGCCGCTATCACAGATTTAATTCAGGAGTGCAGCTCACGGGGATGTAGAAAAGAAGCAGAGCTCCAGAGATACAAGCTGCAGGGTTACAGGCAGATCAGTCAAACTGAGCAGGGTCCGAACCCACAGTTAGCACAAGCGCTCAGGCCTTATCCAGGGCCTTAATGTAAAATAAAGACTGTCATTGTTCTTATTACTGATCTAAAGAACAGTGAGCAGTAAGAGGAAATGAGTCACTCTTTCCTTTCACAAAAAACTGGAATTACAGTACACCTCTTCTTCTCCAGCTGTTTGCTCCGGCCATCGATGAGAAATGCAGTGTAATGAAAGATGTATTTTAATGTATTTCTCAACACATTCATAGGTGTGTTTTTTCCATTAAAAGGACTAGAATCAATTTAAGCGGAATAGTTAAATATTAGTTAAATGTTAGGCAATTATGTAAAAAAACTGGATACTGACAGGTGTATCGGGCTTCATTAATTGATCATTTCTTGACCTGCGTACAGTAATTACCGTTAGGCAAGGTCGTCCGCAGTCTGTTAGCGACAGGCCGCGATCTGGGAGACCACATGCTGCAGCGCGTTGCCAAGATCAGAGCGTTGCCACGCTCCATCCCAGCGATCCTGTTCTCACACACGCGCTCTCTCTATAGCGTCAGAAACGGCTGCTCAGGTTGGGATTCTCGATGGATAGCAGACCTGGGTCAAATGCGTATTTGTTTTGTATTTCAAATGCTTTTCTGCGCTCCGTTGATCTTGCCTGGTGTAATTGAGCCAGGTAATATGACCGGAAGGCGGGGTTTGCATTTTTTTAATGAGTATTTCATTGGTTCCAATACACCAGGCAAGATCAGTAAAGCATAGAAAAGCATTTGAATCCAGAACAAATATGTATTTGACCCAGGTCTGTTGTATAGGCTACTCCACCCTTTGCTGTTGGGGCCATTAGATCGCGGCTAGCCCATGGTCCTGTGGCCTGTTTGGCAGTTAACTTCCTAATAAAAACCCTCGGGAAATTTCCCAGCCTTATCCACAACGACAGCCCAGACATCAGTCACTATTAGCGAGGCGTGTTTGTAATCGCTAACCAGCGTACAAACACCCGCAGGCGCGCGCATATTACAGGGAGGCCGCAATTGACAGTTGACTGATGGTTCCAATATTATACGGACGGGGTGTAATAATATTCACTGCTCTTATATTAGAGGAACGGTGGGCCGCCCTCGTTTGCGATGACATTCATCAGGTGATGTGATAGGGGAGGGAGACGTACCGTGTAAACATAACAGCGGTGATTGGGATGCATAACACATAAACAAGAGCCATAATCGCACGTCCCCCCCGGAACACAGCTCATCAAAATTGCTTTCAGCGATGTAATATAGTGCAGATTTGATTTATGAATGAGCGTCTACTCTCTCTCAAATATAAACATTATTGCGCTCGTAACCGTCCAATTATTTAAACATCAATAGCCCACTTTCGCGTTCGACACGCTGACATCTGAATGGTGCCATTAAAATATTTTGGACCGCAGACAAGGTTTTGGTTGTTTTTTTTTCCCCCACAAAAATTCACTCTGTGTCAAACTGGTACTTGGAAAGGAGCCATCCGGGCTCTCTGGAGCATTGCACACAGGTAAATGTCTGCCGTTGCTGAGGAAAAACCTGTCATATTCCCAGTGGGGGGGGGGGGGCAGATCTAGCGAGGGGGATGACGGGGCTCATACTTTAGAGAGGGGAGGGCGGAGCCTGAAGTTCTGTATGACATCACCATATAGCTTGACGACCTCTCAAGCAAAGGATGCAGCGTGTAGAACACGCCCATTTGCTGTAGCTGTGTTTAAACATTCCGTGGTATATGGATTTCGGGGGGGCTAGTAACTAAGGTGGCTGCAGGTTCGAATAAGTGGCTCACTGTCAATGGACTCTCGAGCAAGGTATTTAACCTTCTGAAAAACACACCAGCATAAGTGTAGAATATAACAAGGTTAGCTTTGCGAGTTTCTCTTGATAAGGGTGCGAACGAAGAACATAAAATGAAAAATGTACTGTCATGTAACGGCTTTCTAAATGTCAGCTCAAAGCCAACTCTTTTGGTTTTAGTGGGTGCACTTTAAATCCACTCCTGGGTTTAGCGTTGGGTCGTTATTCACGGTTTTACGGCAGGGGCTCCGCGCGGCGCGATGATGTCACGAGGTGCGATGATGTCAGACCCTGCACGGATGTGGGCGGGGCGCACCGGGCCGGTTTCCCCCGGCGACCGCGCGTCTAGCCGCCGTTTGTTTTCTGGTGCCGGACGTTCCCGGCCGCGGTCTCCGGTCGCGTGAGCGCGGCTCTTGATCCCGAAAGGTTCGGTGCCAGCTGGCGGCTCTCAGAACGAGCGCCGAAACACGCCGGCGCGATGCTTTGTCCAGATTAAGGGCCTGCGGTGTGTTTAGCGCTGTTGCCGAATTCCTCAGGACGGCTTTGAAGGGATCTGCGTGACAAGGGAGGAGGAACACAGTTTTCCCTCTTGAACAAACACAGACGAACATGGATAAGGTCCCAACATTGAAAAATCTGAACACTAGAGCCAGTAACAATGCTTTTCCCAGTCAAGTCACCGTCGGCTTCTTGAGCTACTGACCCCATTTTATCAAAATTAACAGAACGGTGCTTTCCAGTAAATTAAATGTGGGGGAAAAAAAATACTCTACACTACACTATATAATAATTTAAGTTTAAGAACAACTGGAGATATTTTTATTCCTTATTTTCATAAAACCGAATCATTTCTGAGCGTTTCCGAGCGTGACGAGATGGCCGATATACCGTGTTCTCTAAATATTTGGCCACTGGCTGCGAGAGAGCAGAGCAAACAGCGCATTATCATAATGGGGAGGGCAGGCTTGGCCCCGAACGTCCCCTCCACGAACGCGTTTGTTGTGGGGCCGTCCAATGATATCAGGCAGCAGCCGTGGCGACGCAGCCTGTATCCGGTAACCCGTATTTGCATTCTCTCCGACAGATAAACTGCACGAACCGATGACCGGCTCTGATTCGCCAGCGCGTCCGCAAATAAAATTAGCCGCGTCGGGTTCGCGAAGGTCTGATGTGACTCATGTGGGCGCCGTATAGCGAATTTCCTCTGCTGAGCCGCCTTACATTATTTATTAGCTTGGCAGGAGGTCTTATCCAAGGTGACCTGCACGGCTGCCATTTTACGCTACATGGCATTTATGCAGCTGGATATTTCTGAAGAGGTCTTTTGCGGAACCTTTCTTAATTGCGTGCAGGCTGCGCCCTTCGTGAGATGGGTGCCTGTGGTGATGAATCCCTCAGTGACGCAACCCGCTATTAGAGCACAAAAAAACACCAATCAAACCGAACGGTTTCTGTGGCGGATTCAACAGATCCATCATCACAGCGTGACCTCACCACAGTCTTCATCATCATCATCATCATCATCATCCCCGCCCGTCGCTCAACCCCATGAGGCGAGGGTCTTCAAGTGACAGAACGCTAGGCAAGCTGCCGGACCAGACAAACTGTGTCCCTCGGTGCTACCCCCAGAGCGCACATACATCTCCAACAGCTCTTTCTGCAAAAAGGCCTCAAAGAGTCCACAACAATGCCCACATCTGGGCAGCCCTGGCCTAGCTGCTGTCTGTATGGGACCCGCCATGACAGCACTTGATCAGAACTAGTTTCATCTCATTTCTAAATATTTTAAAGCCGCGTTCATCCGGAGAGCCGCAGCATCTGCGCAGCGCCGTCGGCGTGATTTCCTTTCTGCGGCAGCTCTGCGTCCCTCGCGGTCTCCCCGCCGCCTCGGGGTCGTTCTGCTCAAACCGTTTTTGTTTTTTTTTTGTATTTAAAAAATTTGAAAGCGGGACTTGATTAGCACTCGGGCCTCAACAGACGCTGTTTCGGTCGCCTCCCGTGAATATCACCTCCGTCAAAACAGGAAGCGGAGTTCACCTTCTCTTTCGCGGGCATACGAAATGCAAACTCCGAAGGAACTTGGCTCGCAAGTTCAATTTAGAAAGTGAGGCTGCGTGTAGTTCTCTCAAAACATGTTCTGTTATTTACCGGGCATAGAGATGAATAATCATGAAGAAAGCTTAATTTATGCCCTTCCCTTTACGGTTCCACCCTCAATCACATTTAACCGGGAAGCTAATTTACTGAGAGAAACTTAAACGAAGAGTGTGTGTGTGAGGATCTTGATTAGTTTTGTTAGGGGCGGGCCTTTTTTTAGAGGGGGTGTCGATGACGTTCATTTTGAACACCCCCTCCACTGTGCCATATCGGCCGGCCTTTTTACGGTCTCTCCTGTCTGTGCTGTTAATCGTGAGCGCCGCACAGTAATGATGATAAAACAACCTGCGGGATTATTTTGCGATGAAGTATGACTAACGCCGCGCATCGTCGCCCGCGGTAAGTGGGTAAATGAAACGTGCGCCTCCATCCCTGTCAGATTGCCTCCTCCACTTACCGCCAGATCGAAGTTTACGGCGTGATATTAAAAGCGCGCTGTAACGAGCTACAGGTGTGGGGGGGAGCGCGTCGTCCGCGAAGAGAGAGATTTACCTTCGGCTCTTTATCTCTTTAAAATAAGATCAAGCCGTTCATTCTGGCTATCTCTTCCAGACCAGTCGAGCTTGAAACGCGGTCGGTCATCCGCGCGTTGCAGGAAGACTCTGCAGCCCGGGAAAGCAGGGGAATATTGATGTGGAGTGGTCCACCGCTGAGCACACTGCGTGCTGTTGTTTCTTCCAGGGCTCAGGGAGCGTGTGCAAATGCACATCCTTCGGGCCCACTGAGTACAAAAAAGTATATCTGTCACTTACGTGAATTTGTACATGATTTATGTCTCTCCTGGTTGGGCGGGTGGGTGGGTGAGGGGGTCTTGGGAGTTAAAACAGCCGAAAGGCACACTCAGTGCCATTTCAGTAAGACGGCCCTGTAAATCTGAACACAGGTCTTGGATGCTATTTCTCATAAGCGCAGTGTAAGTACAGTAACTCTTACTGGGGCTGGGGCTGGGGCTGGGAGGGGTGGAGCGGGTTTTTGTGCGTTAGCGCACAGCCAGCGCACATCAGTCATTTTGCACTCACGGAGAGCCGTAAATCCGAACGGCGCTTTCCGGAACTCCGTTTACGATCCCGCCACCTCACCGCTCTGACACTCGCCCCAAAAAGCGCTTACGAAATCAACAGCCGTCCTCCACCGAGGAGAGTAAAGGGAACTAAAAAAATTCAAAAACAGTTCTAGGAGGCCACACGTGCTCCCACTTGAACCGAATGAACGGAGCTTCACGCGGCGAAGCGCCAGCCGATCTCGCCGTTTCATATCGGCCCGAGCGGCGATTCGTTTGAAAGGCAGACGGTAACGGAAGGCTCCCCTGGGAGAACATTTAAAGGCCGGGGCGGGCTGGACGAATCAGCGGGGCTCTGGCGCTCCGAGCGCCGGGGTATATGCTGGACGGCCGCTCCGAAATGGATGCCTTGCATTTCGTACCTGCTGCCCTGTGGCCCGGGATCAGCTGGGAATCACACTCATCTCTCTCTCTCTCTCTCTCTCTCTCTCTCTCTCTCTCTCAATCTCACTTTCCCTCTCTCTCCCTATCTATCTCTCTCTCTCCCCCCTTTCTCTCTCTCTCCCTATATCTCTCTCTCGCTCTCTCTCTCCCCCCCCATCTATCTCTCTCTCTCCTTCTATCTCTCTCTCCCTAAGTGGGTATGGCTTTCTCAGGCACTAGTGGGTCCAGGGGACCCCTGGAGGTGGTGTGTGTGAGTGTGTGTGTGTGTGTGTGTGTGTGTGGGAGGGGGGCAGGGGTCCTTTTCTCATTTGTTTCTTCCCTGCACAAATAATTCCTAGATTCATCCACGGCTGCCTTAACAGATGTGCATTTGCTGTCAAGTCACAGAAGGGCCGGCAGAATCTCTTAGAGGTCAGCAGGGTATTGATCTGGGTTCATGCGAGCGTCCTAATGTCGCGAGAGTGTTCTAACGGTCGCACGACAGGGAAACCGACCGTGACGGAGAAAATAAAACAAAAAACCAGCCCAGACCTCGCGCGGCCACGAGCAACAAAAAAACAAAAAAACAAAAAAAAAAAAAAACAAAAAAAAACAAACAAAATCTCATAAATTTCTAAACCACTTAGCTGGGGGGATTAAAACGGGATGTTCTGCAAAGTCGGTCCTCCCGGGGGGGGCGGGGCGGCCAGATTGATGGGCAAATTAGAGCCGGTGACGGGTAAAGCCGAGACAAGAATAGACGAGGCGTGCCATCAATTAAACCCCTCCTCACACCCCCACCCCCCTCGACTCCTCTTCCACAGCTCAGCCGCCCGCCAGGAGCAGCCAGGTCTCCGCAATGTTTATTTTAACGCCGCCCCGCTCAAACGACATCATTACGCTTCCATTAGGCCCCTTTTGTTCGGCGGGTCACGCGCGCGGCTAGCTCGTAGCGCCGCTCAATTAACACGCCCTCTGGAAATGTCTTCGGCTCAAACGCGAACGCCAACGAAACCCCGATCCTTCATTGTTTAAAAAAATGCGCAGAGACAGAAATGCCAGGGCGTGACAAACACGGGGGCCTGCGGTCGGCGTCCCGCCAGCAATCTCCATAAATCTCCATTCGGAGCAACGCGCCTAAATATCACGGCCGAATTTTGATTGGAAATTGATGGATTTATTGTAGAAAAAAAACTAGAAGTGCAGAAAAAAAAATCTCTTTTTTTTTTCCCTTTACCGACGCGTGCGAGCCCAGCCACTCTCCCGCCCGAATCCGCTGCGGTTTTCTTCTCCGTATTTCAGCGTGTGTGGGCACTGGTGATTCCCGGGGAGGGACAGGGTTCAGTTTTGCGGATGTGATCCTCAGCTGGCTCCTGACCCCCCCCCTCCTTCCTTTACCGGTCCCCAGAGAGAGCCTTAATGAGGGAGGAGACCGGCTCCACACATGTTCGGCCGCGTCACCCCCCATCGACAAAATGACCGCATCCCACCGCTGGCCACCCCCCCCCCCCCCCGGCGTCCCGCGCAAACCCCGCCCCTTCTGCGGCGACTCCTCCCCAGAGTCTTGGGAAACGGCACTGGATGCAAGATGGCGGCAGCTCCCTTTCTGCAGTCTGCTGTGTGATGGGAATTCAGGCAAAAAAATAGATTTTTACTCTGCTGACGGGTTACTTTTACGGCTGTCCCGTAGGGTGGTGGGTAGAACCAATAAAGAGCTTAACCTCCTTTTCCTGGGCATCTTGACAAAGTGTTGACAAATCCTGAATTAGAAGGGCTCTTTCAACGTTTCAGTCACAGGATTTCTTCATTTAGCACCTATTAAAATCCCCACGGGAGACTGATGGGTAACTGAAAATCCAACCTCTTTGATGACTGCAGGGCTTTTCTTCATGTTGTCGAATTTTGAAATTAAAGGAAATGCTTGCAGAAAGGGTCACAGGGTGCTGTTTAAAAAACATTTTTCCTAATTTCAGTGAGTTTCAGCTCCATTTCCAGGCATGCGAGGTGTCAGCTCGGCACCCTGGTTGAAAGGGATGAGGGGCTGTACAGCAGGTGTTGACTGGGGGGGTCTTAAGACCTTCTGCTGCCGTATCTGTACCTGTGAGAGCTCCTTTGGTCTCGCCCCTGAGTCCTGACACCGCTCTGAGTGGTCTGGTCTTTTAATCTCAGATCGCATTCATCTTCCAAGCTGTTTTCAGCTTTTACATTTTTGAGAAGTATTGAGACATATGTGACCTTATAACACAAAACCCTTTACTGCGCAATATACGTACAGTCAAGCTGGAGTGTCTGCTTTCATTTTCCACTCGTGTAGTTGTTAAGCACTAATCTTTTCAGTTCAAATCGTGGGTTATATCAGGTGCAACCGGCCGCATTTCAGAGCGTCGCCAGCTCCGACGACCTGCCGCATCTCTGCTTTAAACACGCACGCGCCCGTTAGAACCCGAGTGCGCCTGTGCCCTCGCCCCTCTCCGCTCCTCTGCCCTCGCCCCTCTCCGCTCCTCTGCCCTCGCCCCTCTCCGCTCCTCTAATCCCTCATCGAGCGCTTCAACCTGCGTGCGGAGGGATGATGAACGGGGGGCATCGGCGGCGGCTGAAAACATCTTCATCTCCGCGCGCCGACGCGCTCCGCTCCGATAAATAATCGATGAGGCCCGCCGCTTAAATGGCAGGGCGCCGTTGAGCGGGATTTACGACGGCGCTAATCCGGCTAAAAACTCGCCGCGATGACGGGATGGGGGGACGGGGGGGCTCCCGCACCCACACCCCGCTGCTCGTTCTTACCCCCCTCCCTCCGGGCGCTCCTGTCGCTGCCGTAGATTAATTGCCCCGTCAAATCGGGCGGCCCTCGTTCGCTTGCCTGGCCGTTTGTTTCCAGGGCGCGGCGGCTGGCCTTCGTCCGCGCCCGGGTTCCGGTTGATTCCGGTTGAGTCACATATTTGCATTTTAATTTTTATTTTTTTTGCAGGGTAACGAATTAAAAAGAAGCGACCGGCCGATTTTATTTTTTTTTTTTTACCGGATGCGAGCTGTGATTTGTTCTCTTGTGACAGCGGGCCCAGAACGCCGCTCTCGTACGAGGAATTAATTAAAATCGAGACAAGATGAATGTTTTAGAGTGAAGACATCGGTTAAGCCGTCAACCTTTTCGGTAATTGCCTGATTTTTTTCCAGTGAAGGTAAATGATTAATCGCCCCCGGAGTTCTCTTGGCGCTTTTTAAAATTCCCTTTTAAGAGACTTTAAATAACAATCATCTTTTTTTCATACGGTGATACTTCATTTAGCGGCACATGAAAAATAAGGCGTTTGTTATGAATGCAAATTCTCCATCTGTAAATCATCCGGACCGAAATGACAAATATCTATGAGGGAGAGATATTTTTTCCCCACATGGATTTATTATGTATTAGTGTGGATGAGAGTGCGGACACTGACATCCATTGGTGAAGACACATACTTGCCAAATTCATCCCACTTTATTCATCTCTCTAGTGACTGCCTTGACCCCTGACCCTAGTGTCAACTAAGCCACAGACATCATGCCGAAACACATAAAAAATCAATTTACCAAAGTCAAGACTCTTTGCAATCAGTAATAAGGAGAATGAAAAGAGACACTATTTGGAGTGGATTCTATGGGCACATTGTTTATCATCAGTTGCAGGATACTTATGAATATTATAGTACATTTCCTTTTTTACCCAGAATGATTTAAGCAGAGAAGTAATAACTTAAAACTATGCTATGCTACTATAGCTTGCAAGATGTTTCCTGTGATTGGTGACAGTCATTGAAATAAGGTCACACAAGCTCTGGTGTTAGCATTGTAAGCTCCATAGGCCACTCGTGTGGTTGAAGCAGTCATCCGTAGCATTCTGGCCGAAAAGCATGCTAGGTTTTGAAAGAATACTGTTGGACTGAATACTGTTTTCCTCATCCTTTTTTATCGGCAAACATTTGGGCCAATTCGGATACGATACGCGCGCCCAAAATCGATTTAACTTCAGTGTCGCGCACCTCGGCGTACAGCGTTATGCGGACGCGGTATTGTGGGTAATTCTTTTGAAACGCCTGTTTGTTGCTGCGTGCTCTTGCATTAGGGGGTGGGGGGTGGGGGGGGAGAGACTGTCCTCTGGAAGCACAGCAGTGTGACAGAGCTGCGTGCTGCAAAGCCCTGAAGTGCCTTTGTTTTTAATTATGAATTTTCACACGGGGCCCTGAGTGGAAGTGCATAATTATATAATCACGCTGCTTCTGGAGTGGGGAGCGCTCGCTTCTTTTCCCGCTCTCGAGCTGGAGCTGGCACTGCCACGCACGCCGGCGCCGTTCCCTCTCCTTTGGCGGCTGTGTGAAGGTTGGCGCTCGCCCGTGTGCCAGCTGAGATGCCCCCGGTTCCCTCTCTGCAGCGGGTCTGGATTACTCTTTTCTGAAGGAAGGATATCTGTTTGATTTTGGGTATTTGGGTACTCGGGCTGAGTGGGCAGGGTTGAAGATGGAGGAGGAGACTTCTTGGACTGTAAACACAGGACCACGGCAAGGCAAAAAAAAATCCTCCGTAGTATGCCTTTAAGGAGCTCGCTCTTTCATTTCAGTAGGTTCTGCCATTGCCACGGGGAGAGGGATGATTTTTTAATAACCATCTGGCTTCAGCTAGAGCACACTATTGATTCTGTCTCTAACGCTATACCCAAAAAAACAAATTTCCTCTTCGAGCAACGTCCTCACGCTCCTCCGTGCACCTGCTATGGCACTTAACATCATGTTACACTGTACTTTTTACGTAATGAGTCCTACTACCAGAGGAAAATGGAAAAAAAAAATGACTTGGACACCAATTTTTCATTCAGTACATTAATAAAATTACGTTGGAATGACTGCAAACATGACTGCGAAGTCTGTGAATTCGACTGGCATGCAGCATATCTCATTTTTAGCATTTTTAATAGGATTGTTTTCTAGTACATATGTAATATGCATTAGTAGTATGAAGTTTGTGGAATATAGTCCACAAGTCAAATCTGGGATTGTCTTATTTACAGACAAATAAGGAGTCCACTGCTTCATTCAGTATTTTCATTCAGCAAAGTATGTTATGTTGTAGGTCTAAGATGCCTGCTCTTTTTTTACAATATGAATCTGACACATTGATTAATAACCTGCCTTAATTTAATAATAGCCAGATCAACTTTTACTTTTAACGGTATCATGGAACACAGCATTGCATTTCAATCTTAGAAGTTCAAAAGTTTTTTTTTTTTCCTCGGCCAATTTCATTTCCAGACAACTCGCTCACTGGGGGAAAGATTAGAAATTAGATTTCAGATTTCCTTTGGGAAATTTGTACTACAGCCCGTTTGTAATCAGCGGGGATTAAAAAGATATTCTCCATTATGCCGCTATTAATAAAGTCATCAGAGCGAGGCTTTCAGGTGGCGAGGGGAAAATTGAGGATCAGGACTCGATACAGTTCCGACACCGCGTGCTACACGCAAGCCTGTCCTAATTTCATCCTCGGGGACGATCGAGCGCTCAGAGGCACGTCATTAAGACTTTACCCATCCTGCAGGACATTCGGGTTGTCCAATAACCGGAGTGTTTATTGACTGCTCTCAATCAGATTGGACGTTGCATTCGCAGTGTGGTGGGGCTGAAACTAATCAGGTTAGCTGTCCAAGCTCCTCCCACTCCTGATGCCAGATCAATTTTTTTTTGTTGATTAGTTTTTCCCTTCTGGAGAAGTAGCGTTTATGTTAAATGTGCTGGTGTATTATGGCTTTATTGAGTGAGACTGTGCCTTGTATTTTACAAAATTATGTGATGTTTGTGGGTTGATGGCCATTAACAGAGCAATGCTTCTTTGCAGTTGGAACCAACATTACACATTTTTCTCCTCTTACTTTTTATGACTCGCTGGAAAATTTGGATGTCTGTGCTATGCGCATGTACGACTCGCCAGAAATTTAGTTTGAGGCTTGCAACTCTCATATCTAATATGGCTTTTGATGTTATGAAGCTCCAAGTGTGATGTTTCCTCTCTTTTTGCGGTGTTTCAGGAATTGGCAGCGCACGCTGAGGCCTCCCAGATGGATCACCAGTGGAAGAACGAGTTTGTGGTGAGAGCCCGGGACGACGTCCGAACTCTATTAATGTGACAGAGGGGAAACTGCGCTCTAATTCAATGTCGTTGTATGTTATTGATCCCTCCACTGTCGGACGGCTAAAAATACATACCGCTATGCTGTGGCCATGCCCTGCATCCAAAACAACTCTTTCACGCCACTATTGGTCTCAACTACACTGAGAGAGAGGGAGCGTCTGCTCTGGCAAAACATTTTCCAGAAAGGTATGAGGGTATCTAGAGGAGTGGCACATTGCGATCGGCATATTTTTTCCATATTATCACCGATCAGTGAAAATTCATTTTAGGGTAAAATGCCCTTGCAAAATATGATGCAGTAAAATGGAGTCATTTCAATTCATTAATAAGTGCGTAGCAGTTCAGTGAGTAGATAATACAATTAGGCAATTTAACTGATCAGGCTTTGAATCTAATGGTCCACCGTTGGTCCACCGATGCTGAAACGTGAATTTGTGTGTTAGAAGTGGTCCCTGCGGCGGCTGTGTGCTGCGCGAGGCTGTTGAGCTCCTGTGTGCAGATTTCAGCTTCCAGGAGGTGAATGAGCGAGATGTGAGGAGCGATGGAACAGAACCCTGGAGGACCTGCCTGGCCCAGGCTGCTCGAGGGGCTTTGAGTCTCCCTGCTCCTGACCCACAGCACCATTGGTTCATTTGACTGTTTTTCATGCCATGTTTCAATGTTCACAAACCCCACAGTGAGGTGTTTAAAGGAGCTGCCGCATCTATATGAACACAGGAAAGTGTTTCAGAGAGACTGAGACAGAGACAGAGACTAGTTTCCCCAAAGGGGGGGTATGTGCGAAGCGATCCATCAGCCGAGCCGGCGTGGGACGTCACAAGGAGCAGGACGCGGACCGTCCCTCCGTTCCGTGTTTGTTTTCTCGCCACGCGCGTTCGTAAATCAAACGTCTCGCCGTCGCGGTGGCGGCACGGGGGCCATCATTAAACAACAATTAAGAAAGGCCGCGCCACTTTCCCGCCGGAAGGGGAATTCCATCAATCCGTTCTCTCCCTTTCTTCCGTCCGAAAAGAAAAAGGGCGCCATTAAAAAAAAAAAGGTGCCCGTTCGGTTTTTTTTAATGAGTTTTTTTTTAAATTTTTTTATTCCTGTATTAAAACTTCTTTAATTTATGCACTCGCACACGCTTTACCGGGGTCGACTCCGCTACGGAATGAAAGGTGCGAGGGAGGGAGGGAGGGAGGGAGGGAGGGAGGGAGGGAGGGAGGAGACGGGTAGGAGGAATTAATTTGTCTAGTTTATCAAGCATGTCACTCCGGGGCCCCTCTTGGATGTAAAGTTTGATTAAATTGCGATGCTTGGTTAGTTAAGATAATTGCCTTTGCAGCGGGGTCGCTGGTGCAAGGAGCGCCTACGAGCGCGGGAACGAGCCGATGCAGCCAATACCGGTTCAGATCAATTAAGCCAAAGTTTCAAAAACGAGTGTCGCGCTCCAAGCTGACATACGGCCCTCATCTGACAAATGTATATTGAAAGGGAAAAACTATTCATTTTTTGTTACGCTTTTATTAAAACTGATCTCAATATTTTAACGAGCCTTGTGGAAGTTTCGCGGGTAGTAAATTCCAGCTGAAAGGTAAAGGTGAACTGAGATGTTTTTCTTAATGAATTCTGCTGACGGGGGACAGGCTTGTCTGAGGCAGGAGACAAATGTGACCTTTAAACGGGGAATGTTTCCGCGGGGGATTTTAACAGCGAACTTGACGGCACCGAAGGGGGACCTGTGTGGTCACAACGTTCGCACCCCAGACTCAATGACACAGCCGCTGTTGTACCAGTAAGGGGGGGGGGGGGGGGGGGGGGGGGGGGTGCTGCTGTCAGATGAGTCTGTCGGTTAGGGAGGCCTGCAGGACCCTGGACAGCGCCAGCCTCACGCACAGCCATGCTCACCTGAGGCAGATCAGCAGGTGGCTCAGGTGTTGCCTCTCGCCCTTGTTGTGCTTGTGAGGGACAGGTCTTGTAGGAACCCTGCCATTGTTTGTTCTAGCTGTGCTCAGCCCTGTAGATCCCTCCCCCCCCCCCACCCCCAACCCCCCTCCTGGCCAAAACTAAATAAATAAATTTTAAAAACTCAACCCTCCACCTCTTATTTTTGCTCTTCTTTTTTTATTATTTATGGCCCAGACTTTTAAAACTTTTTTTAATTGCTTTTTAAATTTTTGGCATGACTGCATTTTTGTATCAGAAATAAACAGTCCACAGTCGTCACTCATTTCTAATTTGGGTGTTTTTGGTAATCCTTCTGTACAACGCAGTGACAAACTTCAGTGAGCTGTGAGGCAGCTATCAGATTGTTGATTTTGGGTTTCTGGCTGAGGATAGAGACGGGGGTAAACAATTTCTATTGACTTAGAAATCATAAGGAGGCGCTTCCCACAAATCAAGTATGCAAGGCTATTTCTGGCATTGCATATATTTAACATGGATCCTGCTGATTCCCAGTAGGCATCCTCCTCCCTCTGCCCAGCTGTTCTGAAAACCAGATTCCCAACATTATTGTGCGCAAATCACCTCACCACCAGAATAAATTTAATTATAATCATGGATAATGTTAACTTGAATTATTATGAAATATGTATTCATACATATGCATGGGTTTCTGCTGATGTATTCTGCCTCAGTCTGCCATGTCAGTAACCCTACACAGCTTGGCTCCGGTTAGCTTCAGATTTACGCTGGCGCACAGGCCTTGTGCAGTCTTAGCGGCGAGAGAGCGTAGATGGGAGTATGGCTTAGGCTTGTGTTTCGGCTTTATGCACTGAATTGGAAAGAGGCGGCTTTTGTGCGATTGTGTTCTTCCTCTTCCCCCAGAGTGCAGAGGATCTCGGTCCTGGTAAACATGCAGCTGGGTTTACTGCGTGTGGAGTCCTCTGGATGAACTCAGGGCCTTCTAGCTCCCCTTCTGGTTCTGCTGTATAAACTGGCACCGCTCGGAATTGTGTGCCACTGTGCGCATACATCTGCATGTGTGGGTGGGGTGTGTCACGTTCACCCCCCCCCCCCCCATAAGTGTCAGCTTCGCGCGGGGGGGGGGGCAGGGGGGAGGGGGGCAGGGGGGGGGGCTTTCTGAAGTGCAGCCTCGGCCCCCGCGGGGCCGTTTCTCACTTTAATAACTCCGCCGCAGCGACAGAGGCACTTTCCCGGCCGCGGCTCTGATGAGTTAGAGCGCCTCTCCCAGCCGTTGTTTAAAACGCCGCCACCGCCACGGGCCAGACGCCCGGAGGGGAGAGGCTGAGTTATGAGTCGGGGAGCGACGAAAGCCATGTGACCCCTCCTCTCCGCTGTACTCTGTCTCTCTCTCTATCACTCTCTCACTCCCTCTCTCACTCTCTCTCCCTCTCCCTCTCACTATCCCTCTCTCTCTCTCCCTCTCTCTCTCTCTCTCTCTTTCCCTCTCTCTCCCTCTCTCCCTCCCTCCCTCTCTCCCTCTCCTCACACGTCCATGGCTCTGCTCCTGACCGTTATCGCCGCTAAGTGGCCGCGGGCGGCTTTGCCGCCCGTTCTGCGTTCCGCAGTCTGCTCGGGTCCTTAAACTCGGGCCGGGGGGCTTTGCGGGTCGCTGTACCCGGTGAACGGTCACCGCGTCACGGGGCCTTACGGGACTTCCACACGTCAAAAAGCCCCGGTGCTCTGGTCAGCGCTGGGTCGGCGCTGCCTGTCAGAGCGCGCCAGCCGGGGAGGGGCGCGTCCTCAGCGGAGGAGAGCCGTTAGTCACGCGTGAAAAGTGCGGGAAAAAAACGGCGGAATCACAGAGACGCGAAGCCTCGCCTCGGAGGCTGGCCACTCCAAAGCCAAACAGGTCTGACACAGGAAACGGCACACAGAGCCGAGCCTTATCGAGCTCCCTGTTGCTCAGGCTAAAGAAAGCACCAGCAACGCAGATGAGTCACTTTCCGTTTATAAGAATCCACCAGACCAAAGAGGCTAGCAAAATGAGGCTACATTAGTAAGACTATAGCTAAAGGACGAAAAACAGGGAAGTGGGCAGTGCTTAAGTTACCGAAGGGTGAGAACAAAATGCCGGTGCGTCGTTTGGAAAGTCTCCACTGCCACTTGGAACTGCATCTCAGGCAGTCTACTGTAATAACAATAATGATGCCGCTACTCAGCATGATGACGATCATCACGATCATTATGTATGGCGTGATGGTGCTTGTGAGGCATCTCAAGGTGAATGGCAGTGAAGGTGGAGTGACTCACATCGAGAACGGCAAATAAAGTAGCGCTCACTTTGTCTCTCACGTGCACAACGGCGGTGGGAGGAGGGGCTTAAGCTGGGCGTGGTAATTTACACGCTGGTACTTCCTGTTTTTCTTGCTCACGTTTAAGGCCTTGCTGCTAAAGAAACCTTGCGTGCTGACCTCTCGTTCGATCTCGTTTCAGGACGGCGACATTGAGTACTACAACGCCAAGGACAAAGTAAGTACCTCTCTCTCTCTCTCTCTCTCTCTGTCTCTCTCTCGCTCGAGCTGAAAGTAAAGCTCCTGGACTGTGTGCGCGGTATTCAAATTGGAATTACCGTTGGGCCTATACTCACTATAATAACGAGGGTTTAGCTTTGCTTGTGTAATTAGCTGAAAACCTAACGCTGAATTAACTATGTGCAGAGGAGGCCTTGCCTTCCTGCAGAGAAACAGGGTTTCTCACACAAAGCCATTTTTGCCCATAACACAGGACAGTGTTATGAAGCTGTATTATTACATACTTTGAAGAGCTTCACAGCTATAGTTGGTGATAGCTCCTTTAGCCCCGCGCTGCGCCGCGGCGAGCGTTCGCACCTTTCGCGGGTGCTAATTGGGCCCCGTCGGCGGACCCGCCTGTCGGACCCTTCTCGGCTTAATCGAGGGACGGGGTTTTATTAGCCGGCGAGGCACGGAACCTTCCGGCTGGTCGCGCGCTCCCTGACCCGCTCAAACGCGTCCCGGCTTTCCAGCCGGAATTGCAATTTTGCGCGCGGTCGGGATCGGGTTTCGACTTGCAAATTGGTCTCAAATTGGCCGCGGGGCCACGACGGGACGGGACGGGACGGGACGCGCTGCTCTGGGCTCCGGTTTGTGATTCTTTTTTTACGGCGCTGGAATAATGCATCCAAAAATCGGAGACCGCGCTCTGAGTAAAATGCACCTCGCTTGAGTTACGCCGCTGACATGGTCGCCCCATATGTTGCGAGGGCTTTTAGGGCCTGTGCGTGTGAGTCAGTCTGCACTGAAAGAATCATTACATCACATTACAGGCGTTTAGCAGACGCTCTTATCCACATTTGCATCTATTTATACAGCTGGATAAGCCTTGAAGGAGGCGGGGCTATAGTGAGTCCTAGCTGTCAGCACGTTCGGCCCTAATCTGAAGGGGTAGGGGGCCAGGCCTGTCACACATCCTGGCTTATCATCGTTGAAATAACTACATGGAAGTTTGAAGACATTCTTTTCCGAGTAGGCTTTCCCTGGTTAGAGCTGGCGTAAGACTGAGGATTACATTTTTGGAGCAGAGGTTGCAGAAGAGGAAAACCGATACTCTGTATATCTCACCATGCTTTATTTATTGATTTCTTGGGCTGTTATGTCCGATTGTAATCTGCAGCAGCGAGAAAGCTAATCCGGACTCTTGAGTGGGATCTTGTGGGCTCTTGTGGTGAACTATCTGTTTCTGAAGAGCTGTCTGAATCCCAGGGCAGCAGAATCAATCAAAGGCACGGAAGCAACCTGATCAGCCCCTGATTTCACTCTTCAAATCCCCTCAGTGCAGAGCTACACTGTAGCCCCGCCTCCTTCAAATCCCCTCAGTGCAGAGCTACACTGTAGCCCCGCCTCCTTCAAATCCCCTCAGTGCAGAGCTACACTGTAGCCCCGCCTCCTTCAAATCCCCTCAGTGCAGAGCTACACTGTAGCTCCGCCTCCTTCAAATTCCCTCAGTGCAGAGCTACACTGTAGCCCCGCCTCCTTCAAATTCCCTCAGTGCAGAGCTACACTGTAGCTCCGCCTCCTTCAAATCCCCTCAGTGCAGAGCTACACTGTAGCCCCGCCTCCTTCAAATCCCCTCAGTGCAAAGCTACACTGTAGCCCCGCCTCCTTCAAATCCCCTCAGTGCTGAGCTACACTGTAGCCCCGCCTCCTTCAAATCCCCTCAGCGCAAAGCTACACTGTAGCCCCGCCTCCTTCAAATCCCCTCAGTGCTGAGCTACACTGTAGCCCCGCCTCCTTCAAATCCTCTCAGTGTAGAGTTACACTGTAGCCCCAGCTCAGTTATAACTGATACCTGTAGACAGCTGGGGTTATCAGGGGAGCTATTTGATAAGGGGGAGTCCAATCTGATTTGAGGTACCATTATAAATTTTGAGAAATCTTTCAGGGTTTGCATTCTATTTTTGTTCGCTGTTGACAGATGGATGGTGTCTAATGATGCACTTTAAAGCTGAGTGCACTGTGGCACGGTGCAAGACATTTGGCGCCCGGCTCGGACAAAAATGTATATTTTTTTTTATCTTGTTGAATTTTAAAAAATGAAACCTAATACAACCAATAATGATAAATTACATCAGTGGCTGCTTAATTAAAACATGGAGAGCATAAATCAGCCAAACTGTTTGTCCTGGGGTTTATTTTCATATGCTGTCTTCTTCTGAGTCTTGTTTTTACTTATGAGAAATATTTCATTGTTGTTTGTTACTTTTATTTTATTTCTTGGAAAAACATCCTTTAGTGCCCGTTATTGAAAACTGGTCTCCCACGGCGCCCCGTACCCACAGTCTGGATTCAGGAGCATATTTTCTGTTTTGTTACCCTCAATGTCTGGACAAAGAAACTGGCACGATTTCCCCCCCCCCCCTTTTCTCATTGTTGCTTTTGCCACTGATAACTTAAGTAATGAGCGGCAGACAGTGCATCTTGGTAATGATCGCTGCATTAACACGGCGAAGCCATTCTTACCTATCAATTAATTTCTATGTTAATGTTCCCCGCTGCCTTATTGAAAAGGGTAAATTTGAAATGTGAAAATAACAGAATGCTTTATTCCTCTGCGATACCGGCGGGACACGAGGAATGTCGCTGCTCTTTGTTTAGCGAGTGTGGTTTTGGGTTTTGATTAAGTCCTGAAATCTAAATCTGCGTTCTGCACAGAAGTTGTAAGCGCTTTCGGTGGGGCCGTATCTCACTCGTGGGCGATCTGAGGCGTGTGATTGGACACTGCCACTGCTCTCCCGCCCCGACAGCTCGACTCCAACTCCACGGAGGGGAGGAAGAACCGGATCAAGCCGGAATTCAAGGAGGACCCGGACTTCAAGCGGCCCATTTCCTACAACCACACGGCGGTCCACATCCCCACCGACATCTACGACGGCTGTGAGTGCACCTTTACACAGCGCCTCTCTCCCCCTCCCCGCACAAGGCTTTGACCTGCGTATTCTCATCTGGTGACAAAAAGTGTAACCACTATACCCCTGAGCAAAACCCCACATTTATCCTGTCCTGTTTCAGTACACACCCAGCTGTATACACTGGTAAAGTGCACGTCAAAAGCAAGTGAAGTAAGTCATGATAGCGTCAAGACACTGCACAGCATTCGATACTGGTGAGAGTAATAAGTCCTGAATCAAATTGTCATAGGTTATACTGGTAGACAGTTTTTGTTAGATTTTCAAAGCATAACTTTATTCCAGTTGGGTTTCTGCATGACTTAACATTTGAGCCTGATAATTGAAATCACATTTCTCTTCGCGTATTCACGACTACAATAAAGGGGTCACCCGGAAAGCAGTGACCCTCATTTTAAAGGATACGCGCATGAAAACTATTAAAGTTTCCATAGAAGCAGAGGAGAGTGGGGGAGGGGGGTGGGGGGGATGAACCCGAACCTCATCATATAGAGCTGCCCTTTCTGCAGGAAAGATTCCCTCCGGAGACAATCAAAGAAAGAGGGAGAGAGAAAGAGGGAACAGGAGGCAGAGGATGGTTTTATAGAGACAGAGGGGAGTGCGTAGAAACGAAAAGGCCGGGGTACGGGATTTTTGAGGTATGGCGAAACGAAGCCATCGTGTGCGCCGATGTGCCGTCTGGTGCAAATTGGAACGGGCTGTGCTCTTCCGAAAAAAAAACGTGTGAAGAGGAACCCTCTTCAGCCTCTCCGTCTCAGGGAAGCGAGGCAGCGGGAGTCTGTCTTTAGACGCTCCGGTTACGGGCTCCTGACTCCATGCCTCGACGTACTGTCCGTAAGACTCACTTATGCGTTTATTTGTACTCCCGACAAAAGCCACTTCACTCCCCTGGTGAACTTAAGGGCAGAAAACATCCCGCCATTTTCTATAGCAAACATAATCATAAAAAAGGTGGGTGGGTCATAATCCCAACTCAGCGATCGCTGATATCGTCTCTACTTATGCTTACAACCGAGATAAAGTTTTTACATTCGCGCTGTGGGATGTCCGCTGCAGTAATGCCAAGCCTGAACACCCCGGTCCAGAGGACCATTACATTTTACATCACATTACATTTATTTGGCAGACGCTTTTATCCAAAGCGACGTACAGAAAGTGCATTTCATGGTCATAGACACCTGCTAAACACAGGTTCAGTAAGGTACAATACTTATTTTGTACAGCTATTTCTAGCCAAGAACACAGTTTAGTTCACACAGTGAACATTATCCAGACATAACCTCTGCAAAGCCAACTAGGCAGAAGAATAAGCAGGACCAGCAGTGTTGGCCTACCCAGAACAAAGCTGAACGTAGCTTAACGCCTGGTTAACTCGGCGAACGTAAACTCACAGTACAGATGGCGTACGTCGCTAGCTTGAGTTATTTTCCCGTAGCCAATGGAAGAGCGAACTGTAAACACACTGCTTTTATGCCCGAGATTGAAGACGGAAGGACGGAGAGGCACTTAAAAGGATATTTATCGGTAGCTTTAAACTGATAATTAGTTTGTTTTCAGTTTGACAGCGCGCTGCTTACAGCTCAAATCCACAGGCTCTCGTCACGTTATTTCTAACAAGCCACTAAATTTTCTGCAGAGCTATACGTTCCTCCCTTTAATGCCGTTTTCAGACAGGGGAGACCAATTATTTCCCCGTCAGAAGTAACGGGACGGCGTTTTTTACGATCGTTACCGGTGAGCCGGTGAAATTTTAGAGCGCGCTCTTTTTTAAGACGCGCGGGAGAGAGAGAGGTGTCACTTTTAATGAAACGTTTACGGGAGGGGGGACCGATCCAACAGGAAGCACTAATGCCTTCTCACATAAAGGAAATAACTGGCTGCAGCGTAGGAAACCTGGAAAAAGTGTTTTTAAAACACCGAGAGTCTGTAATACAGTGTAACCTGCGTGGCTGCCTGTCTGCTTCCTGAGCGCGAGAGTTCATGACATCGCTGCATATTCATTAGCCAATAAAATTAAACCGTATTACCAGCAATAATGTTATTGGTACATTATTATATATGCCTTATAAGCATTACATATTTGAGTATACATATTTATAATAGTGAAATAAAATTGGCAGCAGTAACAACGTAGAATGTGTATTTAAATTATACAGTACTTGGTTAATAAATAGCAAAGCATGTTTAAACGGAACGAAACTGTTGTGAACAGGAGAAATACATGCAGTGATGAAAATGTGTTTTCTGTGCACACGTAGTACACAAGACTTCCATTAACTGAACACTGAAGGGAGAAATGTTATCTGGAAAAGCTATGAGTGCTATTAGTCACACAGTGCTTCAGGAATGGACATTTTCCAGAGGTAATGGGGAAAAAAATTGAGAACAAAACTCAAACTTGGGAAAAACATTTTATCGTCCATTTGCAGTAGGCATGAAAGAGCTGGGAGCCGGAGCCCCTAAGAGGGGAGCGGTGCGAGCCGCGTGAGTGCGTGAGCCACACAAGGTCGCCCCCACCCCTCCCCCCCCCTCACCTGTGTGCTGGGGGGGGGGGGGGGCAACTGAACTATACGTATTTTTGCGGGCCATGGAGTGCCTGCACTACAGAGGCTGAAACACAGTGACACAGACACACATATGGGGGGCAGAGCGATTCACAGCACACAGCTGCACACTGCAGCTCAAGGAGCCTCGCGATTCGCTGCTTTCTTCAGCAGGTAATTCTGCGGCCCGCACTGCGATAAGTGAATATTCCACCTTAACCCTGCAACCCTGAACAACGAGTGTGATTCATTTCATTTCACTTTGACTTATATTTATTTGCAAACGTTGAGGACAGATGTCATGCGAATTCAGACCAAGTGCGTTTGTACACAAGAACTGCATGCATTATGTATGAAAACATCTTTTATTTAAATCATTTTACAGCACAGATGGTTTTAGCATAATCACTGTATGTGCTTATCACCTTTTCCCAGCAGTATCAGAGTCACATAAATCCAGCCACGAGAAATACAATCGCGGGCAAAAAAAAAAAAAGGGCACACTCTCAAAACAGATGTGTTATAAAGAACACACGACATGTTATTGTTTAATGCACCTCCACGCCCAGTGAAGGACGACACATTTTGTGTTACTTTCAACACAGTCCGCGTTAAAAAGTCCCCCTTCTGTAACACATAAATTGTATATTTGGAACACAAACGCAGTAACTTGGACACAAAACGTGTTGAAAGTAACACAGAAGAAGTAGTCACACACACACACACACACACACACACAAAGAGTGTTGGATGTTAACACGTCCTTTTTCGAGAGCGTGCTTTGCTGAAGAGCGTGGTCCGGATCCCCACTGAACAGAGCGGGCTAATGGACGGTACGGGAAAACATCACTCAGCTCCTCGACACCCGCCGACTGCGCCGGCTTTCATACGGATCCGCCGAAACGGACAAAAGGAGCCGCCGCGACGCGGCGCACTTAGCGGACTTTTTACAGCGCCTGGTGAAATCTGGCGCCGCTGTTAAAGCCCGCCCCCCCCCCCCCCCCCCCCCCCCCCCCCCCCGAACGCAGTGGCCGTTGCCGGGGGAAGGGAAACGTTAGCAACGGCGTGTAAGCGCGGATTAGCGACGGAGCACCCGTCTGTGTTCGGTAACGAGGGGATCGCGTTTCCTTAATGAATGGTGGGGGGAGGGGGGGGGGTAATTAGGGCTTCCCGGATCTGTTTGCGCAGAGCTACGCCGCCCGCGAGGAACCCGAACACGTTAGCGGTTAGAGGGGGTGTTTTTGACGGGCGATGACAATCCGGCGGGCGTGGCGCTGGGCAGGCCCCGTCCGCGGCGTTAATCAAATCTAACGGCGTTTTAGCGCCGCTAATGGAAACGAGAACGCGTCTGGAGAGAGAGAGAGAGAGAGTGTCGCTGTCTCACCTCTCCTCTTTTCTTTTAGGTGTGTGTGCGTGTGTGTGAGTCTGAGCAGTGAGTTATCGCCACGATGGGATGACAGGATGGCCCACCTCCCCCCCAGGCCTCCCGCCCGGCTGGGGCACGGCTTCCTAATTAGTGCAGGTGGCTCGTCACGGCCTTGATGAAGATTTAAGCCCCCGCCCCCCCCCCCCCTTTTCCTGCTGACTGAGGCTCCCGGGACGGCCGGGCTGGAGCGTGAGCAGATGAGACGGGCGTCGCTCCTCCCCAGCCGCCGTTAGCACCTCCGCGCCCCGCCGCGCCGCCTCGTTAAAAAAGAACGTCGTTTACGCGCGGCGAGGTCCTCCCCGAGAGCTTCCAGCGGCTCTTTGAGGCGCTTCAAAGGGCGCCGCCGCCGCCCAGACGGGCCCGCGGCTTAAGCCAGATTTCGCTCCGTCTGCGGAGGCTCCGGAAGCCTGGTGCTGCAGGTTCTAATCTTGGCTGTGTCACCGTGACACAACAGGCTCCGTTGTGCTGCGGCGGGAGTGGTGGGGGTGGGGGGGGGCTTAAGTTGTCGCGGGTTACCGGTCGCCGAGTGGATAAACACTCCTTTTGCTTCTCGCAGCCTGGCGGTTGGTTTCAATGAGAGATGCACATCTTCTCTGATTGCTGCCATTTCTGCAATCGCTCACTTTGCGGCTCGCAGAACCAATCTCTCCTGTAAGACAGTGTATCAGAGGAGCTCCCTGTGTGTGTGTGTGTGAGAGAGGCACGGCGGCTATACGGTAACGCAACAAACTGGGGCTCAAGGGTAAATGCGGCCCAACTGTCGCGATGCGGCGCACTTAAAGGCAGCCCCTTACGCGGCTCTCTTGCGTGCTACGCGTCCGTCTCCGTTCTGATTGGGTGGTGGAAACCGAAGAGCTTTTTTTCCCAACACTGTAACACGCCATTAGCTGACCTGGGCTGCCGCTTTACTGCTTTAGCGCGGTGCTGCCTGATGTTTGCGCGAGGCGCGAGAAACCCGAGTGCGTGACGGGAATCGCGACGTCCCTGTTAAGCCGCTGATTCGTTTCATTCTCAGGCTGCCTCGAGGCTGTGTACTTCAGGGGGTGACTGAGGGCTCCTGTGTGCGAGTGTGAGCGTGTTTCCAATTCAAGAACATCACCCGACGCTCGGCAGAACCTCGATGTAGTGCGCGTACGCGCTGCATGCCGTTTGGAACTGTTATTGATTAGTGGGCCGATGAGAGTAACCTACATGGGGACATTTCCTCTGTGTGAATGTTGATCAGGTGTTACTGCATAAAAAGAACATGAGGCAATAGTGCAGCTGAACTTCATTTTCTGTAAATATCGTTATCGCCCGGTGAACTGCCACCCACATGTTTCTTCTGTCCCCACATCATCTTACATTACTGCAAACTCCCAAAATAACCAACAAAGGAGAGGGGTTTCATGACTGTATACATCAGAAACCAACAGCTTGCTTGTCTTTTATGTCTATTACAGCTGTCTTTGTTTTACTATTCAGTTATTCTGGTTGTACTATTATATTACTTGTTTTGTTGTTTTTCTTGGATATTATTTCATACGCAGATGTAAATATAGTGAAGTGTAAATGTTTGCCGTCTTGCTCTGTGTAACCGTTGCCGGGGATACTAGCGTCGCCAGCGCCGTGCGGTGCACAAGGCCGGACGTGTCAATCACAGGGGCTCCGTGAGGGCTGATGAACTCCAGGGGTGTGGCTCCGGTGGCATCAGGGCCTCCGCGGCCGTTTCTCACCAGTGATGGATGTGCTCTGAGCGTCGGGCGTGGTCGGTCCTGTCCCGTTAAGGCCGCTGGAGTTTCAGCGGCCCTGCGGAAGGTTCCGGAGAGATCTGAGACGCCGCTAATGGCCCCCGATCACCGCCGCGGGGAAAAGCCACGTGGTCGCTAGCTGGCTGCGTTCCTGGAGCTTTTCTCCTCCGTGAAACCGGGAGGGGTTGGCAGAATTAGGGGGTTGGGGTGGGGGGGGGTTAGGTCTGGGGAACGGCTCCGCGAACCGAGCAAAACAGGCCCCGGCAGCCGTCGCATTACCGGAGGCGCCCGAGCCTGAGCCCGCCGTCCAAATTTGCCTCAAACAAGCGAGCCTGGACCCCGGGAATCAATAGCAGCAGCCAGCACAGAAATAGCCACCGCGTGTTTTCCAATAGGCAGAAAATTGGATTTTCCAGGGATAAAGCAGCGCCTTTCTTCTTAAAAAAAAGGAAAGAGGACCCCCCCCCGGCTCACGGGTGTAGTGGAGCTGAACGCTGAGAGCGGCTCTCCTGGCTCATTACAGACAGACACAACCAACCGACCGCTGGAGCCGCAAAATTGGCTTTCATCTGCCAGGAGAAAGAGAAACCGACCAATCAATCTGGGGAATGAAATCCAGGGCGGGCGGTACACAACCTGGGCAAGTGTAATCCCCCCCGCCCCCCCCCCCCCCCCCCCCCCCCCCCCCCCCCCCCCCCCCCCGCTCCCCCAGCTCAGGTTTAAAGCCTGTTCTGTCGCTCTCTCTCTCTCTATTTCTTTCTGCCTCCTCCGCTGTGTCTTTCTGATGCTTGGCCTTTATCGGCAGGACAGCTGTTCGGTGCTGTCGCTCAAACACACAACACAAATAATGCTAACAGCACACTGAATTATGAGAACATAACCAAATTTTACAAATATAGTAACAATTATTATTATTATTATTATTATTATCTATTCATCCATCCATCCATCCACCCATCCATCTATTATCTATATCCCCTTATTCCTTATTTCAAGTCAGTTTGCGAGTCCATCGCAGGGCACACACAAGATAGGATAAAACTGATTTTCAGGGACATTTTTGAACGCAGGCGTGAAACGGTTCTGTGTACGTAGGGGGTTCTGTGTTTCAGAGCTCACCACCGTCCTTAAGTGACCACACAGGATAAAGCAATTTGCAAGACTGACAACCCATCAAACCCACTATTAACTGGGCTTTTGAGTAGAGCATTTCAGTTTCAGCAAACCATTGATTTTCTCACATATGCAAAATGCATTTTTCTGTCCGTTTTATGAAGAAGAGGAATTCAAGGCCACCTGACACAAAGCTGCCAGACCTAGTCACTCTGAAAGGCCACAATCTATGAGCCATCAGTATTTCAATCAGTCAACCCATTTTTTTCCTCTTTTTTTTCTGGTACAGAACATCTGTAACAATCTCCCGGCCCCAAGCACATTATTCTCTTTCTATTTAGACGTAAGCCCTTTCTCCGAGCGACCCCGAACCGATCGATAATCCCCGCTCCTTCGGAAGATGAGCTGAAGCAGAACGAAGCTGATGTCCCAGGAAGTGTGGGATTGGGGATTTAGGGGGAGCATTAGCGATTTAATGTCAAGCCCCGCAGAACTCAAACCCCCAGAAGCACCTTGGGGTTGGCTTTATCCGTGGCTGTGTCGGAACGGGACCAGCCCATCCCAGCATGTCTGCCAGCACAGTGCCGAAAGGGGCGAAGCAGGGGGGGCTTTGTTACCCCGTTCGGCTGAGCCTCGCCCCTCCATGTGGATTTCGGTTTGACCCGATCCGTACGCTCAGGATCCCCTCTAACCTGGCCCGGGAATTCTCCCCAGCCGCAGGCAGTTCTGTTTCTAGTTCTGTTGTGCACTGCTATGCCCTGTCAGTATTGGAGACAAGTAAGTGGCATTAGAATCCTGGGAAATGCGTCCCAGCGCGTTCCTGCCCGATCGCTTCATTTTAAAACTTAGTTTTAGTTTACTGTTTGGTTCTGGTTTTGTCAGCATAGTGCAGAAAAAGCAATGGGAACTTCTGCTTCTGTGTGCTGAAGCTTGTGCACCACGGGCCCAGTTTAATAAGCCCTTTTGCGTGTGCAAAACCTTTTAGCGCACGCAAAACTAATAACGTGACGAACGATTGGTCACGGTATTTGTTTTGCACCAATCGCTGTTTGTGTTATTGGATTTGCATGCGCTAAAAGGTTTTTCATATGCTAATAGCCTCTGTAAATAAGGCCCCTCATGCGTGGTGGCATAATGAGTGCCGATAGAGCAATTTACACATTCCAAAACCTGAGATTTGAATGATTCATTATTTACACAGTTAATAATCAAAGGGTGGCCAAAAAAAAAAAATAAATAAAAATCTAATTAATGTTTAAAACTCTTTAAAGGTCTTAGTTTACCTGAGATGAAATATTCATTTAACTCTCCTCTCGTGAGCGCACAGCCGAGAATGACTAATTCCTCTGCATTCTGCGCTGTGCGTTCCGTGGCACGTATTTGATTGATGCGCCGTGTCTTTAGAGCTGATGCCCAGCCCTGTCAGCGGTATTGAGTCATTTAGAGCGCGTCACAAGTGAGGGTGACAAACTGGTGAGGTCATCTGACCTTGGCGGCGTGGAGTGTATGGATCCCGGGGGCTTAGCGGTTGAAAGCAGGACCCACATAAAGGTCTTGGGTAATTAAGAACCTGCAGGTATCTTCAAAGACAGTATTTAATGGTACAGCGACTTGGGTACGTTTCACGATGCATAAATAGAATGTGTGCATCATCCATTCCGTGCCGTCAATGTTTCATGGCATCGTGGCTAATAAAGTTTATTCAAAAGCACTACGAAACTAAAACTCACCCAATGCCGGAAAACCGTTTTTCTTATTTCCTGAGAAGTTGCCTTTTTGGAGACGCATGGATGTTGGCAAGGATTTGCTTTATCCTCTCTTCCTGCAGTGAGGCAAAATGTTTTGTGTCCTAAGGGAACACACTGTTCCTGCTATGGGTGTGGGTGACAATTAAGCATGTCTCTTTTTTCACTTGCACATTTAGAACATTGTTTTCTCAATAACGTTTTGGCAAAGAATTTTGGTGAATGCTGCACCAGTAGCAAAACAAAAACTGTTCTCAAAAAAACAAAAAACAAAAAACTTTTCAGTTAGGTTTAACAGAGCTCTACAAGTGGCCAACTCTGACAATGTTTCTGGACGTGCAGGTCGACGCTGGTAAAAGACGTGAAGAATAACGCAGCGCGTGCATAAGTACAGGTTTCGCAGTCTCGCAGTCTGGGCCTCTGAGCTTTGAGTGCAGCGCATCGATCATCGACCTGTAGCAATGGCACGGGACGTGATGTATTAAGAGGATGAAGAATGTGCCTGGCATTAAGAGCCTACTAAATGTCAGACGAGGAAAAATGTTCACGGTGGGCGAACCATTTTTTTTTCTTGTTGCTCATAAACTATGCAGGAATGACAAATAATAATAGAAGCGGCCACTGGGTTATGAATCCCTCTCAGCAGGCATCTGACACATGAGCGTTTCTGTGTGCAATTTCCTTGAGAGCAAGTCTGGCACTTCCCCGGTATTAAATTTACTGCGGATAGCATTAGTCAGATTGCATTAGCTGGAGGAGGGCAGAGCTTTTTGGGCTTCTTCCGCGGGCGTTTGGTAATGCTGCGGCCGTGCTCCCCCCCGACGAGGTGCCGTTTGGAGGGTGATCTTAACGGAGGGAAACGGGCACGTGCGTCAGGCTCACGGCGAGCGGACCTTTTGTATTCGCTCCGAGAAGGTCATTTGCATATTTTAGCTTCGCTGGGAGGAAACGAGTCTGTCTGTGTCATCGGTAGCTGCATAAAAAGGTCAATAAACAAGCCCGGTAACAAGCCTATCGCCACCTCAGAACGAGGGAGAATTGTGCATCGCGTCAGGTGATCGGGGCAGGCGTGAGGTCACACACACAGAGTGGTGGTCACCCTTCTGCCATGGCGGTTATGTGAGCGCTGCGTCAGAGGCATTCAGTCACTGCTGTCATCCGAGACGATATCGTTGGGCAGTCTGGCAGAGAACTAGCCAATGGCATGTCTGCTAGGCATAGCTTTGGCACTCTGCCTCTGTACCAGACTGGGAGTCAGAATATAGACCCCCTAGGGCACAAGTACGCACACGCTCACAAACACACAAAGACACAGACACACACACACACTCGCTCACACACACACACACACACACACTCACACACACCTCCTCCCCCGTCACACTTATTCATAATCTTTCAGTTTTTTGTGGTTGTTGTTTTGTCCTGTACTGTATCACATTTTATGCTGTCTGAAGTTGTTTTTTATGCTTCTACCTCTTGGCCAGAGCTCCCTTGAAAAGGCGATCACTGTCTGAACAGGGCTCAGATGGATAAATAAATAAGACGACCGAGGAAACTAACAGTGTGAGAGAGGGGAGGGAAGGGGAGGGTTTCCTGGAAGCCTTTTCTGCTTCATCTTGCTATAAATGACGAGTGTCCAAGCTGTGTCCTGTTTCGGAGCAGCGCTTGTTGGCGAGGAGGGGAATAATTCATTTGGAAAGGGTGGCCATCGTGTGACAGCTGCTCGTCAAACGAGGGGGCGGGGCTAAGGGATCAAAGGAGGGCAACAGGGCGGTGACATCAGCAGACAAGCCGGTTGGGCCTAACGTAAGGCTGCCTGCTCCCTGAGAAAACAACCACCAGTTGTTGGTTTAGCATTCACTAACACATTTTGGACTTGGGACTACTTACAAAGTACAATTATGGAAATAGACGTAATGGCTTTAAGCTCTGTATTAAAATATTGTCACTGCGATTAAAATCTCGGTGCGCGCACACACGACGAACGAGGCCGTTTCCAGGACGACGGACAGCGCGGCGGACGTCGGCTCCTCCGTAAGCCAGAAGCGAGGGGTTCCTGTTCCTGTGGCCTGCAGGCCCTCCCCCAGCTGCGTGGAGAACGGAGAATTAAGGCTCCGGGTCATCCGTTATTGTGCCTGGCGGAAGCTGATAGGCTGTGATAATGTCTCGGAACAGTACTCGAAGGAGGAGTGCTCAGGCAATAGAATATTCAGTGCAGATTTATAATCGCTGGCACCAGTGTTCTAGAATTAATGCTCTGTCCTCACTCCCATGATCGTGAGCTGGGACCCGCATTCCCCAGATGGTAAAATAAAATAAAAAATTTCTCTTTTCTGAAATTGCAGGCAGATTTGATAGATTGCATGAGACAGTTTAAAGGCATTTACGTAGACACCCACTTTCCTCCCGATTTCAGGAGTCTTGCATCAGGACTCAGAACTGCATGTGCATTAAAGCCAGTCCTTTTCTTTACACAAAAGCAGGTGTATCGGTTCGGTAAACACGGGCAGGTGCAATTCGGGGCTGCATGCAGGTTACCCCCTGCAGAGTCTTAAATCCAGCCCCACAGCCAAGAGGCACGGAAAGCCATGTTGAGAGGGAGAGGGAGGCAGAGAAAGGGATGCAGAGAGGGAGAGGGAGAGGGAGGGGGGAGAGAGGGAGGGGGAGATGTGGGTAGGGAGAGAGACAGAGATGGAGAGGGGAGACAGTGGTGCTTCTGTATTGATTTGAGTTTGAGTGTGAGATTGACATGGGTGGGCAGGTGGGGCCCCCAGAGTAAAGCAGTGATATCTGAGGATGGATACTGACAGCAATGTGATGGGGAACTCTGAACTGTCATAAGACTGCTCATAAGTATGCTTGTAATATGCTCATAATGTCCTCATAAGTGTGCTCATAAGTATGCTTATATTGTGCTCATATGAGTGCTCATAAGTATGCTCATAATGTGCTCATAAGTGTGCTTATAATACTGTATGCTCGTAATGTGCTCATGAGTGTGCTTTCAATATGCCAAGGCCGTTCAAGTCTTTGCCGTTGTCATGGGCACACTATGAAAGCCTGCTTGTATAATCTCATGTTTTCAGTCTTAATATTCAGGTATTTTAAGGATATTTCCGCTTTATGTGATTCTGTGGGCAGAGACAGAGCACTGGAGGTGGATAAGCACTGTACTGCACACAGACCTCATGCAGACCTGTTATGCAAAGTCTGGTGGTGGGGTGAGGGTTTCAGGTTAAAGTGCCTGGAAGAAAACAGCTTGTCTTGGTCCTGTGATTCCACTGCACGGTGTCACAGACTTCACTGACATATGTTTAGAAGCAGGCCTCCAATTCAAAATGCTAAACAGATGCTCCTTCAATCCTTACATCTTGCGTTTGCATCGTGATAGACTTGCTCTTACTATTTATTGCTTTATTTATTGATTGATTGATTGAATGTCTGATTGATTGTTCCAGCCACCATTGTGCTAAACGAGCTCAACTGGACCAAAGCGCTGGAGGAGGTCTTCAAGAGGAACCGGGAGAACGACCCCACGCTCCTGTGGCAGGTGTTCGGCAGCGCCACCGGCCTGGCCCGGTACTACCCAGGTGAGACGGCCGCGAAAGCCAATCCCTGCGCTGCGCGCGGTCACATGACCTGCACACTAGAAAGTTCTAAGCGCAATAAGCGCTCAACGTCTACGCACGCTTTAAACGCCACAGCGCCACGTCAGGCGGGGCTTGTGTTTTTTTTTAGACGGCTTGTTCTTGTTCGTGTAAAAACCCCGACGTCGCCTTGTGTTCCGTTGCAGCCTCCCCCTGGGTGGACGCGAGCAAGACGCCGAGCAAGATCGACCTGTACGACGTCCGCCGGCGCCCCTGGTGAGGCGCCTGCCGCCCGGCCCGGCCCCGCCCCCGCCTGGCCCGACCCCGCCCGACCCCGCCTGGCCCGACCCCGCCCGACCCCGCCTGGCCCGACCCCGCCCGGCCTGACCCCGCCCGGCCCTGTTGCTTTGCTCTCGGCTCATTTGCTGCTCACCCCGGAGAGAGCGCTGCGTTTACCTCAGCACCTGCCCCTCAAGCTCTCTTCTTCTCTCCCGCTAACTGCTTAACATCCTTTTTATTTAAAAAACCATGCCGTTAGAGACCCGTGCGGGACGCTCATAAATCCCCCCCCTCCCCCTCTCTAATATGCGCGGTGAAATTTACTGCTTTGAAAGCCAAACTGTCGTAAATCGTACCCTCGTTCATTGACAATTTCGTAATGCTCATTACTCCCGTTACTCATTCCGTCTCCCGGGCAACGGGGTTTGTATTTCATGTAATAATTCTGAAAATGTAATTTTTTTCGTTTCTCAGGTACATACAGGGGGCCGCGTCGCCAAAGGACATGCTGATCCTGGTGGACGCGTGAGTGTTTCCTGTTCATTTACAGCCACGGTTCTGCTGTTATCTGGTTGGCACACGGCAAGCATCAATGCAAAAAGCTGAGCAAATACATGGCCACCTGAACCGCCCCCCCATACAGTAACACCGGTGGACTCCAGCCAACACTAAACTAGAACAATAACTTAAGAAAATCAATGGCTGCTTATCGGCTTCTCGTTTTATGGAATATCGGTGGACCCGATCGATCGGCTGCTGCGTAAATGCTTTTACTGTAATGGGACGGGGTCTCTCCCCTTTTTACACTTCACCCCGGGGCCGCTGTGCAATGAGTGCTCTGCGGCTTTGGGGAATCCCGCTGCAATAAAACGGTTAGCGGCTCCTGTGCGCACACCAGCAGCGGCCCTTTAAACAGTCAGTGTGGGAGAGCTATCGCAGGCCGAGCAGAGCGTGGCATCGCCCCTTCCAGGAGCAGGAACAGTACTGAGTTTTTACATCCCTTGGCTAATGGGCTGGTTTTTTTATTTTATTTTTTATTTTTTTAGCTCAGGTGGCAGCTAATTGTATCTCTTGTTGCTCAGCAACAGACATTGAGGGGCGTGGTTTGAACCTCAAAGCAGGCCTATTCCCATTAAACCAGCACATGAAAGCATGTCTGCATTATATGTCTATATACAACATAAAGCTATTTGGCACAATATAATTATTTAGTAATTGTAAGGCTCACCAAGGATATTAACCAAGGTCGTTTAAACCAAAGATGATTTTACTTTTATTTTATTGCATAAAATATTACATTTTTAGAAGTGTAGAAGAAAATATTATTAAAAGGGGGGATAATATTTTCCACATTTTGCCCTGTACCTCCTGGGACTGTTGCAGAACCTTCAGGCTTTTTGTACCCCGGTTTGGAGACTCGCGCTCCCCTCATGCGACACGCTGAGGATTTATTCACCGGCGTTCCGGCTTCATTAGCATTCCGGCTCACGGCTGCGTCGCCGAGGATCGGGGGGGGGCGGGGGGGGGGCGCCGCCGCTTCGACTCTCGGAAACAATGCGGGGGGGAGATCAAAGCGCGGCGCCATCTGCTAGCGTACACCGCTCGGCTCCACCGCGGCTTTATGGGACGCCAGACCCGAAATCAAACGCCCTCGCTGTCGCCCCCACGACTTAACGGGCCTTCGACACCCACGTCCGCATGAAAAATTAATCGCAGCGCGCAGCATTTAGCCATTTTTTTGAAGCGGTTCCTTTTATTCGGTGTAAATTAAAGCTCTCTGACAGGAGCATGATGCTTTAATTCCGTGTTGCAAAAACACAGCTCGGTTGGAGAATAAAGCGCTCATTTACACAATTTTCCACAATTATTGTGTTGAAAATGTTGATGATTATACCCCGTAGTAATCTGTAATTTCATAATGGGTGAAAACAGTTGCAAAACAAATTATTGGCGATGATATAGTGTGGTTAATTAGGTGGCTGAACTGGGGGAGAATGAGACGGTGAGTCCCAGCCCTCTGCAGTCTGCTTACAGTGGCTGTTTTGGCGTTTCCAACAGGAGCGGCAGCGTCTCCGGACTGACCCTCAAGCTGATCCGGACGTCCGTCAGCGAAATGCTGGAGACCCTGTCCGACGACGACTACGTCAACGTGGTTTACGTGAGTAGGCCTACCCCCTGGGGTCTCTCGCCTGTCATTATGACGTCTACTCGCCGAAGAATGCTTTTCTGGATTCTTCTTTTACGTCAATAGTCAGACAGCCGCCACGCTCCTGTTTCAAAAATAAATAAAAGTGCTCCACCCTACTGTAACTGAACTGAACTGTACTGTACTGTAACTGAAATGTACCCAGTTTTGTCACATAAACATAAGCTTGCATTAGCTGTTTCTGAATGAATAGTAAAAAAAAAAGGTAGGCCTAGTAGAGCACTGGCAGCATCGGCTGCATTGTTTGGGTTGAGGAAAGCCGTTGTCTCAGGTGAATCCACAATCCCACAGTTTCATGCAACAAAACGCTCAGCGTTTGTTATTCTTCTCTCGCATAAAAGTAACTGTAAAAAAAAACATTTGTGAACAATGTTTTTGTTCTTTGAACACTCAGAACAAAGCCATGTTCTGATACTCACTTTTTCTATTGCATTATCTCCAATGCAGTATTTTACATGGTGAATTAAAGCATTGAAATTGTACTGAGTTACCACTCAATTTGCAGTGAAAATTATGCCTTAATATTTGTTTTGCATTCAGTGTTAAATATTAACGTCACCACTCTTCCAAATGGAAGCTATTAACTCAGTTCTTTCCAAAGCCTAAAGAAAGTCATTACAATGACAATGTATAATGGAATCCACACACAAGCGATGAAAATGCACCAAGATAACTTCATGAAGCCCTCTCCCTTGTTGTACATTATACCAGGTGTGGCACATCATTATTCTGGGATGCAGGAAGCAGAGGAGCGAACTGCACTTGCGATGCATCGCTAAAAGTGTCTGTGTTCAAGTCTGAGGCTCGCGTTCAGAGAGCAGGGGAGCGGCGTGAACTAATGACATATGGATTTGTCTCAAGTTCTTCGCAAAATCGCTCGCGTTCCGTCTTCTGGGCCAAATTTAATTCCGCCGGTAACAGCTGGAGCCCGGCTGGGGGGGAAGATGGGAAATGGTCATCCGTTTCATTTTACGGCTCCGAAAAAAGCCCCTGAGAAGCTTTCAAATTCGGCTGGCTCCAATAAACCAAAATTCGAGCCCCGATTGAGACCGCCAGTTCTTGTGGGCATCCATTCTGAACGAGGCTTTTCAACTGCACGTTTTAAATTGAAGCTTGGGGTTTTTTTAGAGTTAATTTCCTGGAATACTTACAGCTTCCAACAGCTGAATGACAAACTGCAGCCAGTTTAATTTAGCAGCCGATATTAAAACTGGTGGCAGAGCGCCAATGGTAAGGCATGAAATTTAAATACTGATTTCGCAGGTACCGATATGCACATTACTTTTAAAACCGCTCTTTGAGGATCTCAGCTTTCAAATATGCACCGCCGCGCCGGTTGAATGCTAAGGATGTGTGCCGTCTTTAATGAGACCTGGAGTGCTTTCGCGGGCAATCTGAGATTTCCCAGATGATTCCGATCATCGCGAAAGGTCACGCAGCTCCAGCACCTGATGACAGTCTGAAGGGAAAAAAAAAAAAAGTAATAATAATGAAGGATGGGTTTGAATATCTTGAAGGTCTAAAATAATGACGTGCGATTGCATTTAAATGCGATTGCTTGTTACCGCCCTATTCCTCTAATCCGCCGCCTCGCTGAGACCTTTATCGCAGGCGACCCGCCCGGGGCTTCGCCTCGCTCCCGCGCTTGTGTAAGACGTGGCCCTGCGCCTGCATGTTAATCGAATCGGGCCGGGCAGCGGAGAGCCAGCGGCAGGTCCCCGCCTGGGCGTCTGCATGCTAACCGCCGCGCAGCATTCGGAAACCATGTCTCTCCTGCCCCCCCCCCCCACCCCCCGGGAAAGCGTTTAACAGAAGAGCGTGACGATGTTCGAATGAGGCTTGTTTGCGGAGAGCCGACTCAGCTAGCCCTTCCCCCCCCCCCCTCCCTGGGGGGGCCTGGCTGCAGGCTGGGCCGGGAGATCTACGATGAGCCCCTCCCCCGTTAGCCAGAGAACGTGGCGCCCAATCAGTCGCAGCTCCGTATTTCCCATGAAGCCCCACTGCTCATTAACGCCTGTTCTGAGACCGCTCCAGTATTCGGACACGTTGCCTGTTTGGACCTTTGTTGCTTGTGAAAGGGTGAGGATGTGTTGGCTCTGCACAAATTGCCATTGCTCAGATCCTCACTGATTCCTTTTTCCCCTGTGGTTACCACAGGGACAATGCAGGAACAAGATGCCCCGTTCATTATCATCCAACGACATTAAAATTTAAAGTCATGTCCATTCCCAGAGGTGTCTGGCTATTACACTTGCTGCCTTAGCGACTGGTTACTCTTTTGAACATGTGACCGGAGGCCATTTTAAAGAGCCCGTCTGTGTCATCACACTGTCAGAAAAACACCAGCTGAAGAAAGCCCGTGATTTAATTGGTTCCCTGAGTTTAATTAGATGGAGTTTTAGGTCGGGATGCAGCAGCTAGCAGTGTGTGTGCTGTGACTCATCATATAAATATACAGAACAGGTATATAAACAAAGGACAGTATATAAAGAGCAGGTCACGGTCTTGGAGCGGCCCTTGACCCAAGCCTGCGTCACTCCTCCTGCACTTGTGGCTCTACTTTCCCATGCGTTGTGCCTTCTGTCATCACTCTCGGAAATGAAGCATTAGCAGCGTGTTGTGTTCAGTTCTAGTGCTCAGTGTAGGCTGCGGGCTCATCCCCTGCAATGCCACCTTTGTGCACCCGCACCATGTATTTCTGTTCGCTGTGCCGAATTTTGCATTAATTTTCAGCGAACTATTCATAATCGCGGAGGTTCAGAACCCTGACCTTTCTTGCCTTGTTGTAATGGTCGATTGAAAAGTTTAAAATGGCAATCAGCGTTGTAGGTCGGTGCAATGTTCTTGTCCGCACATAAAATGTGACGTGATCTTCTCATTATACAAGGAGATGCATTAGAGCAGTCAGGACCCCGAGCCTCATTAGAGGTGATCCCCTGCTTAAAATGAAACTCCTGTCTGCGTTCCTGGCTCATACTGCTGACAGATCTGCGGAGTTTGCCGTCAGGCAGGAAAGAAGCACGTTAATAGGCTGAAACAGCAGCCAGTTTGAATGTCACGTATGTGTTAATGCACATAGTTCCTCCAAACAGTGCAAAAAAAATAAAATACTGATTCTTTATTGGGTTGACCTGGGTAATTGAGATTTTTTCTGACTCGATTCCTGGTGCAGTCTGCAAACTGTGTTGCAAGTGCATGTATCCTATTCCAAATTTACATGCATGGATATACATGTCTGGTCCTTTTCTCTCATAAATTGGCTCACTCAAACATGTAGGCACGTCTTTCTGGATGGCTGCTTCTGGACGTGGTAGCATTTCAGTCCCCAGTAGCTTGTGGGTATCCTTGGCTAGACTCAATGCGCCAAGCGCACATCGAGTCACTCTCCCTCGGCTTTGATAGCTACCCGGGATGTCCGACCAAGCACGTTCCCCGGGTTCAACGTTCCCCGGGTTTTTAATTTCCGCGCAGACCCAGAGGCTGGTTTTTAAGCGGCACTTTTGCGCGCGCGCCTCTTTCCCGGACGCCCTCCCACGCGCTCCGGCGCCTCCTCCCCGCCTCCTCCGAGCGGCGAGAGAGGAGTGAGAGAGGAGCGCCACGCCCGCTGCCGCGGCGACGGCGTTCTCCGGGTGAAGAGGAGAGGCGCGAGATTGCCTTCAGGCGTGATGAAGGTGTTTGCCTTTCAAGTGTCAGCCGGAATCCAGAGCGCGAGCCATTCCGCCTAAAAAAAAAACACACACAGGCGGCTTTTGGAGAGCTCCGTAAAATTGCTTTGTCTGTGCTCGGGCCTTGAGTTTTATTTATTTATTTTTTTGAGGGATTGATGTGCGCGGACTTAATATACAGGTAAATAACTTATTTTCCGCAGAAGACATTTTCGGGGAATCGTCCCCCAGTACGTGTCACTGTCACCGCTGGTGACGGTGACTGAGTCAGGGCTGAGGCTCTCGGTCAGCAGGGAGCTCACGGTCTCTCTGTGACTCCTCTGATTGGTCAGGTTTCTACGGCCTGTCTGAAACCAGCCGGGTAAATGGAGTGGGGCTCCAGAGAGGAAAGCTGCATGTGTTTCATGCTCGTCTGCACTCTATTTAGCTTATTGATAGGAATAAGGAAGGACTGGCATTGGGCATAGGGTTTATGACTATGGGGTTTATGGGCGCATGGTTCAGAGAGCAAGCGGAAACCTCAGATGTGCTAGCCCCCAGGTTTACAAGCGGGAGGTTGAATCCGGTTGAGAGAGAGGCTCTCTGTAACCCCGGGCAACCTTTCCGCGCCGGGAAGGTCAGGCGGTCAGGGTGCGGCTCCTGTCTTTCACAGTTCAACACGCAGGTGAAGAACGCCGCCTGCTTCGGCCACCTGGTGCAGGCCAACGTGCGCAACAAGAAGATCCTGAAGGACGCGGTCCAGAACATCTCGGCCAGCGGCATCACGGACTACAAGAAGGGCTTCGAGTTCGCCTTCGAGCAGCTCGCCTTCGTAAGTGACGTCGCTGGAGCAGAGCAGAGACGGGCCGTTCTCCTGTCTGCGCTCATGTGCCTCTTTACAATCTGCCCGCTTCACAATTTACGCATTTCCCAGTCTTTATTGATTACCGATATAAATGAAAACTAGAAAAAATCTAGTCAAATCAAGCAGACGGTATCTCTGACTATCCCTGAGTCTGGGCAAGACGGACTTTGTGCTTCATTATTAAATACCGCCACCTGCTGGTCTGAAAGCGCATCTACTGGAGTCTCTTGCCGTTGCATTACAGTGTTGCCCTGCATTGCGTGGAGAAGATAAGGAACGACGTGTGATTCCCAGGGGTTATTAAGGGGCTTTTTTCAGAGAATGACCCTGTGCCCTTTCACTAACACTGTGGTTTTTAAATAAATCGTTTCACAGAAAAATGTGACGCGTGCAAACTGCAACAAGATCATCATGCTGTTCACTGACGGAGGGGAGGAGAGAGCTCAGGAAGTCTTTGACAAGTACAACAAAGAAAAGCAGGTTTGCATTACAGGATCTGATGAAGCTTAAACATGGCTGACTTCCTGTCTTTTCAAGCATTGCATCCTGAGGGTAAAGCAGAACGCCTTTGCACACGCCTATAAGTCAAAAATGAATGATTTCACTGGCAGAGAACAATTTAAAGGCCTTTTTTAAAAATAGTTTTTTAAAAGGATTTGTCACGGAAGAAGGAATGCATCCACATGTAAGCGAATGTGGTAAAAGTCATTCTGGGATATGATAAATTTGATCCGTGATCTAGTTTTTTTTCCACCCCAGGTACGCATATTCACATTCTCTGTCGGCCAGCACAACTATGACAAAGGACCAATCCAGCGGATGGCCTGCAGCAACAAAGGTACTGACTGTGCTCACAACCGCTGCTGACACGGCATGAAAGGCATTATATCACAAAACTGCAATTATTTAATTACAATGACAAAATATGTACAGTTACACATGTATTTTACACACATGCACGCACACGTACACGCATGCACACACAGACACACACACACACAGACACACACACACGCACAGTATGTCTTTGGATCACATATTTCAGGCAGTTACCAAATACAGAGGATTTGCAACCAAGTAATATATATGACAGCTTTATTTAAGATTATCTTGATTATCTTGACCAATTACTTTTGGTCCCGAAAATTGGGGGGACTATGTATGAAAATGGCTGTCATTCCTAAATAGATCATTCGATATGCATGTAAATACCTCCAAATTAAAGCTGGCAATCTGCACATTGACCTCATATTCTTTGTGTCATTTCAAATCCAACGTGCTGGATTACAGAGACAACGCAACAAAACTTGTGTCACTGTCCAAACACTTGCAGACTGCAATGTACAAACAAAACATATAAATTATTCACGCTATAATGAAAGAAAATAGAAGACCCATCTGTTCAGCTAATTGATACTGCAATCTCCTAAAATACATGTGAATCTCTCTTATCCACAACTCAGAAAACACATTGTAGTCTGAAAGAATGATGCAATGAGGAAAAGAAAATGATGAATCGCACCATCTAATGTAAAATGCAATAAAATATTGTCTAGGGCTTAATACGTCCAGGAAAACTACACTCACGTCACCCTGCATTGCGTTAAACTTTGTGTCCAAAATGACTTATCTTCATATCTATTCCCTGACTCACCCAAATGACATCAATTGTGAGAAACACGCTTTATTCAGATCGAGCCGCTTCACAAACATGACTCATTTTTTGGTCATGAATAGACTGTGGAAAGATGGACAAAGCATTAAAAAAAAAACTTTGGCCTTTCAACGCTGTTATTTCGTGAATCGTTTCAGGAACGAACTGCAGAAACCGAAAGGCCTTCCTCATGGTTTATTCATGCTTTCACACTTTTAAGCCTCGTTACCGTGCCGATGACGCGTCGTTTCTTTTCCAGGGTACTATTACGAAATCCCCTCCATCGGAGCCATCAGAATCAACACGCAGGTGACGCGGTCGCCGATCGCACTTCGTGTCTGTAGCCCCGTAGTTGTAGCTCGCTGACAGAACGCGTGCAGTGACTGACGGCTGTGCCTCTCTGAACAGGAGTACCTGGACGTGCTGGGCAGGCCCATGGTGCTGGCGGACCGTAAGAACAAGGAGGTCCAGTGGACCAATGTCTATCTGGACGCGCTGGTGTGTGATGTCGCTAATTTATTTTTATTATTTTTCCTTATCCGAGGAAACACACATAGAATATATATATATATATATATATATATATAAATCATTACATGTGAAGACTGGAAATTCACTGGCTAAAAAAATGCTCTGCACAACTACATAGAAGCAAAGATTGATGGCGGGTGTGCTTCTGCTGCTGTGTACCCTTGAGCTGTTACTGCAGTTAATATAAAGCTGTAAAAAATGGAGGACAGGACAGTGCGACACTGCGCTATTCTGGACACCGCGGCGTGAGGTCAGCAGGCGCGTGTCATCGCCCTCTAGCCTAAATCACGCGGTTAACGGTGTTTTTGTACGCTCTTAATCGCCGGCTACGATGCGTTTAAAGTCAAATCCGACGTTTTGTCGTTGGTTTCCTGAAAGCACCGTCGTTATTTTTAGCCGCTAATCGCGCTTTTGGGGGCTATTTGCGGAGAAGTTTCCGGAAAAGGAGCGGATAAGGGCCCCGCGTCCCCTGCAGGCCGTATCTGCGGTCCGGAGGGTGTCGACCCCGCCGGGTTGTTATTTTCGTGTCTCATTGGAAACTGAACAGATGCTACAGCCGCGTCTGCGGCACACTGCACACGGCATTCTTATTTTATCAGTCTGTGTGGAGTGGAAGGGAATTTGGACACGCTGCACTCTCTCAGCTAAACTTCGGGACATGAGCGAGTCATCGAGCTGTCGCTGTGTTTGCAGAAACAGGTTGTGCCGTTTAAATTTAGCTGCAGAGCGAAATGACCTGATAAAATATCACTTGAAAAGTAAACAGAAATGATTTATGCAGCTGTGTGGACTGACCCCCTGTTCGGTTGATCTAAATTTTGCTTGTGTTGTTCTGTTGTTCCATCTTTGTATTTGTCTGTGTGACACATTCGGACCCCAGGAGCTTGGCCTTGTTATTACAGGAACCGTTCCGGTTTTCAACAAGACCCTCGTAAGAGACGCCAAGAACCCATCCCAAAAAAAGGTAGAGAACTTGAGCTCTTCGGTTCCTTTTTTTAAAAGCCCTCACTTTCATTTCAGTTGGTCTTTTGGTCTTTTGACCCGCTCTTCACTATTTCTCTTGGTACCTTCCCCTTCTTCCACAGAAGCACCAGAATCAGTTGATTCTGGGAGTGATGGCCATCGATGTGTCTCTGGAAGACATTAAGAGACTCACTCCACGGTTCACAGTAAGTGGCCCCAAACCCAAACCAGAAACGTGCACGTGCGCTGCATTCAGCCTGCATCTACTGTCTTAACCAATGTGCTGCAAATGTTTTAACATAACAGAGAGACAAAACTGAATGTACATTTACTCTACGTGCACACCATTGGATAAGGATGTAATAATGCCCTGCTGTCTAAGAGACTCTAGTCTTCACTGTATTCTGTTTTAAGCCTCACGATACTCTATATTCAACATGGGTCAATATTGTGTGAGTTACATGGTGCACTCCAGAAATGTCACACACCGTATGCTTTCGAATTGAATGGGACGTGACTGTAACAAATTTTGAGTATGTCCTTCTCCACAACCCAGCCGCTCTCTGCAAGGCATAAGAGCCATTTATGAAAGCAATCCCTGTGTATTTTTATCCGTAAAGGGTTGTGACGCACGTATCTCACACAGCCAGACGAGACAAAGATGGCCGCCGAGCATGAGAAATAATGCCTTTAAAAATGTCTCTTAAAAGCGGCGCCCGCTTTGTCTCGGACAGACAATCTAAGACCCATGTGATCACCTGCACTAACCGCCCCCCCTCTCTCACCCCTCCCATTAGCTCGGCCCCAACGGATACTACTTCGCGATGGACCCCAACGGCTACGTCCTGCTCCACCCCAACCTCCTGCCGAAGGTACGCATTTCCCCATCTTGTTACAGTGCATCCTTCGCGGGCCGCCGCCGTGCTGAACGCAGGCGGGACGTTCCCCTCTGATGGACGGGAGCCGTCGGAAACGCCTCGGGGGCCGCGCTGCGGTCGACCGTTGGCGGTTTCGCGGGTCTGACAGTCGTGGCGCGCCTGCGGGTTTTGCGCGACGCGGAGCCAAATTGGAAAACGAGTGAGCGGCTAAACGATGCTAATTTTCAGATTTTTTGTAGCTGGTCGGCGCACATACGCTTTCACTTCTTTCCAGAGGCCGCCGCCGCCGCCGCTCTCTGGGAAAGCGGCCGCAGCTGTATGCAAAACGAAAATAAAAACACGAGCGCGGGATTAAAGGCCCCGGGACGCCGCGTCGTTTCTCTGAACTCTGACCCCGCGGTATGGAGATTGGCGCTTTTGAATTCCCCCTTTTCTCCCTTCCTCCCGTATCGTTCCTGTTGCAAATTGGACCGGGCATGCCGTAGCAATTTCTGGGAGGGGCGTCTCCCTTCCGAACGCGGCGCGTCCTCGTTGCGTGTAACTCTTGCCATATGCGACCGAGGCGCGGTGCGCACTGGACCCTGGCGGAGAACCGGCGTGTGCGTTTCCGCTGCGAAACGCGTGCGGACGCGGGACGGCGATGTGGAACGCTGACGCGCGGTTCCGAGGCACCGTCTCAAACCGGAGGGGCGCGCGGCGTTGAAGCGCAATTGCCGAAATCCGGCGAATCTGTTCCGCTGCTCCGCCTGCCTTGAAACATATCCTCGCGCCGCGCTGTCAACAAACTGTATTTTCCATAATAACCGTGGGTGGCCAAGAGTTACCTTCACAAGGTCCTGAGCAGCTAGTTCATAGCCAAGGGATGTTAAAACCAGAAGTGTGTAAAGCGAGGGGGGCGCACTGTAAGCCTGTGGCTTTTCAGGCAGGGTGGTGGCATCAGCTTGGGTGGCGGTGCCAGGCTGACCGGAGAGATTGCCACCTGACAGTGTGGGCACAGACTGCGAGAGCGAGGGCCGTGTCCTGGCATCACTGCCTCACGCCAGCTGACTGTAGGCTGCGTGCTCAACTCAGATGTGTGCACGCGCGTCCACGACCCTCAGTCTGAGGTAGCTTCCACAAAAAGGTATGGAAGTTCTGATGCCAAACCTAATATAGCTAATTGCTAGTATTGCCAGCGTGAGTGGGCTGGAGAGAAGTGGGGTTTGGATCCAGATGCTTGCAGGTTGAAGCCCGAGACCGCTTCTGCACACAGGTGCCCGCTGAAGGTCGCTTTATGAAATCGCCAGTCGTTTAAATAGGTAATACATGAGCAAAGTAGGCTCCGTATCTGGAGCAGACCATCTGGTTTTTTAGAAATACATCAAATCATTTTGATGTAATGTCAGATTTCTACACTCATTATACGTGTTTCTCTTACCCAGTCACACACCAGGGCAGAGTTCAACCTCCTCAATGTGCAGACGCAGGTGCAGACACTGTTTCGTACGCCCGAGGCGCAGACTCTGCTTATTTCTTATGCGAGACTACCGCAGATTATCTTAGAGGATCAAAAACGGGCCTTCTCCCGCCCCGAGAATAAAGACAGGACGTCGATTTGTCTGCCGTAAGCGGCTGACACGGGGGGGGCTTTTTGGACTGGCGCATATGGACGCTCGTCTCTCGTAGCAAATCCTGACCAGATGCTCCGGCAAGATCAAGCCGCGGCGGGAACGTCAAAGCGCCCGCGCGTCAGGCCTTGTACGGGACGGACGGATTTGATGAAACGCCGCGTTTGTTTCCGGAAACCCGGGGACCTCTCTCCTCCTGCTCTGTGCTCGGGGGCAGGGCCCCGTCGGAATGACTCCGGGGGGGGGGACGGGGGGGGGGGGGGGTGTAGAAGCGCATGACGAGAGGCTGCAGGAACCAAAGGGGGGCGCTTCGTTCCTCAGTAACGGCGGGGGCCGGTGCGGACCGAACGGGCTGGAGCTCGGAGCGGGCCGGAGGAGCACCGTGAGGTGCAGATGGAGGCAGAGTGGTCTGGATTCAATCCTGCCCCGTACGGGTCCGCCCGTGACTGAGAATAATGAAGCCAAACAAGTGTGACTGATATTCCTGCTTTATACACAGAGTATTAGTTTGATGGCTTCTGTAAAATAAAAATGTACAATAATGTATACAGGAAAAGGTGATGACGATTGCTATTCAAAGTTATCGTACACGTTCTTATTCTGTAATAATGCATCTAATTTAATCAATCAGCCGTTCACATGTTTGTGTCAAATACAGCCATCTTAAATTGTTAATGCAGTAAATGACAGTAAACCTGTGGCCGATGGTAAAGTTCCATCACTGAGAAGTACCTTTTGTTGTAAAAAAACCCCTTTGCGTTTAGTGTGCGTGTGCGTGTGCGTGAGAACGCTTGCGTTTTCTTTCAATTATTGCGGAAATATCGTATAACATTACAATATTGTTGTAATGCGGGACCATGACTGACTGTCAGACAGATGTTCATCATGCACAGATGAATCTGTGTTTCTACTTTTCAACCCTGGAAGTCCTTTCAGGCCTGTGTTCCACAGGCAATGCGAAAATAAATGCAGCACCAAGAATTTGACGTTTAGGGAAAACGACCGGTAGTATAGGATTACTTTCTTGGATAATCTTTTGGACGATTTGTGAAACTATTACTTCAGAGCAATTTGTGTTCCACAGGAAGAACTGAGAGCCCAAAGAATGAGCCCAAATGGCTCCAGTACATTCCAGATCTTTCCACTTATCTGGATATTCAATAGCAAAAAATGAGGAAAATCTGTTCGGCATTCAGTCATTCCATTTTGCTTTTTTGATGACTCACTGTGAAATTATTGCAGTGCGCTGACCACGTAATTTTTCATCATTTTCTTTCAGTTGTTGAACTGCATCGTCAAATATGTTACAATACCACAAAATCTAATTTGTATTGCTCAGTGTTTTGGCACTGGTATATTTATGAATCTGTTAAAGCTGCAACTAAGGGAACGTATACTTTGGATTGTGCATTCCCTTCTACCTTTGTCAGGTTGTTTAATGTTACAAGCAGTTGTAGATCTAAATATATAGCTGTAGTCTGTGTAGTTCTGCCACAGCTCTTACAGTACATCTGTATATCACTTAATGAACGACCCTAACAGCCACCATTTTATGCCCCAGAATCCTAAATTCCAGGAGCCGGTGACCCTGGACTTCTTGGATGCCGAACTGGAGAATGAAATCAAGGTTACGGTATGGAGACCAACGCACTTCGCCAGACCGAACTCGGTTGTGGTCAATTTCCTGTTCACTCCCAATAAACCACATCTACAGGAACACACACTCTCTCTCTCATACACGTGCACACACACGCGCGCACACACACACCTACACACATGTACGCACACATGGAAAAAGCACTAAAAGCATTTGTAGGGCCTTCGGGCAGGCCAGGCGAGGAACCTCTCCAGGAATCGCCACTCGGCGCTCACACGCATGTTACATCCTTACGCGCGGCAGCATTGCTTATTAGGGGGGAGTGTGCCAGCCATTTGCAGTCTTGGCTCGGCCGTCTTCCCCCCCGAAAACAGATGTGAGGGGAGAGAGGGAAAGAGAGAGAGAGAGAGAAACCAGGGGAAGAACAAAAGGCCCGGGAACAGAGCGGTGAAGGGTAATGATGAACACATTTGCGTACGGCCGGCTCTGCTTTTGTGTTGGAGTGTGAAGTGGGGGGGGGGGGGGGGGGGGTGAGGAAAGCGGAGAATGTTCCGGAATCCCTGGCCTTCGCCGCGGCGTGGAGCGGAGCGGGGCGACCCCGCCGCCACTTGGCCCCGCTCTGCGGAGGAGCCGCCGCCGCCAAAGCAGCGACTTCTCGTCTCCCCGCCGGCCTCTCGAGTTACACGCCGCATGTGGCGTCCCTCTGACTTATGCGCAGGAGGACTCGTCAATTTGAGCATTAAGTGCTCCCACAATGCACCACAGGAAAAATCCAGACCACTACAATAGAACTGATGCTCAATAAAAATGCATTGTATTTCCACAGAACATCACTGCATGTATGCACGTAATACACTTCACGTCCAAAATGATTTAGCCGTTATGTGGATATATTGTATCTGCCATGTTGTTGGCTCGCAGGTTGCTGTCACTCAAAATGAAGCAGCCCAAAGGTGGCCCAAAGCCTCTGTTCAGATTCGGATAAGCAATGGATTAGCTGCCGTTCCTTATTTCAGTATCAGTGACTGTTTTTTCTTTCTCTCTGGGTATAGATCAGGAAAGACATGATTGATCTGAAGACGGGGAATATCAAGATCCACACGCTGGTGAAATCTCAAGATGAGGTGAGTGCCAGGGCGACCGTTATGTTTTGAGCCAATCGCTGTGGTTTCCTGTAGCGAGCAACACCTTTTGATTGGTTCAAAGAAGCCAGAGCCTGCCAGCTCACTGCAGCTGTACGTAAAGCAGTGTTCGTGAAACCTCACTCGGCTGAAGCAAGCTGAGAATTAATGCTGGTTTTTTTTGGTGTTGTTTTTTTAATAATAATTCTTGTTTAGCGGGGCCAGAGGTGATGTTGTTGTGTGTGTGAGATAACCTTTGAGTGACGCAGGCCGGTTTAAACACACTAACTCTGTGGGGTTTCTCCTTCTCTGGCAGAGGTACATAGACCGCGGAATCCGCGCTTACACTTTCGCTCCGGTCAACGGCACCGACTACAGGTAAACCCGTGACCTGAAACCTGGAATAACGGGACTTCATGCTGAAATGTGACCATTGACTCTTTCACAGGTCATCAGATGTTAGGCTATCTACAGTACAGTACATGATCCGAGTATGCTTGGCCTAGTTGAATACAGGCCATAATCTTCATAGTTATACAGCATGCATGGGTCTGTATGATATTATTCATGTCGTACTATACAACAGTAGCCACAGTGCATCAGCTATGATGCTGTAAAATGTGCTGTGTACACGGACCATTCGTTATCCACTGGTAAATTTTCAGTACTTACACGACAGGCACATCTATAAGCGAGCCAATCAGAAGGAGGGGAAGTAACTGCAGTGTGCGGACACCCCAAAACATGCCTTGCATCTCAAGCCAGGTCCACGCGTGGTGCTTTGTACAACATGTACTCACCGCGGATTAACACTCTGGAAGCCTGTCAGGACGCAATGTCACGCGTACTTAGCGCATTTGTTCAGAGATTCCTTCCTTTCTACGCCGTGTTAAGTTCCTCTAGTTGGATCTGACACCCAGCGCAGCGCGAGCTTTGGCCAAGTGAATGACCCCCAAGCCAACTCTTCGCTTACGGAATTAAAATGCGAGCCCGTCATCTGTTCCTTTGTTGATTTGCTTGCTTTTTAACAGCCTCGAGGCTGTTTTTGGGGATGATGTAAATTGGCTACAAGCACAAAAGGTATTTTTTGGGGAGTCTGGGGAGTTGGGGGATCTGATTTGGTCTTGGCTTCGCTTTCGCGTGTAGGTTTTTTTTTCAACGCCGACTCTCACTCTTGACGGTTAGCGAAAGCGTTTCAGCCTCCGTTGTTCTCCTGGCGGCGTTCCTTGCGATCGGAAAGCGGCGCTGTGAAATTTTACATCCACCTCTGTGTCCTCAGCTTGGCGCTGGTGTTGCCAGAATACAGCTCGCACTACATCCGCGCGAAAATCGGAGACACCATTACGCAGGCAAAATGTAAGTACCGGAGAGACGGCGTGCTTCTCCTGCCTTGTACATTCACACGCATGCACTCAAATTAGATACTGTCCATATTACGCCATTAAGCTTGCTTTATTGTAGCTGCCATTTAGCGTACATTTCCATGTTAGCGGGGCTTAACGCTCTATCTTGGAGGGAAAAATCAATCGCTATGGTGCAGATATGTGTATTCATGCACATGGTTTGGGTCTATCTGAACTGAACCGCCTCACAGCCCTCCTCTCCTGCAGTGGTGGACCACTGCGTTTCTGATGTGGTCCTGCGTTTTGCTTCTTACCAGACGAGCAGACTACCCGCTAAATGGTTCAAGAGGCTTTGTTTATTCATGGTGTGCCCGCAACGTGTGATGTGCAAAAGTGCCACGGCGTTTTGTGCGTGTGTGTGTGTGTGTGTGCGTGCATGTGTGTGCATGCGTGTGTGTGTGCGTGTGCGTGTGTGTGTATGTGTGTGTGTACATGAGAGAGATCACCTGAAGGTAGTCTGTTGAAGTGTGGGCCAGATATCTTCAGAAGCCCTTTAAACAGGGCAGCTCTGGTTCCAGGACTGCGGAGTGCCAGCCTCACCCTCTCCCTCATGACCTGGCCTGATTCGGGCAGCTATCCTTTTAGCGGCCTTCCCCTGGCGTATGGAGCCCAACCACAAACTGCAAAAATGAGCCCCCTCCCCTCAGTACAGCTTTACTTCTCCCCTTGTTAAATTTAGTTTCACGTCCCTCTTGGCCTGTCTGAAGACCTGACCAACGTGACACTACTCATGGAAGAATAAAGTATCATTGCGCCAAAGAGGGGTGGAGCTAGTTGCTATTTGCTACCAGTTACTCACTGATTTGGACCAATCGTTGTGTTTTGTTGTGGAAAAACACAATGCAAATCAAAACCTTGTGATTGGCTCAAGCAGATCAGTGATGACTGATAACTGTAGTTCCATCTGTTTTCAGTGTCATGAAAACTCACTTTCCCATCAATGTAAAACCCTGCAACACCCCTCCTAATAGGAGTGGCTGTCACACATGGTAACCATTTTCAAGGTTTTGTTTGAATATAATTTTGTTGTTGTAACCCCTTCTATTTCTGTTTACCTGGTTTTGTCCCTGTCTTGCTGTCTCTCTCTCTCTACCTCTCTCTTTCTCACTCTCTCTGTGTTTTGGATTCCCTCAGCAACATTGGGCAAGTATCAACTAATTTGTCTCTTTCCTCTTGTGAATGTTGCTTTGTACATTCTTTTTCCTTTTCTGTGTCATCTTTAAAATTGTATAGCGTTATTTTGCACTAGATTCAGTGAATTACCTACTGTTTCCTTCTAAGAGCACGTCTGATTCACGCTATCCTATATGAGTGTAACACGCGACCAAACTAAAATCAGTTCTAGTGTCTTCAAAAATAAACAGATTCCAGCTGTGTTGGACAACGGTGCCCCCCAACCTAAAGAACTGACAGCAGGTTATAGCCCAGTACACTCTCACCATGGCACAAAGCATCTTTATCACCACAGGCCTTAAGGGTGGACGTGCACCAAAAGTCCATTTCCAGCAATTTGGGGAAACTAAAAGTTACACCGCATTTTTGTGTGGTTTGGCATTTGCCACCACATTTGCAGTGCTGGACCGTGCGTGCATGTTTGTCAGTGACTGAGCAGCTCTCTTAAATCTATTCTGCAATGACGGAAGTAGGCCTACGATTACAACCGGGCTTTCTGAGTTTGCATTACTTTGAATTCAGAATGGGATTTGGTACCTGGAGAAGCAGCACTGAAATTCTCCCCAAAGAGAGAACAGTTAATCCCTTGTTTAACTAACGATGGTTCTGCATCAACGGATCGTTCAGGCCAGGAGAACAGGCCGTTCAGCACATTCAGGCTTCCACGCCTACTTCCAGACAAGTCATGCTCTTCTTTATTTCGTCCGTGTATCGCGAAGCCCGTGCGCGTCGCTCTGCTTTGAATAAAAAAATGAAATGATATGCAAAAAAGCCCCCTCGGCTGCTTCCCCGCGCCGTCCTCGCTGTGCTGATCCCCGTCTGATCCCCGGCGCTTCCGCTCGGTGTGTGTGTGTGTGTGCGTGTGTGTGTGTGTGTGTGTGTTTGTGTGTGTGTGTGTGTGCGTGCGTGTGTGTGTGTGTGTGTGTGTGTGTGTGTGTGCGCGACGGCGGTCAATTCTCACCGCTCCCCACACTTTCCGGCCTCCCGCCTGCCCTCCGCCGGAGCGACTGTCACGAGCGGCTGAGCACGGCGAAGTTTCGCAGACCTAACGTCTCGCTCGTCGTCAACATCGCGCGTAAAATGCGTCAGGTGGCAAACCGCGTGCGTCTGAACGCCAGAAATCCCGTCGAGCGACTTTCGCACGTGCGTAGAAACCTGTTTAATATCACACAAAAAAACCAAGAACCACTCTTTCGGTAGCCTGCTGTTATAACTGCACGCTGAGAACGGGAACGTACTGACCGTGTTGTTTTAATACCTGTGACACTCTTCATGCCCTGGACACACCGTGGAAACCTGTAACACCATGTGAGGCTTGCATGCACGCATGTCTCTTCTTGACTCATCTTCCCTGTGCACTGAAGAGCCTTTTAATTAGTCTGCAATATTTTTATTCTTTTGCTGAATAAAATATTGGCGAGTGTAACCCTTTGTATTTTATCGTTTTACCCTGTTCTTTTTTCCTGTTTCCCTCCTGGTAATCCCTCTCTCTGCTGGATTTTTGCCGACAGGGCGAACGGGCAAGTATCCTCTCGTTACTCGTTCACTTGTTGTGGTCGTTCCATCCCTTCCGCTGATCCTTGCATGCCTAACGCCCCCCGCCCCCCACCTCTGCCCTCCTGTGCATGTGCATACCTGTCTTAGTTAGCCCCGCCCGTCCGCTAGCGAGCCCCTTTCGCTCTCTCACACGTGCGACGCGTCAGAGTTTCCAGCGGGCCAGGCGTCACCCTAACGGCCACCTCGGAGGGTCGGAAACGGGGGGCTGGAGATCGTTAGGGAGCCGGCGTGCGCGAACAAGGGGGCGAAAATGGGGGCTCGGCCTCCCAGAGACAGGAAGTGACACGGATGATAAACAGAACATCCAGACTGATCCCCCCCCCCCCCCGAACTGCCACGTGTCAAGAGAAATGAAGTTTTCAGAAACTTAGATACGGGGAACTCGCAGCTTCCAGTCCTGTAGCTATTAACACGTGTTACTGATCACTGAAGGGGAACCGACGAGAACGAACATCCCGTGGTTCAAGCATGAGTCCACGTGTTTCCGAATTGAACATGGCCTCTAAATAGTAAGGTACAATGCCCAGCATGGAAAAGGCATTCCCACTAGATTAACATTAATGTTAAATGTCCTGCGCGGTCATTTATGATGTAGAATAATCTTATGCGGATAGACTCTTCTCTGATATCCCGATCTCAGAGGGCTGGCGTGTTCTGTCCCGGCGGATGTTAGCGCCCTCGCGGCGGTCACGGGTTCACCTTTCCGGAGCTGTTCTGCATGTGGCCTGTGCCCGTGGAAAGGGGGGGTGGTGAGGGAGGTCCTGACTGTGCCTTGTTGGCTTCCGACAGTTTTCGAGACCATGCAGCAGGATAACTTCGAGGAGTACGGACACACCTTCATCGCCCCCAGGTGAGTGGATTTGCTCTCTGTGTGAACCGCCCCTACCGCTGTTACATTGCATTGCATTACATTACAGGCATTTAGCAGACGCTCTTATCCGCTCTTACACAACTATTTACAAAGCATTTACCCTGCATCCATTTATACAGCTGGATATATACTGAAGCAATATAGGTTAAGTACCCTGCTCAAGGGTACAACAGCAGTGTCCAACCTGGGAACTAGTTATTCGCAGCATCTACGATCACTCATAAATAATTGGTAGAACCGTGCCATCCTATCTCGTGCATAATAATGCAATGATGAGCCTTGTGAAGAGTTACACTGATTTTCAGATAGTAAACTGGTCACACACCGTTGACAGACGGCTGTAGGTGAGAGGACTTTTTTAGATCTGCGCTGTCTTGTGTCCGCAGGGAGTACTGCAAGGACCTGAAGATCTCCAACAACAACACGCAGTTCCTGATGGACTTCAACGAGTTCATCGACCGGAACACGCCCAACGACCACACCTGTGAGTGCGGTCCACGTTCCCGCAGGGGTTCCTTTGCCACCCTGTTAAAACGTGCATGTGGAGGGCTGGTTTTTTTAGGGGTGGAGGGGGGGGGGGTGCGAGCCGAGACCGAGTCCGCGCTGCCAAACAGCTGCGATCTGCGGGGCTTGTCGTTTGATCCGCCGATGGGCCCCAGAGTGTCACGAGTGACGCTTTACACTGAACAAAAATGCTAACCGCGCAGCTGGCTGCTGGTGCGGCGGACGTGTCAGACCCTCGGCGGTAATACACGCGGACGCCGTGTTCTGCCGCCTCACTCGCCAGACCTACAGTCCCAATTACGCCGTGTTTGAGGGAAAGCAGAACTCCTCACGGGAAAGAACAAAAGCCAGGAAATAGCCGAACTGAAGTGGGTCCGGCACCCATCATGCAAGTAGCCTTATCAATGTAGATAACAAATATTAAATATGCGGGGGGGGTCAAAGTTAATTTAATTTCTTATTTGATACATATTTCAAGTCCAGATGGTAAATTCAGTACATTGGCAAAGCAAGATAAACTAATTCTGATTTTAAAGGTGCAGTGTGTAAGTTTGGAGAAAGGCGAAAGAGAGAGCTATACATTGAAAAGACAGGCAGGTAGGGAAGCCTCCTCACTCAGAGCTGTCCCGATTGGTTGTTATGATTCAGGCGCGGTGAAATTTGGAGTGGCTGACTTCAGAGACTGGGGCAGTCTGTGAGAACAGATAAAACTTTTTAAGAGCTTATAGTTTATTGATATCTGTCAGGATGTGACAGACATTTAACCAAAAGTGTTCTATAACAAACTTACATACTGCACCTTTAAGTGTGCAGAGACAAAATCGCAGACATTCTCTTACATAATTGTCACAGGGACACAGTCATGCCTCATTTCAAAGTAAAATGTGTGTATAAATGCAAAAACGAGAGCGATAAGATCTAGTCGGCAAATGCTAATGTAATTCAACATGTGACTCAACTGATAATCATAAAAAAACTCAGGGGAGAGATACCTAATGTCAGCACTGTCTTCAGCCAAGTTTAAGTGTTGGGGACTATTACAGTAAGTGCCACATAACACATTTTTGGAGCTAGGTGTGTAAGTTGTGATTCATGTCGAACACAACAATTCTGTTTAATTTGATCATACGCAAGCGCAGTCTCAGATTTTCTGCGCGATCTGAGATTCGTAAACAATGCCGTACCTTTTTGACTATCTCAGAGCGCACACCGCGCCTTCCAGTCTCAGGTGAAAACACGAGCGTGTCGCCGTGGATGACCAGGCAAACAAACGTTTCCATCGACACGTCGGTCGTTCTGTCGGTGCTCTCCCCGAGAGAGAGAGCGCCATGTTGCGTTCTTGCTAGCGTGACTCACCGCCATCACCTGCTGTGGTCAGACACCACAGACCCCGACAGAGACGCTCTGAGATGAGTCACTGATGTGAGACCGCTCTGAGGTTACGCTAGACCCTTTCCCATAAATCACAGTCGTGTTATGCTTCTGGCTTTCCCTTGCTGACTCAGGCCGATGTTGTTTCTCTGGGTTTTTTTTCTTATTTTTCTTTTCCCATTGTTTTTCCTCCTCAATTCATTATTGCCAGTCGTGCCGCATTTCAAATTCCCAGCATGGCAACCAACTGTAACAACCCCACTTCTTCCAGGGAATCGGTTATGTAATATCAGACATCCCCCCCCCCCCCCCCCCCACCAACGTAGTCCTAAGCACTATGGATAAAGCAATGAAGAATCAGACCAGCATTCCCAAAGTTGGCTCATTATGTTAACTTATCATTAGCCTTGTCCCTGACATACGGATAACTGCAGACCAGACACGCTCATTAAATTTAATTTGCTCCATTTCATAAAATGCATGTGTTGTTACTTACGTGTACTGGGGCATCTAACCAGCACTGTATATATGTGGCAGGAATTTTTTGTATGTCATAACCTGTGCCTTTTTAAAATTCTTCGTACACTGTCGAGACTAAGTTTGAAAGACAGGAACATTGCACAGATACGCCAAGGATAGATACCCACATGTGTGCGCGTGATTGATTCTGAAATTGCAAAGATAATGATGGGTTGCCAACAGCACAAATGCTGGTGCTCTTCCAAACCAGCATAAGGAGTAAGCCGTCTGACTTTTAAGAGTGACGAGCTGCCGAAACGAGTTCCAATAAATCAGAGGAATAAGTTTTACTGTTTAAAATGAATGACAGAGGGAGCATATGTGATACATTTCACATAGTATCTGTAGAGCCTAATACATACATACATAAGACATCTGTTAATTCTTTATACGGTAGAACAATGTTATGGTCTGCGTTATGTAAATGGGTGCGTGCGGAGCATGTGGATCTCAGCGCTGGCTGTGAATAAAACCCCGCACTGCACCGCTGCCTCGTGTCTTTCAGGCAACGTCAGCCTGATCAACAGGCTGCTGCTGGACGCGGGACTGACCTCCGAGCTGGTGAAGCGGTGGAAGGAGCAGAACGCGTGAGAGCCCGTGCCCAAATGCTAGCGCTATCAATGCACCCCTTTTAGCTTTACCAGCCCTGGTAGGGCTGAGAGAATGACCTCTTCAGTGTCTGCCACCTTGTCTGCTGGTGACTGCAGTGTAGGGCTGTCCAACCCTGTTCCTGGAGATCTACCGTCCGGTAGGCTTTAACTCCGACCCAAACGAAGCGCGCCTCAATCAACAGCCATCTCGTTGAGCAGCTAATTAGTAAAATCAGGTGTGCCAAATTAGAGTGAAAACCTACAGGACCTAATAGATCTCCAGGAACAGGGTTGGCAAGCCCTGTATGGTGTCTGTCGCTATTAGCAGTGCTTGCAAAGCTAGGGCAATGTTCTAATTTATGTCGAATCCTCACTTTAAAATGACAAATTACACAACTGCCATCGCACCTTCAGAGGAAAAGGCCTTGTTTACTCGGTGGGGAATGCCAGGTGGTGTCAGAAAAACTTAATTTCACTGCTGCTCCCTGTCATTGAGAACGTAAATCGGATTTGCCTGTTTGACAGTCGTTGAGATGATGCTCGGGCAGCTCGCTTCCCTGACAGACTAGAACCTTCCTGATTCTTGTGTGTGTGTTCTCTCACGACGCAGGAGCGGAGTGGTCGCCAGGTTTGTCGCCACCGACGGGGGAATCACGCGAGTTTACCCGAGCAGGTACAGCACCGCACCATGCACGTTTTTACACGAGGAGCGTGGCGACGGGTCTGACCGCTGTGTGAAGTGACCGTGTGTGTGTGTGCTGTGGAGATGCCGCCGCGCAGGCTGCGGACAGCGCTGTCTTTGGCGTGCTCCGGTTTCTCTGTCGGAGAAAGCAAAGGGAGCCGATGGCCGTGTCCAAGATATTCTCAGCTCTTGGCACTGAGTCCCTGAACCCTGAGGCCCCACCATCCTCTTTTTTAATATCTCGTGTTCTCACTCTTCCCTTCTCTCTCTTTTTTTTTCTCTCACTCTCTCTTTGTTTCTCTCTCGATTTAAAATTTCTCCCAATCCGCTTTCTCCCTCTGTTCCTCTTAACTTTCATTTTTCAACCACTCCATCATCCTGTCCATTCCTGCTCTCGCTTGTCTCTTACCACTCTATTTCTTTATGCAGCCCATCGCTCTCTCTCACCCCTTCCATCCCGCTCTCTCCCTCCCTCCCCCCCCCCCCCTCCCTCCCCCCCCATATTTCATGAGGGTCCGCCACTCGGACAGAACGACACTCTGAGGACGCAACGCTGCACTTGCAAGGGTCATAAAATGGCGTGTGTTGTGGAGCCCCACCGCAGCTGTTGCACATCAAGGGACCCTCCCTTTAGGAAAGCTGTATAGAGTTACTGGCCCCCTTTTACTGCCGGTACCCCAGTCCGCGGTGGCTGATGTATATGCGAGCAGTCACCGCTGCCGTTTCCACGGCGATTACGGCGCCATTGCCGTTGTTTGTTAAAAAACGTGTTTTGTTCAGCGTCCCTCCCGTTGTCCGGGGTGTTCACAGGCTGCCATTACCAAACGTTGTTACCGTGCAAGTCCAGTTTTGTTGCCGTGCTACTTTTAAAAGCGGTTGACAGTGTGAGCGTGACGTTAAGCGGTTTCTTTAAAGAAAAGCAAGCGTTGCTGGGCCTTCAGCAGGCTTCCAGCTCTCTGTAAACCACCAACAACGTTTCCAGAAACGCTATTCTTGATTCCCTTTGATTTTAGAATACAAGACATTTTTACAAGCACAATCACTGTACATCTCACCTCATTGAAAAAAGGACTTCAGTAATTGCTTTTTGAAAAAAAAAAAAAACAATCCTTCACATTGCCAGATGGCTCTAGCCAACCAGTGCAGAGATCAGAGTGAGTCTGACTCGTTAGAACCTTGAAATCATTGGTTGTGATTTCCATTCAAAAAGTATTAGCTCATACAGGAAAATAAAAAACTTGTTTCGTCAAATTATATTAAACACGGTTAGGCCTACCATGGCCTAGCATGTTATGTGTAGTGGGCTAAAGGAAAGAAAGTAATGAACTCAGGGAGGGACTCACCAGGGTCTCAGGCCTCCCCAAGTTCCAGCGCTGTCCCGGGCCAGGTCAGCTGGAGGCACGGTGTCCTCAGGGCTGTGGACGTCTCTTTTGCTGGAGGTTTCTCCAGGAAGAAAGTTGCCCGTGGAAATCCCATCGGCCCAGAGACAGTGACCCACACAGAGGTGATGGAGGTGGGGGCGGGGGCGGAGTCTAAAGAGGAGACAAGAAGAAACTGGCGTAAAAAACCAGCCGCGCAGTCCATCTAGACCTTCACCCACAAAGTCACCCTCCAGAAAACAGACAGCTAAATCTAATAGATCTCCCAGCAGTTGCCAAAACTGCCACACAGATTTTTGTTCCTCCCCCTCCACCTCCCCCTTCCCCTGTAAGGTTCAACCCTATTGGGTCTACCTGGACACTATCTCCTCCCAGTGAACACAGAACATTCTCACAATGAAGCTGCCACATAGTGGCAATGCCGTAACATTCGCAAAACATTCTAGCAACATTGTGGGGATGTTTTGTGACAGCTAGGGTTGCCGCTGGATTAACGAGAGCAGGACGTGCCAAAGATGACTGAATAAATAAATAGAACGGAAAGCCAAAAGCATCTCTGAAGTGTGCCCAGCCCTGCCCGTGGCTCACAGCCCTCCACAGCCCAGCTTTGGCACGCCCCTCTCTAATGCCTTTCTGATGTCAGATGAAATGCATTCAGCTATCACTATTAATATGTCGCTCCAGACTGCAGTTGATGCCATTTTTCATGTTTGAGGTTTCAGAGCCCTTGTGTGAATCGGTTCCAACAGAACAACGATTAGACTTTTTTTTTTTTTTTTTTTGGCTCGGTTATCTGAGCCTGTGAGTTTTTTTGTTTTTTTTTTCCCCCACAGAGGTCACTTAATCGCGGCTTTGTTTCTTTCTCTCAGCGCCGGGGAGGACTGGAAGGAGAACGCCGAGACGTACGAGTCCAGCTTTTACAAGAGGAGTCTGGACAACGACATCTACATCTTCACCGCGCCCTTTTTCAACAGTAGGTCATCTGAGCCGGGGCTGGTTTGCCCGTCCCCATCTGTCACATGACACATCAAGTCTAAGGTTCATTCCATTCGTCTTAATGTCACTCTTGATTTATTGCGTCCTTTTAATGTGTTCTGGTGCACTCTTGTGAATTTGTGCTGAAGAAGCATGTATGCTGATCCTTTGACCGTGTCCCCCTGGAAAAAGAGATAATTGCATGACTGAATAAAAAGATATCTGCTACAAATTATTTCCAGTGGAATTTCCTTGCACGCATAAAAATTATGTCTGGATGCTAAAACCTGCATTGAAAAACGTTCAGTGTTGGCAAATTTTACTTTCTGAGTATTTGATCCGTTGATCCTTGAACTAATTAATTAACTTTAACTCTGTTAAAGTTAAATGACAACTGATCACCTTCTAATGGTACAAGTATAATAACGAACAAAACTCTAGCTGTGTACCCATGGTAACATTTATTTTATATGATGAGCTAATCAGTTTCAAAGTTGTAGTGTGACTGAAAACTGAAATAAGAAAGTAGCACCACACACAGGAGTTGTACAGTACTGCTGAATGAGGTGTGGCTTTGTTAGGGTTGGAGTGAAAACCTACAGGACGGTAGAGCTCCAGGAACAGGGTTGGGCGGCCCCACTCTACAGGCTGGCTCACGAGCCAATCAGTGTACGGGGCTCTGAACAGTAACCCTCGCAAGAACCCCCTGCCGTTGCTAAGCGCGCGAGCCGCTGCCTCTCTCCCGTTTGAAGTTTTACTGTACGCTGATCTCAGTAACAGAGGGAGCAGAGAGCGGCGGGTGATTTATCGGCCCGAGCGCGTTAGCGACGTAGCGGCTGCCGCGGGCTCCGACTAGGACTAATGGTGTCACCTTACCCCCCCCATCCCCCCCTCCCCTCATGCAGAGAGCGGGGAGCCCAACCTGGACTCCGGCATCATGGTCAGCAAAGCCATCGAGCTGAACATCGACGGAGCCAGGCTGAAGCCAGCCGGTAAGGGCAGGTCCATAAAAACCGCCAAGGCCCAGCAGTCATAAAAAGCACCGCCTCCCTGTGGATTGTTTAAGGCCAAGTGCTGCTGTGTGAGAAGGTGCTGCCAGTATGATTTGTCGTCAGGTTGTGCTGATCCATTCGCTGCCAACGCATAATAATTTGAAAAACCTAGTGGTACCCAAACCCTCACACATATCTGTAATCGTGAAGTCTCACATTGCCTTTCCTAATGCACTGTTTAACTACAGTGGTTGGAGCGAAACTGAGTGTCGCTGCTTGGAAGGACCGTTTCATCAAAGCCACAATGAAGATCAATGTAAGGGAAGACATTTGGCCTAAACATATACACATATAATATATCACACTTAAATGTCGAAACCTTTATTTAAAGTCAAATACAAAGCCCGTTGTGGAGAAATTTAAAACGGACGCAGGTTTAAAATAACGTCAAAATAAAACACTTAAAAGGTTTTTTCTCTTCTCTTTCAGTGCAAGGATGAGATCTGCGGTTGCCTAAGCAACGACCAGGTGCGGTAAAACTGCCTCCTGCCGGAACGCTGACCCGCTCGCCCGGGTTCGCGGTCCGCTAATGAACGAATGTTCCTCTGGTTGCAGCACGTCGACTGCGTCATCCTGGACGACGGCGGCTTCCTCTTGATGTCCAACAGGGACAAGTACATCGCCCAGGTGACCTCCTTTGAAGCCGGTGTGGTTCTGTGGGCCCCTCCCCCTTTCCCCACCTCCCCCCACCTCCCCCCTGCCGCGCCCCGAGCCATAACTCTCCGGGTCCTTGGTTTCCCGAAGACGCCGCGCGGCTGGATAAATGTTTTGGTCTGCGCCGTTAAAATGCGGGTAATGAAGTCGATCGCGGCGCAACTGGTGGCGCGTAAATCACCGGCTCAGTATTCGCCGGGATTATTAAAAACGGAGGCCGGGGACCGTGTTTTGGAAAGGGGGCCGGCCACTAAATCATGTTTTTGCGAAAGGATGGGGAAGCGGGCCGAGCGGCAGGGGGGGGGGTGGGGAGAGGGGGGGGTTTCGACGGGCCCGTGCGGCACGAGCCGCGCTCTAGCCGTTAATTTAATATCCGTGTTACCGCTCGGTGAAAAAAAAAAGAGCTCTATGGTTTTATGCTTTCCTGGAGCCCCTGGCGCTTTATTAGAAGCCGGGGTTCAGGGGGATTGGGTTTTGGCGCGGTGCGGTGCGCGTGGCTTTCGAAAGGCCTGTGACGAAGCGTGGGGGGGGGGACCTTCGGGACGAAAGTGAATATCGAACGAATGCGCTACGTTTTGTACATGCCGCAAATCAACACATTTGTTCAAAAAATAAAACAAAAAAAACCAATAGCATGGGCCTGTTTCTGTTGCACGGGTCTTGCTTCTTGCTAGTATTGAACAGAATGGCAAACAGTTGTTTTACGTTTGTGACAGTATTGTCCCTGATCCAACCCTCCCCCCCCCATCCCCCCCGGCACAGATCGGACAGTTCTTCGGCGAGATCGACCCCATCCTGATGAGGACCCTGGTGAACACGTCGCTGTACGCCTTCAACAAGACGTACGACTACCAGTCCGTGTGCGACCCGGAGCGGGACAGCAAAGCGGCGTCCGGCCAGCGCTCCGTCCGCATCGTGAGTCACAGGCTGCCCGGGGGCCCGGAAACATGCAGGCCAATCCGTCCGTACGACAGCAACACAGTGCATGCACATAATACTGAACATATATTTTCTTTTGCATCTTGTGGTGCATCAAGGATCTTGGAGCTGCTCTTAAAATGTTTTTCAGTAATTACACTGCAGTAATTGCATTTGAGATCCTGATCTTTTAGAGCCAATGATATTTCACATTTACAAATGAGCATTGCTTTGGCAATAAAACAAAGGGTTTATAGGGCATATAAGAGCATATTCCACATCTCTTTAACCCTTTGAAGAGATGGTTTTTTTGAAGTCAGTGTTCTAGAACTCCATCACTCTCATTTACCAATAATGATTGTTACATCAGCATTAGAATGCTCAGTTAAGAACATTCTAATCACAATTGTGACCTCACACCTTAAAGGGCTAAGCGCCGTCTTACAGTGCCTCTCCTCTGTGTCCCACCTGCAGCCCACGATAGCAGACGTCCTCCATTTAGGCTGGTGGGCCTCAGCTGCTGCGTGGTTAGTACCGTGGAAACGAGGAACCGCCCACAAACATGTCCGACCCGCACACGAAGGAGGACAACTTAACTGCCCCGCACTCCCAATTTAAAGTGGGGGGCTGACGTCCTGTCATCAATTTAATATCTGATGACCTGCCAACCAAAATTTATTTGGTATTGTACATATTTGTGTGTGTGTGTGCGTGCGCGCGTGCGCATGCATGCGTGTGTGTGTGTGTACTTCTCCATGTGCAGGAACCATAGCATGGGTCCAGGAAGCTGTATAATGTGTTTACTTGGCTTTGTTCATTGATCTGTTTTGCTTGTTTTGTTTTCAGGTCTATATTGCAGCAGTTATTTCTAAGCCTCACATTACCCACTTTACTTGAAGCAGGTGAGTTTGTGTGTTTTCCATTTTGACATCAGTTTCCGAAGGCTTTGGCAGCAAACATTCAAAACTTTGCAAAATGTTTGATTCACTTATAATTTTGTGATAATTTTGATTTATGCTTGTGTACTTTACCATTCAACGACTTAATGAAAAGTCAGAGATTTTCATTTGGAGTTTGTACGCTTGTTGTCAGGGTGATTTATACTCTGTACACAGCTTCAAAATTTCCCAAGAAAGACTGAATGGTCCACTGATATTTTTGCAGCGTGATATCAATTATAATGAACAATGTAGATTTTCGGGCCAATGCAAGTACATTATGTAAATGGCTCACGATGAAATATTTACCGTTTGTGTATGTGTGTTTGTGTATGCGTGTGTCTATGTGCACATGTTCAAATGTGTGTGTCTGTGTGTGCATTTGCATGTGTGTGTGTCTGTGTTTGCATGTGTGCAACTATATGTGTGTGTGTGTGTGTTTGCATGTATGTATGCATATGTGTGTGTATATGTGTATGTATGTGTGCATGTGTGTTTGCATGTGTGTATGCATATGTGTGTGTGTGTTTTCATGTGTGTGTCTGTATTTGTATGTGTGTATGGGTATGTATATATGTGCGTGCGTGTGCTTGTGTGCGTGCATGTTCATGCGTACGCGTGTGTGTTTGCACGTGTGTATCTGTGTGTGTGTGTGTGTGTGTATTTGTGTGTGCGTGTGTGTGTGTGTGTGTGTGTGCATCTGTGTGTGCGTGTGTGTGTGTGTGTGTGTGTATCTGTGTGTGTGTGTGTGTGTGTGTTTCCCGCAGCGAATGTAGACGACGATGTGCTGGAGGCCTTCTCCAAGGAGAGCTGCATCACGGAGCAGACGCAGTACTACTTCGACAGCAGCAACAGGTCCTTTGGGGGCTCTCTGGACTGTGGAAACTGCTCCAGGTGAGGGAGATTACGCGGCGCTACGGAAACAGGCGCCGGCTCCTGGCCCCCCTCGTAAAAGAGAACCAGGCTCACCCCGGGAGAGGGGGAGGGGGGCGGGGGCTGGCACGTCTCAGGTGTTTGGCCGGGACGCGGCGCGGCTCGTCAGGTTGAGGGGGGGGGGGGTGTCCCGGGCCATAATTCACAAGGGTGTGGCCTTCCCCCCCGAGAGCGAGGCTATCGAGGCCGAACGAGTGATTTAGCAGGAAGAGCCGTCCGTATATCAGCGCGCGCGGACGTCTCCTTCCTGTGTATCTACTCGTCCCACTTCCTCTGGCTCCGCGGGGCCCGGTCCAAAACAGAATCCCACTTCCTTGTTTCGGAAAAACCGCTGTTTTTCAGGTATTTTTTTTGCCAACAACCCCAAAGCAGACACCCCATCGGCTCAGTTCATAAAGAGGCTGTAAATTGAATATGCCATGAATTTTATGGAAAAAAACTCTAAAGGGGCAACTGTCAGGGGACTACAAATATGGTGCCTTTTAAAGTGCCCACGTGCACTTGTGCGCCTGCTATATTTCCATCTTCCGCGGTAACAGCTTTGGACGTGCGGACTTTAACGACAGCCATAAAGAAAACTTCTAATCCAAGCCTAGCGGAACGTGTCTTACGCTTTCAGGCATGTAATTTTATCCAGGACCGGCGCAGATCCCTTGTTTTGTCTCCAGTCGCTAAAGCAAGTCGCACACCTCATGTGGGTAGACCCGGGGTTCAGTGAATATCTCAAGCCTGAACGGTAGGCTTTCACAATTTTAACGGCAATTGAAACCACTTATGATCTAAGGCGCTGCTTTAGTATGTTTTTTAGCAGGGCAGATAAATGGTGATGTTACAGGTGGATGTATTCGGGTGTTTTAGGTCAATATTGTGTTTATTACCATTATTATTATGATTATTATTATTATTAGTAGTAGTAGTAGTAGAAGTAATAGTAGTAGTAGTAGTAGTAGTAGTAGTAGTAGCAGCAGTTGTATTCATTGCATTTTTACAGCGCTACATGATCTTGTTTACAGTGATGAAGGGAAACTGACCTCCACCACCACCAGTGCGTAGCGCCCTCCTGGGTGATGCCTGGCAGCCATTTTGTGCCAGACCGCTGAGCACAGAAAGTGGATTTACCATATGGGCCATTAGCTACAATTTACGAGAAGACGGGGGGGTGGTTCCGTGGCCTTCAGCGCAACCGTGTCCAGGGCCTGACCCCCTGAGGGCAGAAACTCTAACCCCACAGCGAGCGCGATTGCGCTGCTATTGTAGCAGCTCTCTGACCCGCAGGCATCTTCATTATCTCGGCTGTCTGCGGCGTGTCACCAAATGGCCGGTGTGGCCTGTCCGTCTCCCCTCTTGTTTGCTTTGTTAGGGACACCCGAAACCGGCGCGCTACGCTCCGCGCCCGGCGCCGAGGCGTTCCCACGGAGACGCCCGGTCGTGTGTGAAGCGGGGCTTGTTTTGACGCCGGCCATGTTTGGCATTCTTTCTCCTGGAAAAAGGGTTTCGCTTTCCGCCTGCGACCACGCGGGGTCTTCACACCACGAGCGGCGTTTCAACAGGCTGACGACGAGGACGGGTTTCTCTGCTCCGCCGCTGTGCCCGGGTAACATGTGCCCGGCTTGCCTTTCTTTCAGGCTGTACCGCGCCGAGAAGCTGGTGAACACCAACCTGGTGTTCATCATCGCCGACGCCGCGGATCTGTGCACGTCCTGCGACGCCAGGCCACTGAAACAAGCCGAGCAGCACTGTATCCTTCGCCGCCGCTGCTTACGCACCCTCTGCACCTGCACCTGCACACGGAGACCCATTCAGACCCACTGCGTCCAGGCTCAGAGCTACTGAGCATTACTTCAGCTTTTAAGGGTGTGAGATCACAAATATGCGATTAGAATGTTCTTAACTGAACATTCTAATGATGATGTAACAATCTGGTAACTGCTGGTAACCTAAAGCAACGGAGTTCTAGAACACTGACTTAGAATTCTGAAACATTCCAAAAAACCAAGGGTTAAAGGCGCAGTAGCTGTACCCAAGGCCACGATTATTATTGGCCGTTCAGTTCAATTCAAGTTTATACGTATCGTGCTTTTCACAGAGCCGATGTCACAAACGCGCATTGTGGACCGAACGATGCAGCGCGTGACGGTCTCAGTCTGTTTTAAGTTAGGGGTTAACTTTCAGCCCCCGCAGGGCTCACTGTAAATCTGAACCAAAGCACGAGCGACTGGCAGATCTGAGCCAGAGACAGTGACGCAGCCAAACGCGCTGGAGACTCCACTTTTATTTATAATGGTGGCCATAAACGAGGACAGCCGTCATATATATTTTGACAAACCCCGTAAAGTCAGGGGCCGTTTTATTGTGTTAACAATGACAACAGCATGGGCATGAAACGGCAGCTTTTTAAAAAATGAACAAAGGCCGGTTTTATTAATCTAATCGCGTATGTCATGTATTTTACTGGGTCCGCACGGGAGAAATAAAAGCACTGTAGGACCCTGCTGTTTTCTGGCAAACATATGGCTGGAGAGGTTTTTCTGCTTCTCAGTGCTGCATGCGGAAAGGAGAGCGAGAAGCGTCCGCCTCGCTCGGATGGTAAAGTGTTTCAGAGTGTTTTTTTTATTTTGTATCTCAGCCCAAAGAGGCCGAGCGTTTGTTTCCTGAACGGCTTTCCAGCCCAAGGCCCGGACCCCTGTGAACTGGCCCAGAACCCCAGGTACAGGAAAGGACCGGATGTCTGTTTTGAAAACAGCAAGGATGTAAGTCGACTGCAATCCGAAGCCCCAAACTCCGCGCTTCTGCCTTCCGCCCCTGGGACGTGCTCATCTGGGCTTTGTTCCTGACGCTGTCCCGTCTCAATTGAGCTCAGTTGCATTAATGTCTTTCACCTAATTCACACAGCCTTCCTAAGTGCTCTCGGTCGTAGCTGCATCTGCAATTACTGTCTTTAAAATTGCCTGCCATTTCTTGCTCCTCTCTAGAAATTTTTTTTTTTTTTTTGGTTTCACACATTAAGACACAAAATTGTTTTTTTTTTTGTGTTCCGTTAAAAGCCTCCAGAGACTGCTGCAATTTTCTAAACAAAGCAGCAAAAAATGGTTTAACTGATTCATCCAGATTTACCCTTGAAGAACGTAAATAAATGGCTGTCATGCATATAAAAGAGTAAGCGTTAAAAGTGTTACATTGCCTTGTTAAATGTGGTTTCCAAGGCTAATTTATAATGGTCAAAACAAACACTTTTTCTGTGCTTCAGTGTTCCACAGGCCCACCTTTGGTGTGCCATTTTGGACAGGTCTTTCTGTGTGAAATCTACGACTGCATGGTGGCACTCTGAACCTTTTACAGTATTAGTTTCTGTATTTCACATATAAACTCATTTTTTAGTGTACAAACTGGTTCTGCCATGGACTTCACTCCTCTCTCTCTTTCTCTCTCTCATTCTTTTAGTTTAGAAAATTGTTGCATGACTTATCCCCGTCTTTGTTGCTTCTCTTTGTGTCGTGTCCTCTTCCTGCATTTTGATTGGCCGCTCATCTCTTCCTGCTCTTGTCGATTGGCCGCTCGTGCCGCCCGTTAATAAATAGGACAAGCCTGTACGCGGGACGGCCTGCGGCACCTCCCTCCATTTAACTGCCACTTTTTCACGCGCTGTGAAGGGTCAGTCTCATCTCATTATTTACTGCTGTACGCTTGGGGGCAGACTTAAACGTCCAGATTTTACATGTTCAGGCATTGCATTACAGCACATTCATTTAGCAGACACTCTTATCCACGCAGTAATAAGAGCGCATTAATAAGTGCACTCAGGTTCACAGGAGGAGTGACAACAGGAGAGTGCAGTCAGACTCTACGCAGCAGGTTCGCTCTGGTTAGACGGACCGTGATCGTGTGTTTCCATTAAGCTTATCGTCCATCAGCTTGCGCAGCTACTGCAGGGAGATTTATGCCGTTTGGCTCTGTTCTGCGAGCAATAGGTTCTCAAACATTAAAAAAAAAAGGAACCGGCTTTAAGTAAGTTAATGTGAAAGGCAACTGGGAGTGTACCACTGCCTGCAGTGCGTTTTACACAGTTCTGCTGCGTTTATGTGTCTTATCCTCTGCTGGGGTGCCTTTATTATGTATGCGTCTGTGTACAGACTCCTAGTGCAGACGCCATTTTATTAATTAATTAATTTTTTTTTCCCTCGCTAATGACACATAGAAATAGCCCGGCGCGTCCCAGTCGCTCCGCAGCGCATTCAAAGAACGTGAAAAATAGGCCCCTTCCTTCTGTTTCAGCGAGGGGGAAGTTCAGAATGTGATTCTGTCCTAGAGGTATTTTCTTTGGAATAAACATAGGAAGCGGCAGATGTGCTTCCTGGCTTTTGTCGGTGGTCCGGTGGATTAGCCCTGTTGGCCCTCCGCCTGCAGGGCCAGTGTCTGCTTTAGCACCAGACAGTAGCTGTGCTATTCAGGTTAACTGTGATATCACCGCTAAGCATTAGCATCAGACAGTACCTGTGCTATTCAGGCTAACTGTGAGAGACCACAGCTAAGCATTAGCATCGGACAGTACCTGTGCTATTCAGGCTAACTGTGAGAGACCACAGCTAAGCATTAGCATCGGACAGTAGCTGTGCTATTCAGGTTAATTGTGATACCATCACTAAGCATTAGCGCTGGGCTGACAGAAAAGGCACTTTGCTCAAGCCAGTCTCTCAGAGTTATGGTCGAACCGCATTGCGGTTAAGATTGAATAGGAGCCACGGTCACGGTTTAGATCGGGGCTGCCCTACCCTGCTCCTGGAGATCTACGGCCTGTACTGTAGGTTTTTATTCCCACCCTAACAAAGCTCACCTCATTCAACAGCTAGAGATCCTACTGAGCTGCTAATTAGTAGAATCAGGTGTGCCAAATTAGGGTTTCAGTAAAAACCACCAGGGCAGTAGATCTCCAGGAACAGGGCTGGGCAGCCCCTGGTTCAGATTAAGCAGAGCAGAGATAGTTCAGGTTGGCCGAGCAGGCTTCCGCGTGCCCCCCTAACTGACTCACGCCCCCCCTCCCCTCCCCTCCCCTCCCTCGTTGTCCCGGCACAGGAAGATGACAGCGACTGCGGCGGGGGGTCCGGGCTGACCCCGTCGCTTTGGGCCGTGGCGGGCGGCCAGCTGGTCCTGCTCTGGCTCCTGGCCGGACCCCGGCGCTGCCCGACATGACCGCAGAGCCGCCGGGGAGGGGGGCGTGGTTCGAGGGGGGAAGGAGCACCGCCACGACGCTTACGTTTTTTCAAGACGCTGCCGGATTTTTCTCGCTGAGATTTTTTCGCCGAACGGGAGGGAGAGGAGGACCGATGAAACACCTCAGAGCTTGGAGATCTGGAAGTGAGTGTTCCACGCCCCCCTCTGGGCCCCTGCTCTGGAGGTTCGCAGAGGACAAGCAAAGAGCCTTGTGTGTGTGGAGAGCGACACATCCCACAGGGGTGAGCGTGTGGACACTGCCTTATCCCTTAAGGGGGAAATGGAAGGAAACGCTTCTTCATTTTACATTGTGTGGAGTTTTTTTGGTGTGCTGCTTTGCAGAAGAAAAAAAAAGTTAAAATAAAAAAAAGAACTGGATTGGTTATATATTACACTGCCAAAACTTTTCAAAAAATTGTTTTTTTTTTTGTTTGTTTTTTTTTTACCTGATGGTTTAGGTTTGCGGTAAATATCTGGCATGCCAGTAAAGTCAGTATTTAGTTGTTATAACCTCTTCGCTATTAATAGTAAAGGCCAAGAATACTAACATATATAAAAAGTGATCATGGGGTGCTACTGGTTCATGGTGTTCCACGCCATGAAGGTTCAAAACGGTTTTCTAATAATGGCTGTATAATCTTTTTAGTTGGACTGCATGGTCACAGTCACATTTCATCGACGTCTCTGTCTTCTACTGATCCCAGGGGGTCACCAATGACGTATTTCAGGGTCGATACCCAGCCTCCATCCGTAGGCCTTCAAACAAAGGAGAGGTAACTGCCAGGTACAGTCGTACCTTTTAAAATACAGGGCGTCTACGCCAGGTCAAAGGGCAACTTAGTTACACTTGGTGTAGCCAGCTTATTTCTACTGCAGTTTAAATATCAAGAGCTGACCAAACCTTTTCTATCGTGATTTCTGATTGTATTTATTTACTAGTTTTTCCCTTGACAATACATTTTTTTGGTTTTCTTTTGTTTGTTTTTTTTTCAATAGGAGGGGCTGATGGATCTTCTTGCATGTGGCTGGTATACGTTGCATTGCTAGTTTTGATTGTAACGGTTTGATTAGTGCTATGTACAGAGGGACTACCGCAAGGGGACACAGGAACTGGAGGAGTAATAGAGTTTGGCCTGCAATGACATTTGGGCAAACTGCTGAAGTATCAATTTCAAAGAAGGCTACTAATGACCAAATGCTTCTGAGTAACTGTTGCTTGTATTTTTTAAGGCGCAATGCCAGTTTTTTTTTTTTTTTTTTTTTTTTATACATTGAAATTTTCCCTCTCATTCATAAAAAAAAACTTAATCCAACAAAGCATTACCAAACTTCAACATGTCTGAAAACCTGGACTGCATGCCTCCCAACTGGAGTTTGGAAGAAATACAGGAAAGTCTCTGAACTGTAATAAATCTGGGCCAAGGAAAAATGTGTTTTTTAAAGTAAAAAAAAAAATCTGAATAGCCGGTCTCCAAACTGGAATTTTGAGGAAATACAGTGAAGAGTTGGAACTGCATTACATATGTCCCACAGCAAGAATTTTCTCTTTTTTTTTTCTTTATTAACATCCGACTTCATTTGAACACCTGATGTCAGATATCAGCCTTGTGGCTCGCTCGTTCCCTGTCACACTCTGGATTCTCAATCGCAGTTCCAGAATGCGCGTTTTCAGGGTTCTCGTTGTGCTGAAGTACTTCAGGGAGTGGAGGGCTTGTGGAGATATTCATCCTGCGGCACGCGGTCCTGTCTGTAATGTTTACAGAGCCACTGTACCTCCAGGGTTGCTTGCTTAGCACTCTGGAATGATTATTATTATTTTTTAAATTTTTTATACATCAGATCTCACAATTAATTTCCCTTTTCTTAAAGAATCTGGAATCCTTGGCTTTCCATATCGTTTGAGCGCACGCACTAATTACCTGGCACGAAACACAGCTGATATTTCAGTCCCTCTGTTAAGCAGCGTCTTAAGACGTAGCCATTTCGCGACTTTTAAAAAAAATCCGATGACTCTCACACCAACCAACTTTTCTACCCGTATACTTTCACACACTTCATTGTTTTTGGTTTGTTTTAACATTAATATTATGGGTTACTGTATCAATTACTTTTGATTATTGAATGCAGCTAATGTATGTGGATGTGAAACGCACTTTGGTATCTGTACTTGCTGAACACTTTTAGACTGTATGGGCATCGGGTATAGACGTCTTTTTGCATCAGTCACTGTGGTCTGTGCATTCATACTGGGGCCAAATTCAGAGTAAACAAAGTATACTTTGTCCTCTATGTTAGGAAGCAAATTTAATGAAGGATTGCTTTTTGTGCTTACACAACATGATAAGCTTGATGACAGTGCATAATATTGTGTATGAACTGGGGTGAAACAGCCACACTTGACTAAATTTGATAGTGAGGTTTGCTAATTTGCTATGTTAGCAATCTTGCCGTTACTTTTTAACTCTTCTGTTAATCTGTCAAACTGTTTTGTCAAAACATCAAATAATTACAGTACAATTAATATCAGTGATTGTATTCTGTATTCAGCAAGCTTAAATTGAACTTACTAACTTATTAGTTTAAAAACACAACACACAATAAAATGAGCAGATTCATAACATAATTTATGCTTTGAAAGAAATTAATGTTTTGACCCCAAGTCATTTAATGTTCAGGGACCTTTTTTAGTATTTGTATTTATATATATTTTTTGTAGATATTTTATTGTATTTCATTTATTTATTTATGTATTTATTTTCATTACAGTTTAACAAAAAACTCCACGGAAATCTCCAATGTTTATTTTATTTATTTAACCTTTATTTAACCAGGTAAAAGTGATTGAGAACAAATTCTCATTTACAACACTGAGGAGAAGGCATGCGTCAATCAAAAAACAATGTTACACTGTGCCATAGGATTTTTCCACCTGTTAAAGGAAATTATAAAAGTCACTACGAGTGCCCAAACAGGTGATTTTAGGTGATGCTTGGAAAGGTGAACATCACCTGGTGATTAACTGTTTCCTTTACTGCATGAGTTTACTGTGCTTCGGTGATAGACAATGAGGTGAGGAGAATGCTAATGTTAAGCCTATGTTTTAATATAGAAAAGTGCTACTGCCATTTTTGTGAAAGACAGCAATTGCATTTTTTTATTGGTTAAATCTACCTGGATGTAGATTTGCAGGTTTTTTTTAAAGATCTGCAGAACAAGTGCAAAGGTAAAACTGCAATTGCAGCCTTTCTGTCCTGTAATATTGTGTTTTCATATACTGTGAAATAAGAAAACTTATTGCCTTTAATATTTTTTAATTAACTTCTGAGACCTGCCAAACTCATGTCAGATAACAAAAAAACAGAGGAGAATCAGGATGCAAGCTCTAGCTATTGAGTTAAGTTGTCAAAAAAAATCTCCAAAAGGACCAAAAGGAATTGACTTGGTAAAGGTGGAAACACACAAAATGACTGCTTTGAGCGATTAGTGGAGGGTGCATGAGCTCTACAGGGTAAAGCAAGCCTGTGTTACTCCCCAAAATGACCTCAGATATGTGGAACATGGGATGTCAAACGATATTGCCTTTTTTTTCCTTCTTTTTTTTCTTTTCTTTAAAAAAAAAAAAAGAAAAAGACCCGTGGTTTATGAGTGCTGAAATCAGATGCTATTGCTTCAGGAGCCGATTCTGCAATGTGATTGGACCGTCGTACTTGATGCTGTTGGTGCTCTGTGTGCTGGGGCTTCTCTGGGTCGTGCTCGTTTTATTCCGGACTGTTCTATTTGAGATCGCTCGCTCGCGTGTGCGTGTGTGTGTGTGTGTGTGTGTTTCTAACCGCAGGGCCCCTCCCCCTGCTGCTCTGCTACCTGCTCTGTCTCTGTCTTTTCCTGATCGTGCTTTCTATACCTATACCAATTTTTTGTGGAAACTGACTGGCTTGACTATTTTTTGTAAACATTTGTACAATACTGTTATTAAAGAGGAAATTGAGGGGGGGGGGGCGGGGTGGGTGTTTATAATCCTACGAATGTGTCGATCCTTGTGCAAATACAGTATATTCAGAATAAAAGTTTATCGTTAGTACATGTCGCTTCGCCTCGTGCTTCCCCCCCCCCCCTCGCCCGCCGTTCTCCACACGACCGTTTGCTCCTCGGATGACCAGGTTACACTACATTACAGACACTTAGCAGACGCTTTTATCCAGAGCGGCTTACACAACTTTTTACACTGCATCCATTTATACAGCTGGCTATATACTGAAGCAATGTAGGTTAAGTACCTTGCTCAAGGGTACAACGGCAGTGTCCTACCCGGGAATCGAACCTGCAACCTGTAGGTTACAAGACCGGCTCCCATTATACTACACTACAGTGTATACTACACTGCCACCCACGCCCGCAATGTTGAATTTGCAGTCAGGTAAGTGATGCCACTCCGTTGGGAAAGCACTTTCATCTGCAGCGACGCTGAAAGATGTCTTTGTGTTGTGCCAATACAAAGCTAGTACTTCTGTTTAACTAACTTACCGAAGAGGGATGAGTTTGGGACCCCAGCCAGACACAATCGGGCTGGAAAAAGAGTGGAGAATCTCTCAGGACGTGATCCTCTAATGCCTTCTTCCTGATGGATTCCTGGTCTGTCTCTCTGTTGGTGGGATTTTAAAATGCTTATAGTGTATGTGCAATATATTGTATTCTGGAGGTCTGTTTAACCGTGTAAGGACACTTTTGTGGTTTGAGATTTTTACCCTCTGTGTTAACAAGCAGTGTTTTATTTAATGACGGATAATACTAGCGCTGTATTTGTAAATCGCCTTTGAAATTGAAGGTAAATGACAGAACATTTTGACTCAGTTGCTGTACTTCAACTGCAGACTTAGTGCCTGGTGAATCCAAAAAAGCACTTTTACATCAATTTTGGTTGCAATTGGCCATTTATCTTGGTAATAGCAGAGACTGCCAGTTCCACAGAGCTAAAAGCACGAAGATCACAGCCCTCCTTCTGTGGGCCTATCACAGAAACATCTTCATTTGACTGACACTGGCTATCACTTTTCACAAAAAAACCGCCACATCCTCTGTTTACGCTGGCAACGAAGGGACTGATAATCTGAACGGTTAATACACGAGACAGGCATGCGGCATTTTAATTACGGCTGCGGTCGGAATGAGGGAAAGGAGTCCTTTGTGGAGAAAATCGATCCGGACCGTGACGGAAGGCATTGGGGAAACAGCTCAGCGAGCACGGGAATGCCCACACAAGATGCTGTCAAACGCCGCCAAGCTACTTCCCCGGTTCCCGAGCCGAGCTTCTCGCCAACTTCGGAATAGGTTTGACCTCAGAGGATCTTTCTAAAGTGCCCCCAGAAGGCTCTCCTCACGGCAGACCAAGACACGGGTCGATTTGAAATGGCGTACGGCGGGGGGGGGGGGGGGAGCGGCTTCCGCGTTTGTCGAAAGGCGAGCCGCGCAAGTTTTCTGTCGGGGTTCCCTCGCGTTCGGGAAGGGCGGGGTCGGGGTGCGAGGGGCACCTCTGAGATGCGGAGGGCCAGATGTTTCGCTGGTCGGGCTCAGCTCTTTAGGCAGCCGCGCGGGAATCCTTAAGTTATGTGTATCTGGGGGGGGGCTGCTGTAAAAGGATACCCTGGCCTAGCGAGGTAGGAACAAGGTCATACCCGGTCACGTCTCGGCCTGCTAACCATTTGTCTTTCACATCTATAACAATGCAAATGAACATGGGGGGCCAGCCAAAAGGATTCAGTCTTCATTTATTTTATTTTTTTTAAAAGCATTCTTCATAAATGTATGGCCCAACTGACACTGATCAGGCAAAACAATCAAAGGTAATCTGAGTACTGAGGTAACAACATTCTTATCACATCAAAATACATTAGCCAAATGAATGCATTCCTATGTACATGCTATTTATAGGGTCTTTTTTTATTAAAAACAAAAACTTGTAAAGAAGTGGTAAAATGACCTCTTCCAAAGAACAACCAATAGCAGCCCTTGTTAAGGCTGTTAACTTGTGGTTATTAAATAACTGTTGCTGCAGATTGTCTCAGATTGTTTTGGTATTTTTGGACGCCGTTAGGAAAGGCCTCTGTTCAGGGGGTCTCTTGTTTGCATTAAAAAGTTTAAATAGCGTAATTCAAGCTGTCCAACAACCGCGATTAGCCCTCTACGATGCAATAAACAGAAAGGCTCGCAATCGTCCATTACGCCAGGCACGCAGAGTCTCGGGTATTTATTCTGACCCTGTGTCCGCGCACCTCTAATTTGGCCGCCCCGCGGTCCTGCAGATCAGGGCTTGGCAACGCGGAAGGTCTTCCAGGCACCGTTAATGAGACGCGCTTCCCATCAGGGTGACCTGGGGGTGAGCCCGGAGGCGGGGTGGGGGGGGGATGCAAAGACAGAAATAGCACGGTGTTTACCCAAAGGGCCGGCGGGGTCTGGCGGGGGGGTCCTCCAGGGTCGCCCCGCTCGCGCAGTCGCGGGGGGTCGCCTTCCGCACTCCAGCGACTGCCGGCCCGATCGACCCGGACCGTCGCCAGGACGCTCTGACATTCTTTAAACTTTAAAGTCACGCGCCGTCCTGCCGTTTATCGAAACGCCCAGTGGGTGGAGGGGGGGGGAGAGCGATGGTGAGGGAACACGAGTGGTGACTCCAAATGCAAATTGTTTTGAAATTCGTGCGATGGTCGTGATTTCTAACTGCTTTTTTACAAATGGCTCGTTTTTTTTAAAAGCCTAGAACAGCTTCACCTGCGATCTAGGAGCAGTCAGTGGCCTGAGATTGCGGTCAGTTACAGAGCATGTTTTGGCTCTGATGTGAAATGCATTTTGGGTTCAAATGGGTTTCCCTTATAAATACTTTGTAGAAGTTGCATGCGCTGGCAGACTGATTCAGTGCTCTGAAAACCACACACACACACGCTGACCGCACATACAAGTTGCGTGACTGAGCCCCTGTCAGTGCCTGCATTTTTAATTCTGTGGACTCCCAAGCCTTTCAAAAAGGTATTTCGTTCTGAGTCAAACCAAACGGTTCATGCCTTGCTAAATGTACATCTGTGTTGCAAACTAACCCCATTTTCTTTTTTTTCTTTCTCTTTTGCACTCCTGCATAGTCCTCAAGTGCCTTTCAGCGTAACGGATGAATGAATGAGTAATGGCATTCCTGCCAAGCTCCCCCTCTCCTGCCAGCGAGACGGAAGATCAGAGGGCCAGGTACGCTCCATTCTGCATGGAAAATCAGAGCACAAACAGTTCTAACCGTGGCCATTAATACTTGTCACAGGTGCTGAAAGACGTGCTGCTGAAAAGGCAATCCAGCGAATATAACACGCAGACTTAACCCAATCGGCCGAAGACACAACAAGACGCCGCGAGAAGGAGGACCGGTCGAATGAACCCCAGGTGCCCCCGAAGCGAAAATCGAGCCCGACGTGCGTTTCGCTCGTCTGCCTTGACGCGCTGCTCCGCGTGACAACAGGCGTGGCCGAACCGCTGATTGACAGCAGGATTCGCAGGAACCGAGTGTGGGCCCTTTGATGGGTGACTGGAGCCGCGGGGGGGGGACAGGGTGGGACCCCCTGGCACAGGTTGAAAGGACAGGACTCGTGTGGGGGGGGGTCACGGAGGCGCGCGAGAGGCATCCCTCAAAACGTCTCCTGGATTTCCTCCACGAGGAGCTGCGGGAGAGATAACACTCCCTCGCCATCCTTTTCCGCCTCCTTATTGTCTCGGCCTCAGCAGTTCTCATTCCACTGACCGCTCCAATTGTTTCTGGCTCTTATTGATCTCTGATCCTTATGAAGCACTTTATGCACCACTGTCTTTTATTATTATTATTATTATCATCATCACCCAGGGTTATGCAGGCAAGGTGGTGGGGGGTCAGTTTGGGAGGTTTTGGAGCATTATTATTATTATTATTATTATTATTATTACTGATCCTGATTCCATGACAAAGAGGGGAGGGGCGGGGACCTGACCGACGTGCCCTCGCTATCTCCCCTGATTGACAGGGGTTTGGTCGGCACGCCGACCCGGGACGGTGTCGGTGTAGTGACGTGGCGCAGGTCCCTGGGCAGGTACATGCACGGGTTCGAACCCTGGCTCAGTAGCTGGTTGGCGTCTTCTGGACTTGGGCACTATTAACAGAGCGAGCTAATTGGCCGTTTGTGGCTTTGCAGGCAGGAACAATGGCTGCCTCTAACAGACTGCTCTTTTTCATACGGGTGGGGGAGATAATAACGGGTCTCCTACCAAATGAGGTCACCAAAGTGTGGACAGATGTTCTGCGTGGGATTCGGAAGACGGTCTGGCTCTTCTGAGAAGCTCATAGATTATGTCAGCGTTGGTCAGGGTCTGTTCAGATTTTCAAATGTCTATACACTGGAACCAAAAACAGGTCAAAAGACATTAATTAAAAGATGTAAAAGTTCAGCAACCTAGGATCTTAATCAGTCTGTTAGAGGTGCCAGATGGGACCTATTACATCACTGACAGCCATTCAGCAGGTGAACCGATTTGCTTGTTTTCTGAATGTCATCAGATTCTGAGGCGATACCTTCACATACATGCCTCCGGAGTGTGTAATGGCTCTTCTGTGGCTAAAATTCCAGACTCAAATTCAATTTCAGTCGGTCTTCGATCTCGGAAATATCCGTTTTAAATTTTTAAAAAACTGACACCTGTCCCGCGGAAACGTACATTTCTGAAACGTATGAAGACGTGCCGTCATTTGCTGGGCGCGTGCGGCTCAAACGGTGGCCTAATTAAACGCACAGATCCACGGCTTTGCTTTGAGGTGGAGAAGCCCGCTTCAAATGAACCGTGGGGCACGTGTTTTACATTACCTCCTATGGATATCGTGATTCCAATCATAAAGCATGCAGCCGCCCGAAAAAGAGAGTGTAATGGAACCGTGTTCCGTGCCTTCCAGATGGTTCTGTGGCCAAAGTTCAAAGGCACCGTGTTAATGGAAGAAAAAATAAAATAAAAACTCAACATTAAGCCACTAATTTAACTAATAGGTGTAGAAGTGTTCACAATAATTCAGTAAAGCTGAAACAAAGTATGTACAGTGTACAGTGTACAGTATATATGTTTTAATAATGGACTCGCTCTCTGTTACTGTAGTTCTAGAAAGCCTGCTAAATATCGTTTACAGCTTTCGCAAAGACGTTTGTCGCTCGCTGTTAGAGCTTTTATTCGAGCGAGTTCTCGTGAAATTCGGCTGCGTGCTTTCAGCTACACCGAGCATGACGTGCGTGGAAAGGCCAGCTTGGAGGGACAAGCTGAATCACACAGTCAACCGGGGTTATCACAAAGCGTTTTGCCGCTTTTAAAAATAAGCGTTGACGAGAAAAAAAAAAACAGCTCCGAGATACGAAGCACGTTCGCTCGTTCTGGGAAAGCTTTCTCCGTCCACAGTCCATTTACTGACATCTGGGCGCAAGAGCACCTCCTGTTTTTCCACTTGCATCCTTATCACATACCTGCGAGTGTATCCAACGCTACCGAGCAGGCTGGAAACCGGGCTTGCACGACAGAGGCCTGGCACACAGGCTTTCTGCACGCGCTCAGACCGCAAGCAAACTCATCTAGCACAGGGGACAAAAAAAATCCTTCTGAGGGTTGGGGTCAGGGATTGTAAGGCTGTTACTCCACCTCCGCCAGTGATTAAAACCTCCTTATTCTGACCGCCATTTTTCTTGTTGTGGCAAGTCCTTAATGGCGCTCTCCGCAGTAACGGCCAGCGAACTGCGCCCCCCCCGTCCCCCCCGCCTTCAGAGCAGGGCTGGGGGGTCGGCCCGAGGTCTGACTAATTTGCTCGGGACGAAATCCTACACCCGTTTCTGCGGCCTCGCTTGACAAATCTCTTCAAAGCTGCGGGGGAAACTATTAGCACCCCGAGGGCCTCCCCCCTCCCTCTCCCCGCCGCACGCTCAATAGCACCACACACACACGCACACACACGCACGCACGCACGCACGCACGCACGGGAAAGGTGAATCACAGCATTACCGCGCGGCGGCTTAGGGGCTGACACTGGGGCGGGGGCGGGGGCAGATTAGCCGGCGTGTTCAGTCGCGAGCCGACGGGCGATTGGGGGACGTAACCTGGCCCCGCGCCTGCAACAATTAACACTGCCGTCATGAGGTTTTACTGTCCTCTGGGTGTGGGTGTGACAGGCCTCCAAATGGGCTCTGCTGCTATTTTAATGGAGTTATGGAGGGGCGGGGGTGGCGGTGGGGGGGTAGGCGGTTAGGCGTTACCAGGGCGATTTAGGAGGTGGCGCTAATTGCGTGATTGGGTGCCGGTAATTGCACTCGAAGAGCCCCAATCTTTTCCTCGTTAATTTCGGCCAGACTGTTTAGTCTGAGTCGAGTTCGCCTGGCACTGAGAGATGACGAAAGAAGAATTGAATGAGCGTGACCCCCCCCCCCCCCCAAAAAAAAAGCCTTGGGAGATTTGGGGGACTCTAATTGGAATTAAGGTTCCTGTTACAAATGGTGAAGGAGTCAGTCGATCCCGCGGACGTTGTGTCAGCGCTGGCACTTCCTGTAATATGATACTTCTCAGTAACAGGCAGGTTCCAGAATGCTCTTGGTTTGGTTCAGTGTGACCAAACACTCGTTAAATGTCAAACTTTACTCCTGAGCACCAAAAGTGAGCACACTGGATTCCCTCTGCCATTTCCGATGTCTCGGCTTTTTTGACCGTGTTGTCACATTACAGTTGGCTTCGCATTTTAACCCGACTCCCGATCCCTCAGTAGACTGGGGGTCACTGGATTTATGTTTATCCTTCAACCCCAGCCTGGAGAAACAACTCGGCATCTGTTCCACATTAATTGCGTAAATTATAAATCGCACTCAAAACAAAGCCCCTGACATCTCAATTCATTTCAGTTGCTTTTTGTTTTACTCTGAATGCTGTGTAAAACAAAAAATCACTGAAGCCATCCACTCCACACTCCATGAGGTTTTCAGGAGGCAATGCTTTACCTTCCTTTATCTGATGCTTTATCTGATTCCTGAAAACTCCTAATGCCATATCCCAGGGATGGCCTCCCTGTTCCTGTTTCCACAAATCACCTGTACAGCTCTACACCGATTCAGTCACAGCCTAGACCACAGTAAAACATATTGTACACAGGCAGAAGAACAGCTGTCAATCATGCCATTATCAACGCTGTGAATTTAGCTAAATGATCAAATTACTGGGTCCATTAAATAATTACGAGCAGAAGTTGGACATGAAGGGCAGAAAGGGCTTATGATACCCCAGTAATGGGGTGGTGTGGTTGGGGCTCCCCACCGCCTCCCCCTCCATTCTAATGAAGGGGGAGAGCCTTTGTGGACCCCAAAACAGGCGGAATTTGCATCAATCCTTGCCTCAGTCAAACAGCTTCCCAGCTGCAGAAAATGACTGAGAATAATTTAGTGGCTTTTACAGTTGCCACTTTTGGAAAGTAGGTGGGGCTGGAAGCTGTGATATAAAATGGATGTAATCCAGAGCAATTTGCCTGATTTGTCATTGTTGTTTAATGCTTGTAAATGCACAATTTCCTTACACCCACCCAAAAAAATGGTTTTATTTTTATTTATTGTGGTTTTCACCACTATCCAGGGAATGATTTTCATTTTGCATTGATCATTTTCACTGACAGAATAATACAGAGTGAAAGCATAATTGCATTTTTCCACCATTTTTAAATTGTGATATTTAATACACCAACAATTAAACAATTTAAAGACGCTCAATACAAACACATGTATACTGATTCTGGATCAGCGCTCTGCGAGCCCTTCTTGGTGTAGAAACAGGCCTAAAATGCACCCTGAATAGTAATTATTATTATTATTATATATGTTATGATGATGATGACTATTATTATTATTATTATTATTATTACTAAAAATGGCCCTAAATAGAAGTGACTGCTTGGCAAAAGGACTATCACTTTCAGGGAGGTTTTATTATTCCTGGGGGCGTGGCTGAAGAAAGAAATAATCCAGACGCCAAACAAGCACTGACAGGTGGACACCCCCCCCAAACTGAAGAGCAGGGGCGCAGCAGCCGATGAGACGGCAGCCGGCCGCCGGCCCCCCCCCCCCCCCCCACCAACCTCCCCCAGTGATGACAGGAGGCCACCTCGGAATCGAAAGGTGTCGACGTCGCCCTTCCCACCCCTCCGGCGACTCTGATCTCCCCCTGGGGTCCTCGCATCTGTCCGTTATCGCCAGAGCGGGCCGCGGCGGACGGGCGGCTCAAAACAAACGGACGCTCTTCCTGAGGCGTCGACGCCTCCGACGCCGTTAGCGCGGTCAGTTTACTCCTCCCCCCACACCCCCCCCCCCCCCCCATGGCAGAAAACATCACTTCCTGTCCTGTCTGTCGACAGCCCGGTGGTAAGGTGCGCTTCGACAAGGCCCTGCTACCACAATCCAGCCGAAGAAAGCTCTGCAGACAGTTGTGATGCGTGTCCGAAAGGCTAGTCCAATTCTGTCCTTTTAAAACCGTCATGTGTGAAGACACCCTCAGTTCACTGCTCGTTAAGACACTTCCCCTTATTAAATTAAGCGCAGGAAATTGGCATTACGCCCCTATTTTCCACGTTCAGAGTAACCTTTCCGTTCCCCAAGTTGTAACATATAAATGTTCATCGCCCTTCAGATCAACTCTAAATTAAAAATCCACATAACAATTTCACTTTCATCCTTGTCCAAATGTATAAATCCACCCTGGCCAGAAAAAGCCATTTTGACCTGCTTTTCTTGTTCAGTGGTGAAATGGCCAGCCTGTGATAACACTTTGATTAAATTCTTTTTATTAGGCTGTGATTGCATTTTAATGTGTGGGCTTAAGTCCCATAGCTGTGTCAAGACCTGCACACACACACACACACACACACACACACGAATGTCCAAGATATTTGAGGAGGAAATTTCTGAGCCTGAACAGGGATGATTTGCATCCAGTGGGGAGACTGATACAAGTTTAATGACTTTCTGGTGGATGGAATAGCAATTAGCAGATTCCATATAGAGGCCGTGCTGTGCCAACACCCATTTCCAGCGCATGGATATTTCACCGCTCTCGCTAGTAAATTGGCAAGCGAAATGAGGCGTTTCCAAGCAAATGCACACGCGGCGATACGAAACAGTTTAAGTTTAGCCGGGACCCTTCTGGTGCAGGAAATCCTCATCTGGATTTGAGATACAAAGCATAAAAAAAGTAAGGGAAAGGCATTCAAACGCTTTTATCTTCTGGCGTGATTTTACAGCGGCGATGACACGCGTCGCCGTCACTTGCCGAGGGCTTCGCGTTCGCGAGGCCCGCACGCGCTTCGCCGGTCCCGCGTCCCCGTAAATAGCCAACGTTTTTCCCGCTCCGCCGCGAAAAAAACAATCGCCCGAATCAATAAATAATAAAAGCCAGCGGGTCTGGGTTTCATCTGGGCCCGCGTTTTCTCAGAATCTCCGGAGGGCCCTCTTACAGATCCCGCTGATGGGCGAAGTGTGGGCTCCAGCGAAATAGCGAACCGGGCCCCACTCTGCGTGGGGCCGGGGCCTCTGGGTAAAAGTAAGGGCCACGGGGCGTGCGCTTTGATTGGATTGCGGCCAGGTGTGTCCGCGGGACGCGGGACCCACGCTCTCTGATCGTTTCTCCGGCTCACCCACCGAACCCGAAACGCAGTCGCGTACGCGTAAGGGGGACGGGGGTTCGACTGCGGTTTGGCAGACAAATTGCACCGGGAAGGTGTTGAAGAACAAGACTGAGATCTTCATCCTCGTAGTCGTGGTTGCTGGCGTGGGTTTAGAACGCGGAAAACGTGATGTCGTCTAACCCGTGACACTGACATTCTGGCATCAGCGGAAGAGTGAATGAGGAACAGCCAGCCAATGACAAGCTTTCTCTTGGGTTGTTACTTACTCTGTGCTAGAGGGCAATCCCGACTTTGTGATTTACGGCCACGAAAGCTGGAATCCATGAAATGCAATGCGGAAATAATGTATTCTACATTTTGTTGGCAACCTAGCAGAGCAATAAATGTTCCTCCACAATAATAATCAAATATTTGCCCAAATTTTCTCATTACACTTAAAAGACACACACAGTATGAAGCACCATGTCATAATTGGCATGTTCACATTGCAAATTGCCATTGTAAGCTTGTCTGTGTCTTATGCATTAACCAAAACATGTACTAACCCTATGCAGGGTGACAGCAGTGTTTGCTATGCGGAAATGTAAAGCATTCATCTTACGCATTAACCAAAACATGTACTAACCCTAGGAAGGGTGACAGCAGTGTTTGCTATGCGGAAATGCAAAGCATTCATGTTTTGCAAATCCATAGGTAATTTTTGTACGCAGGTCGCTGCCAGGTTACACGTACACATGGAACCATCAAAGGTTCAATATTTGGCAAAAAAAAAAAAAAGGAAATTTAAAAATGTACCTAATATTTGGATCACTGGTCACTTCTGGGGACACCAACAAGCTTCTGTGCATGGCCTGGCGGAACACGGCATCTTATTGGCACACGTCCACCCTATGGAGAAACAGTCAGAGTTTGAAACAGAGACGGCTTCCAAACTTTTACTTCTGGCAAATACAGTTGGATGCGCAGACCGTGCTAATTTGCCTGACAAAAAAAAATGTGCTCTGTGTCACGAACCGGCCATCACCTTTTGCGCGGCTAACAGCCGTCACTAAAGGAAATGACACGCAACTGGTCAAACATTTCACCTCTCGGTGAAATAACCCCTCGTTAGATAATAAATAAACACGCTGCCTGTTTGAAGCTGCGGGCGGAGCGGGGTAGAGTTCCCTTTAAGTGCCGTTGCTGCGGGGGAGGGGTAACGGTGTGATATAGTCATTTTAGGGGCTGAGAGGCGGACAGGTCCCTTTCCAGTTAGTCAGTATCTTTGGTGTAGTGCGGACATTTCGGTTAATTACACAAGCTAATGGTGATATCTGTCCTTATAAAGAGACGCAACGCGGGTGCAAACTCAGTCATTTTCCAAGCTCGGAGTGTCTTATATAAAAGCGACGAAGGCGATGATCATGTGGATTTACAGGGCACTGCTGTGTGTCACTCTTGTAGTTTACTCAGGTAAGTTGATGTGGGCTTTGCTGGAATCGAAATGCGTTACACCTTTCTGAGAAATGAACGTACGGAGCTCACTGCGTCAAACTGCACACGCTGAGCTGTTGAGACATTCACCTGCAGATTTGTTTTAACGCGTAGGATTTATTTATAGAACTTTGCGGCACAGTGTGGTGCTGCTTTTATCTGTTTATGCCTGCATGGTTTTGTGTAGAGGATGTTTTGTCTTGCTGTGTTCATGTCATCCTTGAAATGTGTTTCACATGCAAATATAAATATTTATCAGTGGAGAAAAGAATCAAAGGTTCGTATTTACAAAAATAACCAACTTGTTCATAGAACAACTCAGCAACCGTGCTGACTTGTGATCTGAATTAGAAATTAATCGGTTGCTTATTAATTTGACAACTGTATAGGAGAGAAACATTCCAAATGACGCACGATTTCTGATGAAGGAGTAGCATCTACGGTTCCTACTTTCACCGTGCATCTCAGAAAACTAAAAAGCCTCTACTCCCTCTTGTCAGTTTTAACGTTTAGTTATTCACGCTGTCGCTGACGTGCAGTGAAATACCCTACAACAGAATGTCACATCGCTGTCTTGCTGGTCTGTCAGACTGTAATGAAAGGGATGGTGAAAGTGTGCCGTCACAAAGAAACGCCTATCTCTAAAGACATTAAATGCTGCCTACATATTTCAGAATAGCCTTCATGTTACTCAAAAGTATTAACGTTTAGCGAAAGCAAATTTGAATCGGTGTTATGTTTAATTTATACTACGAAGACTTGTTTTTTCGTAAGAAGAGGAACTTGGCGATACAAGCTGTCAAGTGTATGTCGTTCAGTTTTCGGTGGAGTGTTTGGGAAAGTAGCTAGCTGTTTACTTGGAACTTTCCGAAAGCACACGCTAGAGATTAATTATAACATTGTAAAATATATTCTTATATAAAATATTTCTTCTCACCTCCGACAGTGACTTGAATCCGTAGAATCTGCTAGCTGATAGCTTCATAAGAACTATTTCATAATTGTAACGGAATGCGCTCGTGACAGGCAAGAAAACAACTGCGTGCCGCGGAATTACTGTGCATCCTCGTGCAAGCGTAATCCAGTAAAATTAACGTGTTCAATTTTGAAGAAATATGTAATTTTTGCACCAGTGATTATACTAACAGGCAAAAAACAATTGATTATGCTAATTTCTTGGTTTTGTGAAGCATGTTTGCTTGGGTAAGACTGGGGGAAACCGAAAGGCACAAAGCCATGAGTGATGGGGTAGTCTCTGAATTGCAAAAGCTGCAGATAATTGAACTAATTGCGAGGGGTGAAGATTGAGGACCGCCCTTTTAAGCGTTCGAGACCCCGGATTCGAGTCACAGTTAAGTTACTAGCTCGGGCGGAAAAAGGGAAAACTATACGCTCAACTTGTTTCCGGGATGTCCTGGAGTTAAGAGGTCGATAAGCCTGTTCACTTGTTCACCCCCTCCAGTGAGTGACTCCGGATGAGTTATTACTGAGTTACAAGATGGATGGCTCCACTTTTCAACATCAAATTAAATTTGGCCCTTCTTTAAAGCACAGATGAAAAGCACTTTTTTTTTTTTTTTTTTTTGGCTTGCAGCGCACTGGGAAAGACTTCCCAGATAACTGCAAAACACAATAAGTGTCTTAAGTACCGGAATAGGAAAAGAAAAATGTCAAATGGTTTGATTAGTCATGGTTCCATTCTTCTGCTTGGAGGGTGGAGACAGGTTGTGTCCACATTCCGGAACTGGCTTTTGAATTAAATTGAATGTGACCCGTTAAAAAAAAAAAAAAGGGAAGGAGATGTAAACGTTAAAAAAGGGTATCATTTATGTAAGCAAAGTTTCCAGGTTCAGCTTGGGTACTGCCAGTGTTCTTTTGATGTGTGAGAGGGTGTGTTCTCCCTGGATATACTGGACCCTCTCTGTTCCTATCTTTTCCATATGCTGCAGTGAGCAAGAGGAACTTTCTTCAGGACTACCAGAAGACCGACGGGGTGCGCCTGGTCAGGTCAAATAGCTCCCACCTGACCAAGAGCAGGGGTCTGAGTGTGGTCAGGTGTGCCCGGAGGTGTAGCCGTGGCAAGAGAATGCCTTTTACCTGCAGGTATGTGCAGTTGCATTGGGGAGGACCTCCACCCACCCCCACCTCCATCCTTACCCCCACCCCCACCTTCCACTGTGTGGTTAGACATGATGTGGATAAAATGTGTTTTCTTAAGAGCCATCTGATACATGCAATGTAAAGGAACTGTGTGACCTCTGGACGTGTCTTGAGGTTCTCAAAGGTCATTTTCGGCCATTGACACTGCCGTATATCATGTCTTATGTACACATGGGAACCCCTCTCACTTTAAAATCTCTGAATACAGCCGGGACAGGGAACTCTGCTCATTAAAGGGCTGATCTGTTTCAGGAATTTGTGCTAACTTCTGCTCTGTCATATTATGGCTTCGTCATATCTTGATCTGCCATTTGTATTAGCACCAGCCACAGGCCCAGACTGCAAGTATCTCCTAAAGATTTTACTGTTCTCACGTGCAGGAGTGAACCAGTGTAGTTTATAGAGATGTTATAACTAAAACTAAAGGTAATTGGTTGGAACACAATCCAGCTCGTAGACCAGAGTTGTGCACCCCTGCCCTGCAAGAAAGATTTTTTTTTTTAATGTCCACTCTACAATTGAACCACCACTGGTGTACAGTAGACACAAAATGGCATAGCCTTCCCTGGTCTCCTGGAATAGGCCTCCTTGTATTTGTTTACATATGTAAAAAGTTTAATATTGTCATACATCATTAAAAAGAAAAAAAAAATCAAAGTCTTGTGGTTAGCTGGTGAAATGTTCCTTTTAGAACTGATGAAACTTTTTTTTTAGCTCCCTCTAAATAAGACACTATATATATATATATATATATATACATACATATTTCCTCCATGTGTTATACAGGCATCTTGCCTGCACAGAGTTAGAACCACAGGTGTCTGAAATAAATATCACAGGGCTTTTTAGTTGATGTTCTGCATTTGATTGATTGGGTCATTTATTGTGAACAATATCGGAATAACTGTGCAGATGTGTGTGTGTGTGTGTGTGAGAAATTAGAGAATCACCAGGTTTCCAAAAGGTGGGATTAAGCCCTTTCCTGTTAAATACAAACTATTATATCAGCCTATAGCTGGATGCAGTATGGCATCCCACCAGAAAAACACTTAACAAACATGTTTGAATCAAATTGTTCCAGATATTTAATGAGTGAGCCAGAAGTAGTTCAGCCAAACACGTTGCAAACATATTTCAAGTGTAATGTTTTCGGAAGCTAAAATAATAGGTTTAATGGAGAATTTTGTGCATTGTCAAAGCCAAATTCTGTCAGTTTTTTTCCTGTGTAGATCTTTAAATAATTGACGTACAAATTTTTAGCCATTCTTAAAGCAATTTTCTAGTGCTGGGGCCTGCAGTCCTGGTCCTGGACAGCCATAAGATATGCTGTCCCCCCCCCCCTCCCCCTGAACTTAAAATCAGCAACAATTTAGACCCTGTTAGCCAGATGCAGTGAATTAACTATGATCAACTGCTGTAATTGATTAAGTGCAGAGTTAAAACACAAACCCAGTAGAGCCTGTGGCTCTCCAGGACCCCCTGACCTGCCGTGTTGCTGTTGGGTGGCAGTAATTTGTATTTGCAAGACACTGTCCAAATATATTGTCTTAAGTGGCTGCTTGTGTGATCTCAGCAGTCCCATGCAAACATCAGACCGCAGGCCTCTGAGGCGTTGTACTTGAAGCAATTTAGAATTGTTTGGGTGTTTACGTGAATAGGCAAAAGTGTGCTTTGTCCTTTTTTAATATCTGTTTGCGATATATTGCAGTAAGCACAATTTGAATATGGCTCTTCCATTCTTCGTGGCATACATGGCTATGAAAAGCGTGTACTGTAATTAAGAAAAAAATGGACAGCTTGCACAAATTCTGGAATTGCAATTGTGGTTGGAAGGAAAGCCAGCACACACAGGGCTCCGCAGAACCCCTGAACAAAGGGATTCTTCGCCCTTTTACTGTTTGCGACCCAGTTGGTTTCCAGTCGTGCATTCTTAAACAAAAGACGAATCGGTTGTTCCAAAAAGTAGCAGGTTTTTTCGGTGTTCAAAATTCACAACCTTATTCTCAGCCTGGCAACCAATAATTCTCTCCCTCTATACATCTGATGTGTGGTGAGCATTCTGGTGCAAAATGGCTGCCTTGTGTCACCCAAGTGGGTGCTACACATTGGTGGAGGTTGAGGTGAATTCTACCCCCATCCCTCCCCAACTGTGAAGAATTTTGAGGTCATGAAAAGTGCTATGTCCTCTCAAGACCTGGCAAGTATTATTTGTCCCCTGCAGTGGACAAAGATTTTATTTGGGGGGGGGGGGGGGGATAAAAGTTCAGAGTATCTCTGGATAAGTACCCCCTCAACAGTTTGCTTTTGTCCCATTTCTACCTCTCCCAGTTTGCCAAGCCATCTGCAAGTGTGCTATCATTGACAGGCTTGCGAATTATTTTTATGACGTGTCTTTTTTCACACCACATCATATTATGAATAACACTGTTGCACACCCTCTAATGACTTTTTTACAACTCTCACCTGTGATGTAAACCTCTACCATGACTCCACAGAGCGTTCTACTTTGACCAGAAAAACAGGAAATGCCATTGGCTGTCCTTCGACAGCTACACTCCCGGTGTTCAGACGGAGCACGATTTCAACTTTGACCTCTACGAGAAGAAAGGTGAATGTTATCATTGACTACTAGCTATATCTAAACACAGGATGCTTTGTACTTGCTTCCTCTCATTCTCTTATATTAGCTGTCCATATAGCCCAGAAATCTTTTTCTATGTTCGTGGATCTTTTTTTTTGGTGAAGATCGTGGGCCAAGTTTATTTCAGTGGTAATTATTCCATGTGTGTGTGTGTGTGTGTGTGTGTGTATACCAAAAATGTTGCCTTTGTCCGTTGTGCAACTTGAGATTCAAGCACTTGTGAGTCCTTTTATCCGGCGAGTAATTGATGTGATCTCTCTCTCGTTAACCTCTCTCTTAGGAAACGACCGTACTCAGTTCGATGAGGAATTCTGTCTTGTGTATACACCAGGGATGCCAAACTCCTGTCTCTGAGGGCCGCGGCGTCTGCTGCTGCTGCTGCTGCTTTTCAGCGCGTTTGCATTCCTTAACCGCTCAATTTGTCGCAGATGGGCTGACGAGTCCACGCGCCTGCTTTAAAAGGCCTGACTTCGCCGCTTGATTGACAGGAGACCGCGAGAAAACGTCCCGCGGCGTCTGTGGTTGTTTCTGACAGCCCCTGACGTGCGCGAGCGCTGCATTGCGCTCAGGGCTCAGAGTGATTGTTTTTTTTTTTTAAACGGCGGTTTGTTCTCCGCAGACTACGTGAAGCAGTGCATCACCGGCGCCGGGCAGAACTACAAGGGGACGCGGTCCGTCACCAAATCCGGCGTCAGGTGCCAGGCCTGGGCGTCGACCATGCCGCATGAGCACAAGTGAGATTTCCTTCCTTTTTGTCTTTGCGCTGTGCCGTTTCAACAGACCTGGCCTTCCTCTCCTGCATTCCGATCCCCAGGAATGGGTATGCGCCAGACCTGGGTCAAATAAGTATTTGTTTTGGATTTCGAATGCTTTTCTGTGCTCCATTGATCTTGCCTGGTGTAATTGAGCCTGCCAATGTGAGCAGAAGAAGGCGGGGTTTGGCACTTCTTGAGAGTATTTCCTTGGTTCCAATGCACCAGACAAGATCAGTAAATCGTAGGGCAGGTCTGGTGTGCGCTCGGATAACCCTCGTCCTCAAAAATCTGAAACCGGACGGTGCAGGCAAAGCCTCTATCTCTCGAGTTAGCGGTGGGCTTCGTGGTCTCGAGTCAGATTCTGTCTTTCCAGGATGCCGCCACTTTATTTGCCTGGAGACCATCTGCCCAGCCGAGTGGTGTAATCTTCCTTGATGTGGCATTTAAAGGGTTAAGCCCAGATGGGGAAAGGTTAAATGGGGCAGGTGGTTTAAGGGCAATTGGCCACCGGTGTGGTCTGCCACTGCAATAACCCCGAGAGTCAGCTGCCAGGTTTCGGAGGGAACAGAAGAAAGGGATGGTGGATGACTGCCTTTCTGAGGGTGCGTGCGAGCGCGCGTCTCTCCTTAACACACGGAGGACGTCGCAAAGATGGGTCCATTTATTGCGGGAGGCCAGCGTTTTAAAATTGGCAGTGAACAAAAAAAAAAAAAAAAAAAAGGAGAGAGAGGCGAATTTGAGAATAAAAAGACGCTTTTAAAATAATGAGCGTCGCAATTTCCCTGGCATTTAGATTCAATAACAATCGTCCTTTAGCCGGGAGTCCCCGCTGGCTGTCAGCGGGAGTCGGACCGGAGCGGGCGAGGCTTCGTCTCTTGGGCTGTCGTTCCTGAAAGTGGCTCCCGCGTCTAGCTCGGCTAACGAGGCATGAGGCTAATTAGCGGCTTGCAGTTCACCGCTAACCACCACCCCCCAACCCCCAGCCTCTCTCCCCCCCATCGCAACGCTTCACGGGGTTCCCCATCTTCGGTGTCCTAGAGCTCATCTTCGTATACCAATCCGGTGTCTCCCTGCACTAATCATGCTGTGACTACGGCGGCGCTGCTAGCCGGTAGCACCAGCGCGCATCTGGCTGTCCGTATATACGCATCCGTCTGACAGGATAGGGTTTCAGTGCAGGAGCCTATGCTACTGACAGGCAGTTGATATACGCAGGAAAGGAGGTAAATGATACCGCTAGGCGCGCGCGAGGGGAACGGGCGCTAAGTAGCCAAACCGCGCCTGAGTTACGGTGCGCGGAGCCAAGGGCCGTAGATAAGAGAAGCCTGCGGGTTTTAAGGTGCTTGACGGCGAGCCAGACGTTCATTAGCGGCCTGAAGCCGGCCAAGCATTGCTTGTTTGGGGGGGGGGGGGTTGAAGGGGGGGGGCTCTAATACCCAGAGGTCTGAAGATTAATGGGCTGTACTCACGGTTCATGCGTCTTCCAGCGAAGCGCATGGAGTTGCAGACATGCAAAAATGCCCGCTTCCCCCCCCCCCTCCCCCCCCTTCTCTAAGAAACCCCGGTTTCCCCCGGCAATTTGATTGCGCTGGCAGTTGCCGACTTCTCTTTCTGCTCCTAATTTGTCCGCGCGCACCTCTGTCATCAACATTTAACTTTTTGCGAGCGTTTGATTTGTAATCTGCTGTTAAATCTGCTCCCATTGTACTGTGGTCGTGTGCGCATGCTGCTCACATCCGGACTAACTCATTGTGTCTAATTGTCAGGTTTAGGGAAATAAGTTGATTTCTGTTTTATGTCCTTATAATGCTAAAATCATGTGGATGACAACGTAAGGGTAGAGTCATTGTGCAGGAATTCTTCCATCTAGAGTTAAATCAGTTTATGTCAGCATGACAAAGGTAATCTGTCTTCCCCTGACAATCACGAGCAGTGTATTTGTAAATAGCAAACAAACTGCTTTTAGTTCATAACATTCTTCCATCACCGATATTGTTGTCAATTCACATAAATTGCTGGAATATGAGCAGAAGCAGGCTTGCTTAAAGCTTTAAGGTCCCTATTTGTGTGACTCCACTTTGCAAGAAGTATTTTAGTTGGCTTTCTCATATCTTCTTGAGCAACTTTATTACAACCATTTCCCCTGGATCCAAAGGTCACATACCCTGGATATGGGTGGATGTCCATATAGACGGCTGGGTTCTCCAGATATTGCACCAAAGAGAGAAGGGTAAAGCATTCTTTTATATGAGCCATATAAGGAAGATTACAGCCAAAGTGAAGGGGAGTGATTTTGCGTGACAGATATTTCAGCCGTATTAACATAGAGGCTTCAGAGGAAATTCCCTCAGAATAGCAATTCAAAGCTTATGTTCTGTACGGAGGGAGCGCAGTACTGATTGATGAGAGAGCCCTCTTTTGAATAAATAATTTTTTTTTCGGTTGTGAAGGAAAAACTCAAAACTCAGATTACAGAGCCGGTTTCGCCCTACTGTTAGACGAGCGAGCGCGTTTCAAGTGGCCAGATATTTATGGCCGGCTCGGAACAAAGTCCTTCAGTCGCTACCCATAACAACAGCCCTGGGTGTCATTCTCAATAAACTATGCAGAGGGTCCCTCCAGAGCTGATGCTGTTGAAACGGTTTCCATGTCCAGGCTTTGAGCTGCCACTCAACGTCAGAACTTTTCGGGAAAGAGGCTGGCCCGTCGGGGTCTTTTCCAGCCGTGTTGCCTGGAAAGCTCCGTGTCGGGGGGGGGGGGCTGATGTCGCCTGCTCCGTGTCGGGGGGGGGGGCTGATGTCGCCTGCTCCGTGTCGGGGGGGGGGCTGATGTCGCCTGTCGTCTGCACGCAGGTACCTGCACGTGAGAGACCGGAAAACCGACCTGGCGGAGAACTACTGCCGTAACCCGGACAACGAGACGACGGGGCCCTGGTGCTTCACCGTGGACCCCGACCTGAGGCACGAGACCTGCGCCGTCCCCCAGTGCTCCGACGGTAAAGCCCCGCCCCCTTTTTCTTTTCCACAGGGGGGGAGATGAGGTCACTCGATCTTTCGCTTTGAGTGTCGAAACGACGCGAGCCGCTCTCACCCCCTCATTTGAGCTTTTTAGCTTTAAGGAAGAAAAAAAAAAAAAGGTGCCGGGTTTTTTTAGAACCCGGGCCAAACTGTTTCTCGTTGGCAATATATGAGAGATGTGATATTTTTGGGGAGAATAAGAATGGGGGGCTTTGAGTTTCCCTTTCTGTCCCAAGAGAAATTAACTAGACAGGTGCTTTGGGGGGGGGGAGGGGGGGAGAGAAAAGGATCCCTGATTTCACATGGGAATTTCAGTAAGAAAGAACCGGGAGAATATTTGATTGGTCTGAGCCTGAGGAGAGTGATGCCTTTGGAAGCAAGTGTCAAAGCATCCTGGCTTCTATCAGTGGGTTTTGGCAGAGAGTCGCTTGGCAAGTTTAGCAAATTAGTTTCCCATAATCAGGATATAAATCAAAGGCTTTGCAAGAATCTCCCAGTATAGACATCTGTTTTCAGTATTTTCACTGTTTTTTTTTTTTTTTTTTTTTTTAAATGGCCGTGTGTATGTGCCACAATGAGTCATGAAATGAAGAGATGCTTGGAGAGGGGGAAGTGGCTGTGCTTGTGCTGTGTCTGTGTTCCACAGTATGAAGCCCACTTTCACTGTGCCAAGGTGAATTTTACTGTGTGCGGTACCCTGCCGTCGAATCCCCTAACAAAGTGCCTGAACTGAATCGTTCATTAAATTTCCAGATATATAAATGGATTATGTGAACGGTTAACGTGGTGCACAGCATAAGCTGTTTTAATACTGTGATTATTAAAGTGCTTTTGCCAAAATGTGTAAATATTTCATATATTTCCAAGATATGGGTATCGCTCATCGGTTTCATTTGAAATAACCTATGAACACAATAAGCCACAAAAATCCCTGACTCAAAGACTGGCAGTTGTTGTAAAGTAAGGCAACGTTCCCATGGTGACATGAGACAGTTTGCCACAGAAAATCTGAAGATTATGTCCTAAATTGTATTTATTGAATTTCCATACCTTTCCCATTTTTATATATTTTAACTTTTATTACAACAACTCCAACAGCTTGATCCTGAGTTTATGCTTTCGTACCAGTCATTCTGTAATCGATAATAATCCACGTCTGGTAAAATGTCTCAATTTGCAAGCAGGGCTCAAAGCTGGCCTATCCTTCTAACTGTATGTGTACTGCCATATATAATCTTGCATCATGTGTCACTGTACACCGTGATGTGTAAGAGGAAAAACATATTCCAAAGTAAACCACTGCTCCAGCTCTGTAGTGTGTATCGACCTCACAACTGTCTGCACCCCCCCCCCCCCCCCCCCCGCTGTGAAATAAGGTCACCAGACAGACCACACATAACGAGTCCTGGGGAGGGCTGCCTCTTATTCCTGGGGGGAGGAGGGGGGGGGGGGGTATTTCACAAAGCAGGATTACCTAGTTAGCCGGCTAACTGCGCTGAGTAAAGCCCGGAATGGCTCTGTTTTACTTCAGGCATGTTGCAGATTTGGGAAGGGGTTTGGGGTTTTACTTGAGCAGTTATCCAGATAACTCTGTATCCCTGCTTCATGAAATACCACCCTGCTCCTTTGTAGAAGCCTGGCATTCAGTATTTTTACTTTTGTTTTCGGACTTTCTCCCTGTCCGCAGTGGTGTGCATGAAATGCAACGGGGAGGACTACAGGGGGCCCGTGGACCGCACCGAGAGCGGGAAAGAGTGCCAGCGATGGGACCTGATGGAGCCGCACAGGCACCCCTTCCACCCGAAAAGGTAGGGCGCCTGTTATAGGGCAAAAAAAATGAACAGCTTCCAAGAAATTGTAGATGACACTCCTCCTTAGTGTCATGGCGGACGGAGAGGTTGAGTCCGTACCTCTGAAAGTACTGAGGTTCAACTCTGCCTGGACGGCCCTATCCAGCACTGATCAAATGCACACGGTGATCTCATCCTTGTTACCATATGCTACATGTCACCTTAACAAGCCGCAGGTTCAAAAGAACCTCCGTATAAACGCTGGGCTTCGGGTTCAGCCGAAGACCGGTATCTGTTTATCTCACGGCCGTCAGTAGAATGAGCTCTAATGTAAACGAGCGCAGAGCGGAAATCTTTTTATTCTTTTATCAAAGGTATAAATCAGGGGTGTCCACTCTTATCTGAAAATGGCCCGTGGTTGCGGGTGGGGGTGGGGTTGGGGGTGGGGGGGGTTTATTTAAGCCCAGCACTATGACACCTGATTCAAATAATTAACTAATTGTGGTCTTCAATCAAGACCTTTAAGTAGAATCAGGTGTCTTAGTGCTGGGCTAAAACACAAACCTGTGCCCATATCCGACCCTTTTCAGTGTCAACAACAGCGGTTGTTCAGCAAACGGCATAAACCATACAAAAATAAGGCAAGCAGCCTGTATTTGCTGAAACAAACTCATTGGGCCTCACAACTTTTCTTAAATTATTCTTACGTTTGTTCTTGCATGTTCCTACGAAGAAACAATATGGGATTCATGACACATGTGCAGACCTTTGTTTTTGTGCGTATCCCAGATGTATGAGATGATGAATGCGGGGGCTGTTTGTAAATTTTATGCGCAATCCTGTTTATGTGACTTGCATAAGGAAACATCCACGAACAAATACAGATAAGAGAACAATTATGAACACCGGAATGTTCTTGGAAACGTTCTTGTACGCAGTTTAACGATCGAGCGTGATCGCACACATGTTTCGCGCTCCAGGCCCGTTGTCTTTTTTGTTACCGTCGGTGACAGAATGTTCAAGTTCCACTCCAAACAGATGGACAACAAACAAACAAATTGTTTATGTCTGTAGCTGCTTAAGTGCTAAGTGCACTGTAGGACTTCGCCTTCGCACACAGTAACGCACGTGTAGCAACCAGACGCGCCAACTCTAGACCTGCGAATGTTTTTCGCTTTTCTCCCTGTCCAGAAAAGGCTACAAAGTATTATAAGTAGGAGATTACCTAGTTAAAAAAAAAAGTTTTTTTTTTTTATTTTAGTCAAAGCGTAATTGGACGGAGCGGACCGGAGCGAGATCGTGCCGCGGCGTCGACGCTAAGGATGTTTTGCTAATAAATTGAGATGGATGGCTGAGTTATTCCGCGGCTTAACGCCTTCCAGATGTTCAGGCCCGGTAACGGTTTCCGCAGGGGGACGCTTTTCGCAGGCGATGTTAGCCGCCGCGGCGGCGGCGTGCTAATGAGTACGGATGCACGCGTGCGCCGGGTGTGATTGTTATCGGAGCGAGCCCCCGGTCCCCGGGCCGCGTTGGGACCGCCCTTATCAGTTTTTGTCGGCTTGTCCTCTCGTCCGTACGAAGTTGCCGCTCCGCCGGAGCTTTTGTGATTTCCTCGGGCCCGCCCGCCGCTGCCAAGGTTCCTGTAATCTTTGCCTGAGTGTAGACACATCCAGCCCCCCCCCTCTCTCCCCATCCCACCCCCCTCCCCTCCTCCCCCAACTCCCTTCTGCACACGAGAAAAAAAAAAAAAAAGCTCTCTCAGACAGACGAGCGGGGAGCTGGAGAAACCGACACTTCCAGGTGCTGACCGTTGAAGCCCTGGGTGTAGATTTTTTTACATTCATTTATTTATTTATTTTTTGCGAGAGCTTGCTGCCAAGCTCTCCGGTGGTCTCTAGATCACTCTTTCTTTAAAAAAAAAAAAAAAAAAAAAAAAAACCTGATTCGATCGGCGGGATCGTGAGGGACGGACGGCGTACGGAACGGTGTTTACCGCGATCTCTGCGGCTGCGTGCCTCGGTCTCTGGCGCTGGCGGCCCGCGTAGCTGCCGCCCGGGAGCCAGACAGGGGGGGTGGCCTGGCTTGTATGTAAATTAGCATTATTATGAGGCCCTCGTAGGGTTTGGCATCAGTCTCGATGTTTGTCTTCCCGTGTCTTATCCTTCGGCGTTTCAGTCACTGGGGAAAACGGCCCGCGGATATCGAGAGAAGCCTGGCTATAGGGGGCTGCATTAAAGACTGTAACAAACTACATGTTTCATACGGTACCGTAGATGGCACAGTTAAAGCCAGCGTGTAATCGGCAGAACACAATTGTTAACAAGAGAAAAAAAAACAAGAGAAACGGTAGAACATTCCAGAACGTCTGGGCCAAAGCTGACTTAGGTGCGTGCAGCTGAATGTCTTCTCCAGTGGAGAGAGCCTCCCCCACCCAGAGGGGTGATGTCATCTAATTGTAAGAGCTTTTGTCGGTTTCTTCCAAGACAAGGGAAGCTCAGCGTAAAACAAAGGTTTTCTCAAACTCTGCTCCGCCAGTTGTATGCTGATGTGTTGTCAAATCTGACGATGAAGAGCAAGGGGTCCCCTGATTAGTGATAGATTTCATCGCTCCATGTTGTTTAATGCATAGGGAGGCTTATGTGAAATGTTTTTGTTCATAGAAGTGATGTCATGGAATAACTTCAGCATGTACCAGGTTGTGTCCTGCCTGTCTGATGGGACAAACTGCCTCTGCAGCTTCTTCATAAATGCACTGGCCTTTTCTGCACATATTTAGTGCACTTTGGCTATGTGAACACCCCTAGATTATTCATAGATGAATATGATTTATATATTTATATCCCTGCTGTAATGTTTGTATATGTCTAGTGTTTCTGCACATTTGTTAATTGGGAATAATTCTGTTATGTAAACTTCACTGTTCTCAAAACTTTTTTTGCGTGATGCATGACAGGTTATTGGTATTTTTCCATGATCCACATCCAATGCGTGTGACCGGCTGGCTATGTAAAATCGAACGAGACTTTGTGAAAAAGCAGCGTGTGTTCGGCCTATTCGTCAAATTCCCATCGACGTCTTGGGAAAACGGCTTATTCTCGGAGGCTAATGTCAACAGTATTTTTGCGTTTTTCTTGTTTTTCCGTCCCTAAGGTTTGTTCTCCTAGGCATGAAAAATGCTGTAAGGAATGCATAAAAAGTATATTTTCAGTCCAAGTTTTTTTTTTTTTATTCCTTTTTTTTTTATTTTCCTCGCGCACATGGAAAACAGTTGAGGCCTTAACTCAGAAGGCCCGTAGCGAAGACAGCTGTCGACAGGCCCCGCCGCGCGCGTATCGTTGAAGCGGATTCGCGCGCGGGCGCGCGTTAGAGCTGGGCTTCGCGTCGAGCGGCGGGTACGATTCGGCGACGCGTCCGAGGAGAACCTTCCGGCGCCGGGGCCCGTTCGTCCCTCGAGGCCCGTCCGCCGCGGCCCGCGTCCGACCCCGCCCGCGTCCCCGCCCGCGTCCTCCCCCGCTAACCTCTTCGATTCGGCGTCACGCAATGTTCAGCGCTTCACTCGGCACGCCTGCCAAATAAATCTTTATCATGAATGAACATCTTTGCCAAGGCCCCGCCCTTTGTGCTTTAAAAAAAAAAAAAAAAAAAAAAAATGAAAGGGGGTGAACTCACCTTATCAGAAAGCGGCCTAATGGTTTAAACCTGTGCGCAGTAGCATTTCAACACCAGGTCATTTAAGACGGGGGGGGGGGGGATAGCAATACGGGCCTCGCGGCCCTGAGGAGACGTGACCTGATGTTTCGGCAGATTTTGGTCCCATACGGTGCTCCTCGGCGCTCTGTTTTGATAAGACGGCCCGTTCCTCACCCCCCCCCCCCCCGTGCTTTCGCCGAGGCGGGTGATTCAGAGACATTGGATCCAGATTGTGCGGTCGCGTCTTGAGTGGAAGCAGTTCCCCCGTCTAGTCTGAGCGTTATTTCCCTAGCGGTGCTCCGCTCTGTGTGACAGCTTCCTTTTATTTTATTTTATTTTATTTTATTTATTTATTTTTTGGCTTTCGCAGGTACCCCGACAAGGGCCTGAAGGACAACCTCTGCCGCAACCCCGACGATCGCCTGCGGCCCTGGTGCTTCACGCTGGACCCCAGAACGCCGTGGGAGTACTGCGACGTCAAAGCGTGCGGTGAGCCTGCGGGACTTTACGGCCTTCCCCCTAACCCATCTCTGAGCCTGCCCTTTACGGCCTTCCCCCTAACCCATCTCTGAGCCTGCCCTGCGGCCGCCTTACCGCCAGCCCCTGAGGAATGCTGGGTGGGGGGGGGGGGGGCGATTGGGGGGTCATAATTTTGAGATTTAAAAAAAAAAGGTACGGTGATGCCTTGGTGAAATCGGCCCCACAGCTGCGCGGGACTGCAGTAACTATGACATGCGGCTGGCGTGTTTGTTTCTTTTCTTCTCTTTTTTAAGAAAGACCCTCGCTATTGCCGGCTAATCGGCTTAATCTCTGCTGGTGAAGTTTCTTGAGTAAACTCCTGGTCTACCTCAAAGACAAAACACAGACAGGCGGGGGGGGGGGGGGGGGGGGGGGGGGGGTCGGGTCATTTTTCATCCTCGTCCCTTCTGGGGCCATAGAAACCTCAAGCACCTAGTTCTGTCAGCACCGACCCGTTACTTTAATGATGGTGAGTCTATGGTGCCTCTGACGTGACCTCTCCATTCACTCTCGCTGGTGTCATTCCCAAACCCACCGCTCAGGGTGAAGAGTGGCGAGCGGACATTTATACGTGTAATTTTCCTCTTGTGAAAATCTGACTCACTGGTAACATGCAAAATGGCGCAAAGCTTCTCTGACAGGAAGACTGCGACTTACTAATAACCTCCATGCTGTCAGATACAGCACTTGTGCAGGAGGTTGCCCCCTCTACCTGAAGCCTTGCTTTCTGTTCTAATGATGGAATTTGATACCACTACCCCCCCCCCCCCCACTTTAAATTCACCACAGGCCAAACCTGTGGTCTTAAATCTAGCTGCGGTTTGTGGGTAATGACTTCAAGACGTCGGAGGACAAAGAGCCGGCTTGTTTACGGTTTTTCGGGTCTTGTTTTCGGCGTCAACCGAAATCCCGTTCGATCTGCGCCGAGATAGGCTCGGTGTTCACGCCGCAGACCGTCAAACAAGCCGCGTACAGTATAGCGAGTTTAATTGAAGATACGATGTAGTGTCTGGCTTCTTTTTTTTTTTTTTTTTTTTTGGACTCCTGAGCAAGTAGACTGACTGCAGGTTTTACTTGCAGAGCTGGTTTGTCGAGTGCTGAAAATTATATCCAATTTGATTAATCTATTTCCAGGGTGCAAATGGGATTCGTCTCCACGTCTCGTACTGCTGCACGCATGGATAAGGGGTGGGGGGGGGGTTGGGAGAGCGAAAGGTTATCTTGGGTCAGAAAGAAGGTTTTGCATCGATCAACATAGAAAATTCAGAAGACTGGAGCCTTCGGTATAGAGACAGACACGATTTTGTCAGTCTGGCAGTGGTTCAAAACAAAAAAAATTACCACAAGGCAACAATAGGAGGAAAATTTTATTCATACATGGAAATGATAATGTACAAACAAGGGAAAATGTATGTGCGCTGTTGAAAGGTCTCTTGCTGTATTTGACTTGGCGATGGATGCTAACTGTAACCGTGTGTCACTCGTGGGAAAATGCTCTCTTTCAGCTCTCAGGTGTAGTCATGGTCCGCATGGCCCGTTTTAAACTGCCCCCCCCCCCAAACCCCATCACCAACACCCCACTCCCCCGCACTCACGCACATGCGGGAATATCTGCTGACTCCTGTTTCTATTGTTTCTGTTCTTTTATTTGGCTTCAGTGTATGTCGGTAATTATGTTAACACTTATCTCAATGCATCGAAATCCTTATTGCTGTTGAGATAAATGCACCTCTTTCTTTCTCTCTCTCTCTCACTCTATCTGTCCGTCTTTCACTCACTCTCTCTGTCTCTGTCTGTGTCTCTGTCTCTCTATCTCTCTCTCTCTCTCTCTCTCTCTCACTCTCTCTCTGTCTCTGTCTGTGTCTCTGTCTCTCTATCTCTCTCTCTCTCTCTCTCTCTCTCTCTTTCTCTCTCTCTCTCTCTCTCTCTTTCTCTCTCTCTGTCTCTGTCTGTCTCTCGCTCTCTTGCTCTCTCACTCACACTCGCTCTCTCGCCCTTTCAGACTCAGACCCCGAGACCGACGCGCACTCGACGACCGAGTGCTTCCTGGGTCAGGGGGAGGGGTATCGGGGCACGGTGGGCGTGACCCCCAGCGGGGTGACGTGCCAGCGCTGGGACTCCCAGGTCCCCCACAACCACTCCTACAGCCCCCAGAACTACAAGTGCAAGTGAGTCCCTGGGCCCTTCTGCACCAGCGACCCCGCACCCTCAGCCATCTCCCCATAGGATTTTAAAAGAGGAGCCGTAATGGAGAGTAGATCAGAAATGGCTTATGCCTCAGTACACCCTGTTCAGGAAGTCATTGCTGATATCGCTCTACTACATCCAGCTCCTCACAGTAATAATTTAGTGTTAATCTGAACATTAGTCTCAGTTAAAGAGTCTTCGTTTGAATCTGTGACAATCTTTGTTTGTTTGGCACGTATTTGGCAATATTCATATTCATTATATTACATTAGGTCTATTTGGCAGACGCTTTTATCCAAATTCAAATGTCTGTATGCGTTTGCCTTGATTGATGCAGCTACTCTGGTGTCTGCGGTGTTCACAGGATGCAGTAAATATGGTGTCACATTCATACGGGATTGTGTCACGTTAGCTTCCTTTATTTAGTGAGCCTCCATTATCCAGGGGAAACCTGTATTCCAGGAGTACTGTTCATTTTGAGTGTTGACCGATTGCTGAACGCCATCTTGACGGTTGAGTTTGGGCGGCTCTCTCTCAAATTCAAATTCAAATTGCTTTATTGGCAGGAAATACATAGGTACATATTGCCAAAGCATCATAAATCAATTCAAAATACATATTTACAGTGGAATACTAATAATGAACATTCTATTAAAATAAATAAATAAATTCTAAAAAACAAAATTATTATTATTATTATTATTATTATTATTATTATTATTATTAATAAAATAAAATAAATAAATAGATAATTATAATTATGTACAATGGTCACTCAGTGTCCCTCAGGTTATGGCAAGCTGAGACATATTGAGCCGCAATTGGGGCTGTTGGTCCTTGTCCTAATAGGACTGCACATTTTTTGTTCTTTGATAAAGAATGGAAGTTTTGTATAATTTCTGAGAATTTTTGGTAATATATTTTTCTAATATTTGTATATTTTGTACAATTTAGGAGGAAGTGCATCTCTGTCTCAACCTCTCCTGTCTTGCAGTGACCACATATTCGTTTTTCTTTTGGTAGCCATGAATTTCTGTGTCTGCCTTTTTCAATTTCAAGGGTGTGGTCACTGAGTCTGTATTTGGTCAGGATCCGTCTCTGCTTTGTATCTCTGACAGAGAAGAGATACTCTGCTGGAGTATAGTCTTTTTTCAGGGTTCGATAGCAATTTAGTCGACTTTGTGTTTTCTCTCTCTCTCTCTCTCTCTCTCTCTCTCTTTCTCTTTCTCTGTCTCTGTCTCTCTCTCTCTCTCTCTCTCTCTCTCTCTCTCTCTCTTTCTCTTTCTCTGTCTCTCTCTGTCTCTCTCTGTCTCTCTCTCTCTCTCTCTCTCTCTCTCTCTCTCTCTCTCTGTCTCTCTCTCCCTCCCTCTCTCTCTCTCTCTCGTGTCTCAGGGACCTGCGGGAGAACTACTGCAGGAATCCGGACGGGGCCGACCTGCCCTGGTGCTTCACCACCGACCCCGCCGTGCGCATGGCCTTCTGCACCAACATCCCCCGCTGCGAGGCCGACGCCCGCGAGCCTGAAGGTACGGGACGCGCCCCCCCCCCCCGTCCCCGTCCCCCGTTTCCGGGTTACCGCACAGATTCTGCGCCCCTATTTCAGGTTACTGTGCAGATTCTGTGACCCCATTTTCGGGTTACTGCACAGATTCTGTGGACCAAGGATCTCAATCTCAAATCGCTGTGTCTGCTAGGTTTTTGATGTGCTGCAGCCCTTAAGTGCTTAATCTGACTCATTGATTGGCTAACGGTGTCAGTACGCCTTGTTACTGAGGCCTAATCGGCTGCTGATTGGACGGAAATCGTTAAAAACCAGCAGAGACCGCGGTCCTCCGTGACTGGAGTTTGTGACCCCTGCTGTCGACTCACCAGATACCCACTTCCTGCTTTCCATCCGTCCTCTTTGATTCTTAACTGTTAAGGGGGCCTTAGGTGCTAACAGAACCTTCCAGAACCTTTTTCTCCACTGACAGAACCGTCCAGTGCTGCAGTGAGCCTGCGACCTGCAGAGAGGTGTTTTGTCAGTGGAAAAAATCTCATGCGCTCGCATCCTCTCCTCCCTGCTGTTTCCGACGTTAGCTTTCTCCCACCCGTCCCCAGCTCTCCTCTTCTTCCTGTTCTCTGGTGTTCACGGGGGGGGGGGGGGTCAGTGACCTCATCAGTGAAGCCAGGTGCAGTCCCTTCCTCTTGTCTCCAAGCGACATGCTGCGTTAGCTGTTCCAGTGCCAGACGTATATATCTTTAACACCTTCATTTGACCTTCATTTTCTCTTCTCCCTCGTGTGTGAATACCAAGCTGTAACTGTAGTTCTAGGCCCCCTTTTGTAGTCCTACTGTATGTCCTGGACTGGCATAAGCGTGCACTGAAACGAGGGCAGCCAAACTGCCACTTTTCACTCTGCGGTCCGCTGGTTCAGCTATAGCCGACCTTGGCATCGGTACAGTTAAACTGAATCTGGAAACAGTGCCTCAGCTGGACACATCTACCCACCGTCTATCTCTGCCATGTGACACTGTTTAATTGCACCCAAGGTAGTTAGTTAGAGACTTTTCCCACTGGCTTTCTTGTGCAGTTTTAAATATTTTTACCTCCTTTATCGCTTAAATTATAGTTTTATTTAAACGACTGCTTAAATCATCATATTTTTTTGATGTGTCAGCCTCTGTGGAGATGCAGTAAATGGGCATGTCATTGAGCTCCATGCTTCTTTGCACTCCAAAACCTCCCCAAGTTTATCGCACCACAGTTGTCACTGCTACTTTTTTTTATTACTTCTTTTATTATTGCGTAGTGACCCTCCGTTTACGTTTGCGGTCCCTCAAATACAATTTACGACGAGCGCAAACGGGTCCGGGGGGGCTTATTTAGAGAAAAGGCGGACGTGAGAACGAAACCCCGCAGCCCTGGAGGCGAACGGACTCCGACAGGGCCCGGAGCGCTCTGGCTTTCTTTTACCGTTCCCCCCCCCCTACGGGAGGGTACGGACACGGGGGGGGGGCGAGAGGTCAATCGCTCTCAGACTCTTTTGCCGAGCACGCTGGGAGATGCGGTTTGAGAACCCCGTTGGGGGGGGGTCTCTCTCTGTTCACAGAATGCTACGAAGGCGTCGGGGAGAAGTACGGGGGCCGCCTCTCCAAGACGAGATCGGGCGTTCCCTGTGGACCTTGGGAGGACCGTAGCAGAAGGTAACGGTGGCCCGTTTCGTCCTAATCCCTCCCCCTCTTCCCCACAGCGTTGGTTGAAAACGGGACGAGGGAACCCCTGTTTTAATCCCTGTTCTTCAGTAGCACTTTTTTCACATAGTTCTATCACAGCCTCACTGGTGACTGCAGTAGTTGTCGTGCAATAGTGAGAGAAGGGTATTAGTGTAGATTGTAGGTGATTGCATCGATCAAGAGGCTTAAAAACCTAAAAACTTTTGAGCCTCGATTTTAAAGACCGAACAGCGTCTGCTTTCCGTGCAGTCTGGAGAGGTCACCCCCAAAGCACGAGAGCTCTGACGTCGCAGTACAGTATATACGGGGGTCTGTTTCCAAGGAAACGCAGCTCGGTCCCACAGTTGGTTTCCCCCGCAGTGTGGGGGCATTCTTAGAAAAATTCTCAAGGCCGAGTCTCCCGTTTGTTCCCACTCTTCAGCCACTCCGGGGAAAAGATTTAAAAAAAACTCTTTGTACAGAAGTCAAAGTCAGGGGTAACCCTTAATTATATTATCTCAAATAATTTCATTTTGAATTGGAGAACACGCTTGCGTTATGTGTATGGGTGATGTCTTAATTCTTACGACCGACGTGACTCTTTCTCATAATTTCTCCTTATCACCGAGTAGCATGTTGGTTTACTTTAACAATGATTCCCCACTTCTTTGATGTGCATTCCCCCCCCCCCCCCCCCCCCCCCCCCCCACAAGATTAACCCTATGGACCCGCAGCGTTGAAAATGTCTGTGTTCGCCGTTCAGAATTGCCCTCTGTTACCTGCGTCCCCTGCCAACTGGTTTTAAACGAACGCGCAGTTGGCTTGAATCTGGAACTTGTCGAGGATCAATCTGCGAAGCTCGCAAAAGGGTTTAGAGAGCGCACAAATGAAATCTTGGAGCCGCAGGGATAGACTGTCTGTCAGGTCACATTTATCAAACTTGAGATAATAAGACCCTTTACCATTTTTCAAGCGAGGCAAAACCCCGGAGGAGCCCCATTTGGGGGGTGCTTCGGGGGCCTGCGTTTAATTGCCGTTTGTGCGTAGCTGTTAGCATTACTTAATTTACAAAAATTGCCAGGCAACGATAGCGCGGCTAGCGGGAGATGTTCCAGAGGTGACCTTCGACCCGAGGAAGTTCTTGCCCGGGCCTCGCTGTGGAGCAGATCAAAGACAGTCAAGCTTCTTAATTTGGCTCGCGTCCAGAGGAGTCTGGGTCAGACGTCAGCCCTGAGAAACGTCTGGGGAGGGCTTGTTTATGCTCGGGAGAGATGGGAAATTATCATTCCTCCCGCGTAACCAGTAACCCAGCAGGTTTTTTTTTTTATGTGAGCTTTTTTGGACTTTGCCCCGCCATTGTTACTACAAATCGGCGGGAAGATTATTGGAAGAGGCAGCACTCCCTGTTCTTTTATTGTGCATTGTGCTGTTTTAATGTACCTTGGCAATTATGCTGCCAGTTATCTCGATACGAGCATTGAATTAATGCCAGTGAGATTAATTGCCTCTCTCTCTCTGTGCCAGTCTCTCGCTCTGTGTCTCTCTCTCTGTTCCTCTCTTGCTCTCTCTCTCAGCTGAGATATTTACTGGGTGGTGCTGGATGTATCACTGCGTTATCTACACCATACTAATTTAAAATAAAAAAAACCTTTTAAACATCTTTTAATCCTTTTATTTTTGGAATTCAGAGTCGTACCTGCAGGCCTGGGACCGGTGTCACGAAGCAGGATTACCGGACTGGGTAAAACCCTGAATGGCAGTTACCCAGCTAACTCAATTATCCTGTTTCATGATGCGGGCCCCTGTCCCATCGCCACATTACCCTCCCCTCAGTTTGGGAGAGCACGTAACTGGCGGGCCGGCCCCTGGCATTGCACGGGTCCGGTCTCTGTGCCTTGTCGCTGTACCAAGGTCTCACACTTTATACGTCCCAAAAGTGCACTTCGGAGAACACTGACTCCAGCATTTATGGAATTCTATTCTGTAAATAGCCGTCGTATCATAACAGCGGAGTTCAGCCAAAATGTAACCTTCTCGCTGACCGTGCTGTGCGCGGTGCAGCCAGGGAGCATCAGTCAAAGGAAACTTACGATTTCTGCTTGGATTCGTGGTTTGGCGAAGGACTATGGCTTTCTGCTGGAGTGTTGCAGGATTTCTGCGCTTCCACAGTTCAAGGGTGGTTCAGGTGCCTTCTGTAGCAGGAAGAGAATTTTTCAATGTAGAATAGGATGCAAGATCTTGATCACATAGATGATCTTTGTATGCCATTTTGTCTTTTTTATTTATTTATTCATTTATTTTTTGTCCATAGCGGTGACAGGGAAGCCTCAGCGTTAGCTGCCGGGCTGGAGACGAACTACTGCAGGAACCCAGATAAGGATAAACACGGGCCCTGGTGCTACACCAATAGCTCATCCATCCCCTGGGACTACTGCATGATTAAGCCCTGTGAGTACCAGACCCGGGTCAAATGCGTATTTGCTTTGGATTCAAATGCTTTTCTACGCTTTACTGAACTTGTCTGGCGTATTGGAACCAATGAAATATTCTCAAAAAAAATGCAAACTCCACTTTCTGGCCATGTTGGCTGGCTCAATTGCACCAGGCAAGACTAACAGAGCACAGATAAATGTTTGAATCCGAAACAAGTTACGTATTTGACCCAGGTCATGTGTGGAGCACCTCACAAATGATGTTTCAACTGCAAATCCTTAAACTGAATTTCAGGAAGTGATTCCTGGATAACAGATTGGCGAGTTTGATTATTTTTGATGTCGACCAGTCATTTTCTAGAGACCTTAACCGTGTTATACACTCAGTCGGCACCATTTTGTATAGCACTTTTTACAGAGATGCCACCACACACACTGTACGCACACAAGACGTACAGCATTAAAATGAACTCTTTGAGAAAACATATGAAACTCTTATTGCTTTTTGCGTATCCTTTTCGACTTGCAATGCCCTCTGTAGTATTGACGGGTAATATAAATGTGATGTTTATGTAGATAATTTCAGTAAATATAGCAATGGCACTCTTCATTTCATTGTAATATGTTTTTTCCTAACAGGTAAGCTGCCCTCGAATACAGTTGCTCCAAAAAGTAAGTCCTTAATCCACTTGTTGCTCGAATTTAAGGATGTTTTTCCTTTCTTGTTCCTGAACAGAGGCATTATGGTGGCTCAAATGCAGCGTTTTATATGAGCTTGTGTTTGACTCCTTCAGTCACAGATTCCCCTAGTCACTGAGGGGTTTTTTTCCACGTTCTGTGATTGTGTCCCGGAGGTGAATGTTTGAGCAAGCTGTGCTTAACGTTTCTCCTTAACGTGTCCATGTTTCTCGTACAAGGCGATACACCGAAGGTTCCCTGCTTCTTCCACAAAACGACGCGGATCGTCGGGGGCGACCACGTCCGGGGCAAAGACGGAAGCTGGATGGTCAGCATACAGAAGGGGTACGGGTCTTTCCGGAAGCCTTCTCCTTCATGCGTAGTTCATGTGTTAAAAAAAAATATTGAAACATAATAATTATGATGATGAGGTGCTTATCCTGCATTGCTTCAGTATGTGTCCAGCTGTATAAATGGATGCAGTGTAAATGCTGTGTAAAAATGTTGTGTAAGTCGCTCTGGATAAGAGCGTCTGCTGAATGCCTGCAATGTAATGTAAGATAACAACTGTGCGTCAAATTCAGGGTGTAAGGAGCATTTCAGACCCCTGCGATCATGTCGCTGTGATGTTTTAACAGCTCTGCTGATTGCTGCCTTTCTCTCTTTCTCCAGGAACATACACTGGTGTGGTGGCACGCTCATACGAGAGAAGTGGGTCCTGACGACCCGGCAGTGCTTCTCCTCATGGTAATCTTTCATTTAAAAAAAAAACAACAAAAAAAAAACAAGGTGGCAGTTGGTCATTTGAAGCGGACTTAAATAAATCTTTGCACTTCACATCAAAGCTCCACGAGGCATTCCCACGAAGTGTCGAGAGGAGTTTTAAATAGTGTCTCAGTGTCTTCGTAAGATTTCTTGAACGCGTGCCACGTGAGTCTGTTTCACATCTCCGGGTTTCTGTGACTCATTTGTGTCATTCTAGAATGCATTACCGAAGATTCTGTTTTTCATGCTACAAGCGGTGATTCACTGCCATTTTATTTCGTGAAGTGTCGCTGTGAGAATCACTGCACAGTTATGGCTGCATGTTCATGTTATTTTTGTTTTAAATTGTACTGGATTCATTTGAAGTGAACTGAGCTGATGTTCGCGAGGCTGAAGCGAAGCTTTTCGCTCTCTCCGCCGCAGCGTTCCCGACCTGTCCGAGTACAGCATCTGGGCGGGGTTCCTCCACCTCAACGGTTCGGGCGGGGGGGGCCCCTCGAGCCGGCAGGAGCTGAGGATCGCCCACATCATCTGCGGCCCCGAGGGCTCGGACCTGGCTCTGCTGAAGCTCTCCCAGTGAGCGCCGTCTCCCCCCCCCCCCTCGCCCCCTCCAAACCCCCCCCCTCCCCGTACACCTCCACGCCCCGAAAAGCATGCGGTTCATATCATCTGCAGCACACGCGCACGCGTGTATCGGAACGTACTTACTGTACAGTACATCTGTTCTGGAGATCTAGGGCTTCACATTTGGACGTGTCTCACTTTATCTGAAGGGAAGTCCAGCGTTAAATGCAAGCTGCATGAGACTCATTGGTCTTGACCCCAGATGCTGTATCTGTGGCGCATGTGCTAAGGGGGGAGGTTTGGTATTGATATTACGGTTTGAGGCGGGTTTGCTGTTAATGTAACTGGGTCTGGCGAGTTTTGGCCCACGGTACCGTGAGTGTACGGGCCTCACAATGCGGCGGGGGGCGGGGCATAGCGCCTTGTCGGCACGGCGATGAACAGCCTGCGTTGTTGTGTCTGTCCCGTACCCAGACCCGCCATGCTGGGCGAGCGCGTGGACACCATCCTCCTGCCCGTTTCGGGGTGCGCCATGAAGGAGGGAGTCGTCTGCAGCATGTACGGATGGGGCGAGACGCAAGGTACGGTTTGGGGGGGCTTTCGTCGTCCTGGCGACACCACGTTTTGACAGGTTTCATTTCCGAGCCGAGCTCCTGTTTCATCACTTTTTTTCCACTTTTGTGTTGTAGTGCAGATTAATGTCATCAGCCTGTACATTTGTATTAATGCTGCTAACCACTGTATTTAATCTGCTATAACTCTATATCAAAGAAATTTCTAGAATATAGTTATGCCTCAGCAAATGTCAGTAATAGTTTTGTCTTTGCTAATGTATAGAAAAGCAATGTTGTTGTTCTAGTTCTAGTGCTTGTGTGCCCATAGAGCTAATTAAAGGCATAGAATTGAAAAAAACATGGCTGCCAGGAACACCTTAACAAAATGGCGTCCTTTTGGAGCCGTGCTCGCAGCGAGGACAGGGAAGCCGCGTCCGATCCTCGTCCGCGGCTCGGTTAAGGGCTCAATCGCTCCTAACCGAGCCTGACAGCTTCCTGCGCCCCCGGGATCGCGGTCGGGGGGGGAGAAGATCTGGGATAGCGATTTGGCCTCGTAACCTGAGGGCCGCGGTCCGCGGCGCAGCCGGACCGTTAGCGCTACGCCGTTCCTGAATCTTAAAACTCAAAAAATGGCGGCGTTCCAGCCGGGGGGCCTCTGGTTCTCCTTAAATCCACTGTGGACCCCCCGGACCTTGGGAAGGGAGACCAAACCGGTTCTTTCAAAGGCGCTGACCTGTTGAGTCTGGCCGGTTAACTGGCCAGATGGAACAAAATGGCTGCCAATGTCGTGACCTTCCAGGGGTAAAGTACTGTAGGCCTGCAGCCTGTGCTGGTCTACAGGACTGGGGCTGAGCGCCGTATATGGCAGATGATGTAACCCTCCAGGACCGGGGGGGAGCAAGTAGGTCAGCCAGCGCTGCTGAACTCGGTTGAACCCCGCTTTGGAGTTTCATTAAACGTCCAGCTGTTTCACCAGACCATCGTTTCGACCCTTTGGCGGACTCGTCCGCCGGGAGAACGAACTCGCCACGGATTCCGCGGCTCGGTTTACGGTTGTGAAACGAGCGCGGTAACTTTCGAAGGGGGGGGGGGGAGGTTCCTGACTCCCCGAAATCTCACCGTGTTTTTTTTTTTCCGATCAGGGACCGGACAGGAAGGGGTGTTGAAATCGGTGCAGCTGCCGATCGTGAGCAACGGGAAGTGCGTGGAGTTCCACCGCAGAAACATCCAGATAACCGACACCCGGATCTGCGCCGGGGGCAGGAGGAACGAGGGCGTGTGCGACGTGAGTTTCCCCCCCGCTCCGAACCCGGATCACCCCCCCCCAGGTCTCTGTCCCATGCCGGGATGCTGCTAGCTTAGCCTAGCTTCACTGCCATGTTTGGTAATTGGATGGCAGACCCCTCTAGTAAAACCATTTCTCTATTTAAAAGTGTGTGTGCATGTATGTGTGTGTGTGTGTGTGTGTGTATGGATGTATGTGTGTGTGTGTGTGTGTGTGTGTGGCGGTAGGAGTGCAGTGATGGGGACACTGATTTCAGCTGTACAGATTTGCCATTAAATCAAAGTAGCCATTAAACTCAATGTGGCCATTAAAGAATCCGCACTTGCTTTTAATTAGTCACTTAATCATTCTGTAGCTTTAGCTTCTTTAATGAACCTTAATCTCCTCCTTCTCCGTCTCATGTATGTGTGGAGCATTCTAACTCCAAATGACTGCTTTGCATAACGTTTAAGGAGGAGCTAGACTGGTGGTGGAGAAATTAACCCCACTGTTTGCAGCGAAGGGCTTGGATGACCTTAAAACCCACTGTGCGGTAGTCCCATGCTCGTGCTCTGTATCAGCGTGCCCTTGTTGGCTGTGGAGATGGCGGTGGTGACTCTGCCGCCATGTCCCCTTGCAGAAGGACTACGGCGGGCCCCTGGTGTGCCAGGAGGGCGAGAGCAAAGTGATCGTGGGCGTGAGCGTGCACGGGCGGGGCTGTGCCCTGGCCAACCGGCCGGGCATCTTCGTCAACGTGCCCTTCTACACCGACTGGATCCACAAGGTCTTCATCCACTACTCGCACCTGGAGGAGAACCAGTAGGGCAGCGGGTTCGAGGCCACTTTCAAAATGGCCGGACTCAAAAAAACCGATGCTGACATCTGTGATGTTAAAGACCTGTTTTTTTTAATAAACCCTAATTAGGGTTCTTGTTTTTTTTTTGCGCTGTTGTCTCACTCCCACCTCTGCAGTTTTCCAGAAGCGGCGTCGTCCGGGACTCCGTGGACCTCCAGGACACAGATGTTTGTGGGAAAATTAATGATGGGGATCGAATGGAATGATGGGAATCTCAAATGTGTTTTGAAAACTGTGCTAGGCTCTCATGAAAAGATGAAGGATTGAACTTTTTCCACAAGCTTTTTAAAAAAAAAAAAATTTTCTGCAGACAAGACGGCTCATATCATTCAACAGACTTCACTGTAATGTTTCCCTTGAGTTACAAACGGTATGAAACTTATCTCACCACTTACAGTAGATTCAGTTCCAAGCCATCCTTAAGTTTCAATAAGACATTTATTTTTTATTTTTGTTCCTGTGGTGTTTTCAGTTCATTTCAGCAGCTGCCAGATTCATAATTTTTGGATACTCAACAAAATAATGAAGCATTTTCCTAATTGGTGCCTATATGCTATTGATACTATACGGTGTCAATGACGTACAAAGAAGCAAAAATCCTGTTCATACTCTGCGTACATCAAAGTTGCTAATGGGAGATCAAGAAGAAAACCTTGTAAAAAACTTGCTTACATAAAGCAACAGAAAGCAGGAACTGAATTTTCTGATTAACGGATTTTCTAATTCCCAGATGATCCCCTAAATCACAGCAGAAGTATTTCCACTGATTCTGAGTGTGTGTAATTCATTTCTTTTGGCATGTGTTTTTATGCTGATGTTTCATATATTTACATTCACATTTCATTTGATACTGCCTAACCATGGTAACACATCTACCATTAGCAACATGCATATTCTGAATTTGACAGATGTTATTGAGCAATATGGAAAATACTTACAGTGAAGATTGTATAGATGTTATCAACAGTATTTGTACTTATTTGGATTTGTGTTTTAAATATTGTCTCCTGGAAGTACTTGAATGTGTCCGAAACTAAAGCAAATTGACTCCGTAGCCTGGATCAACATTTGTCAATCAACATTTGTCCTTGACTTAGTCTCCCAAATAAGAACAAATAATGTGTTTGACAACCAATCAAAATGAAATCTTAATTTCTAAATTTTCCTAATTCAGCGGTCCCCAATATTATTTCAGCAATCGGTGAATGTGTGTTCAAAAAATCAAACAAACAAAAAAAATCTTTTTACTATTTTTTAAATATTTTATGTTAATGACAAATGTTGACTGAATTCGGGCCTGTGTCTCCTTTAGGACGGATCTATGGCTTTAGTCCACTTCTGCGTCACCCCAAACTACGCCGTTTTTGAAATTGCATTCACACTGAGCACCGTTGTGTATATTCTTTAGGTTTATGGGGGTATTTCTGACACTCCGTAATGTTCGGTAGGTCTTATAGATCTGTATTATGAAAAGGTTACTAAGTTAAGTGGCATCTCCCTTTTAGTGTTACTTTTAATGTTTTTTTTTTTCAATTTTTTTCAATTTTTTTTTTTTTAGAATTGGTTTAGCCCAAATAATGTCTAGTATGCATTTTCGTTTGTGCAGTTACTGTTGAAAGAGGATGTTTGCACTCTGAATCTGTTTGCTTAACATCGTAAATCTCATAGTGTTAAAAAGTGGCTTCATCAGATAGACTCTAATCCAAGTCAACGCAGATTTTCCCACATTTGAGTCGAAAGCCAGATTCGTGACGAGGATTGCCAGCGAACAACCACAAACAACCGTTCCGCAATGCAGTGTGTCGGTTGGTTTGTCTGGAAAAGCCGTTTCCTGCAGAGACGCTCTTCTTAACAGTGAATTGGGGAGAGTTTTGTGGCAAGAACGAGTTAGATTTATTTGTCTATTTTGTTGGACTGTACAGTTCACGTATCATTGCAGCCTCCATGAGATGGTCAGCTGACCTGGGTCAGAGTATTATTTCACAGTAAATACCTCTTTAATTGACCTCTTTACATGCTGGTAAAATCATTGAACACTCCTGGAGATCTCTGACGATTTTCAGTGAAACTCGTTACTAACGAAAACATGCAATGTTAATTGTCGGTAATGGCACTGGTGGAGTTGAAGCATTTCAAATGAAATGTTTGGCCCTGGTCTGAAGGTCACGCACTATCATAAAACCATTAAAGAAGTCATTCAGTGTAGTATTACACTTAGTATTTACAACAGTAACTGTTAGGCTACTGTGGTTAGCCTAATGGCTTCACTGTGGGGAGGTATTCATTTTATGTGAAGTGCGTACTTTTTTTGGTCACAACAAAAGGTGCCATCAAGTTTTTGGTTTTGTTCCCCACCACTGAGAACACTATAAAGCCATGAATCTCTCCTCTGAGCTCCAGATATTTTGTTGAAGTGGTAGTTTATTTCCAAGATATTGAAAAGTCAGGTCAATGTGCGAATAATAAGGATGAAAATTGTCAGAAGTCGTTTTTGCTGTTTGTCGATGTCGTCTTCTATGAAAAGGCTTGCCAGTGTCGACAGGTCATTCTCAGAAGTGGGCTTCCCTCCATTTTGAATTCTGCTGGACAGAATGCTGCATGCATCTGTGTGTCTGTTGTTCTGAGTCTGTACATTGGAGAAAGCATGCAAAATCTTGAGTGTTTTGCATTGGGTAGATTAGTAGATAACTTGGCCCTCGATACTTGGAAGGCCTTCCAAGGCAACCTACTGAGGAAACGATTCATCTAAACATTGTCAGTTACACTAAATATTATCTTATTGAAAGCTGGGTTCGGCATGTTTTCAATGAAAGTGCGCCTTGATTGATGGTAGCTGCTTAGATTGTGCGAGGGAATGGAAGTCCGAATTTCTAGACTGTCTTAATTATTCACCAACACGCAAACCTTTTTTTTTTTTTTTTTTTAAGTGAAATTTTATACATTAACAAAATGTCTTGATTGACACTATTGATAAATTTCTGAAATATAAAGCACAGAACAAAGCTGGTTCTGTGAGAATAACTGAATTTATTACTTGGCGCTGAATAAGTCTTCTCCACAGATGGACATTGTCGCTTCCAGTGAAACAAAGCCAGTTATTCTTTGTAGCCAAAGGCCAAACGTAGCACAGGGAGGTCTGTTTTAAATCAAGCTAAAGGTAATTTGCTTAGCTGTTCTGTTGAAAGTTCCAGTTTCCCTCAGTTTCCTTAGCCTTTATCTGTTTCCTTGTTTTTCCCAATGCGAGGGTTACTTTAGCTTCTCGTGCTAGCAGGCCTGGGTCAAATACTTCATTTGAAATCGTGTAATCCCTTTAGCCACCGGTAAAATTACAAAAGGCAACTGACGTTTTAAAAAATTAACAACCGTTCCCATTCTCGCCAATATTCATAATACCAAAAGACTTTGGTATTATTATACATTTTGGTTTGTAACGTACTATTGAAAATTCTCAGGGATTCACAGGAGTTTTTTTTCAGATTTTTTGCCACCTTATTAAAGTTTAACCATTTCAAATGTGACCCCTGGTCGCTCTGCTGGGTGTCTGTGAGCAGTCCTCTTGGGTATGGGTCACCACACAGGACTGGCCCCAGGTTCTGGTTTTAACATTCCCCTAATTTTACCGTTCCTTACCCACCATCATGAATGGTCCAAGTGGTTGATGTGGAACAATGAAGCTTACTAGAAAATACCTGCTTCCTTCTCTCGCCATTCGCAGTTCAAAACCAATTCATAAGTTGCACTAACCAGTGAGTGTTTTTGTCAGTATAGTGTTACCATTTGCTATGTTTAGTACATTAGAACATGTACAATAGAAACTTAAAATATTAAATCTTACTGCAACTCCTGTATCGCAGTAAATCATTTTTTTTTTTTTTTTTTTTAATCATGCACTGAGTAATCTATCTTTAGTATTTGACTTTAATGGAAGGGGAAATTCCAAAGGGAATGAATAATTTTGCTTTTAGTATTTCAGAGTGCTCTCCTAATTGAATTTGACAGATAATAGAATTCCAACAAAGGTGAAGTCTTATCCATTATTCATCTCCCCCCCCTAAAAAATCTACAACTTGTGTAAAAAGAATTTTAATGCAAACATATGTCTATGAAACAAGGGCAGTCCCTGAAACCTCGACATCTGTTGCCTTGGCTACCAAGTGATAGGGCAGGACATGGGGAGGGGTAACGAGTACAGTTAAGTGGGATAGTTAGCTTGCACCACCCCCCTTTATGGGAAGGAGTATTTCTTGTTATCTATTCTCCATTGTGTGATGAAATACTCTCCTACTGTGCATTGGCAGGGTGTGGGGATCACTGTCTTTCATTGCTCAGCTTTCACACATAAATGATCTCGGTTTCAAGCAGGTTTTTCGCAAGATCTTTTAAAGCCTGACATACAGTTCATAAAGTCCACAGTATGCTGGAAAAATCTGTCTTGTTTACAAGCGATGGTACTTAAGCGAAATGTTCCTGTTTTGTTCCAGGGTACGTGTTTGTACACATTTTTGTCTTGATTTCTGGAGTTTCAGTTGGCCAGAAGTGCATGCAGTCACAGATGTGTTGGGAAATAAATCATTTAAAGTTGCGTTAAGTTTCGTCCAAACACGCTGTTGTTTTTATTGTTTTTATAACTGTCACCACCAAATATTCTGCCTTAAATTTGTGAGGTTTCATGAAGCATCAGGAATGGCTGTGGCTAAATACTTTGAAGCTTTTATTATTTTTTGACAGTACAAATATTGAATGGCAATGTAATTTTGTTCAAATATGTTTTTCTATATACAAGAAGAAGAATGTGTTTTTTATCTTGCTCCTTCATGTTATAACCTTTCTGGGGGGATTGTCTTGTTTGCCATATAAAGTGTAATTATTCAGGTGAAATGTAAAATACTCTTCTCTGTTAGATGAAAGTAAATGGATCCTGTTCATAATATCCTATCCTATTTTTTCTATGTTTACTGTGTTTGTAAAATAAAATGCTGCTATACAGATAAGTTGTACAAAGTTCCAGAATGTCTCAAAATTCCAAAGATCTGTTGTGTCACTTTTTTATTTTATAATTATTATTTTTGTTATTATTCTTTTCATAGCACAATTTCTCAATAAACTACGACAGTACTCTCCAATGTCTTATTCTACTCTTAGGATAAGTTGTGAATACCCTTTTTTAAAAAAATATTTTTTATTGTATTCTTTTGAAATTCAATAAATGTATTTAAAACTTTGATCCCGGTTCCAGATCCATTTGTGAACATCACCAGTGATATTCTGCCATCTTCTTTAGTTCGTTTACTAGAACCATCTTGTGTCAGGTTCCTCATCTGATGCATCGGAACACGCAATTATTTGGAGGTCTTATGGCACCTATTTTGTACTGTACGTCTAAAGCGTACGGAGGGAAGTGTTTGGTACAGTATGATAAGTTCACTTAGATCTGCTTGTGGTGATGCAGGCGTTGCGGAGTCCTATTGGTGTGTGATCTTTCAGCACCTCCGTCGACAGTCGGTTCCTGCGTGCGTCTTAAGGTTAATGGGGCGGAGCCGAATCCAGTTTAAAAACCCTGCGGCAGCATCGGTCCTACGGATGAATCAGGCTAATCACATTTCACTGTATGTATCAAACCGTGACTCTGTACTGCAGCTGCTATTAATCTGGATGTGGGGTGGGGTGGGGTGGGGTGGGGGGGGGGGGAGAGCTCACCAAGGCAGAGGAGACAAGCCAAAAGGACACATATGGACTGTTTGATGATGCGTGAGCTGGGCGTGTCTTTAGTGTAGCCAAAATGGAGCAAAACCAGGGAATCCTCCTCCCCCCTCCCCCATTATGAACTATCCATTTAATTTAATGGATAATGGGGACCTCATTTGTTTTCTGTGCAATTACTCCTCATTCAATAAATATGGAATACATTGTTAGAAAACTGATATTTGTTAAGGCATCTAGGGTGAGTTTATCCAGACTGCATGAGGAAGTGTTGTAATCCAATACAGTGTGTGCTTCATACTTGAGCAAGGAATTTGCTGTTCATGCAAATCATCAAATAATGTGTATGGGCCAGAGTATGAGTAAAGGGAGATTGTATTGTTTAAACTCTGCCAAAGGCTTCGGCTTAAATCTGGGGGCTTCACAGAGTGTGGATAACCAGGCCTGTAATCCTGCATAAACACACTTTATGCACTTCTTATATTGCTTAATTAGCATAGGCTATAGGGCAGCGCTGTCCGTCTCTGTTCCTGGAGATCCACTGTCCCGTAGGTTTTCACTCCAACCCTAACAAAGCCCCACCTCATTCAACAGCTAGGCGATCCCTTTGAGCTGCTCGTTAGGAGAATCAGGTGTGCCTAATTAGGGTTGAAATGAAAACCTTCTCCAGGATCTCCAGAAACAGGGTTGGGCAATTCTGGGTTTGGGATTCCTGCAGAGCTGCAGCATTGAGCTGTTTTTGTTTGCACCTTTTTTACCAACCAATTAGCAAACCAATTAACACCCAGCAGGCCAGGTGAGGTGAGTTTACTCTACTCTCAAACACAGGGGATAATGTACTGGCAAAGAGCTGACATTTCTCTTATCTCAAAGTGTTTCAGAATTGGTGCCTTGGTTTAATACCCTGGTCTATGCTGGCTGCCCACCAGTATGAGCATAAGTGTTATGCTTATGAGAGGGAGAGTTTTTTATTCATGTACAGGAGCTTGAATATAGGGACCTATTGCAAATGAATAACTGGTAGATAATTTCTGTCTTCATCTGTCCCTCAGTATATACTCATGTTAAATGAAATATTATTCATAAGTGCAGTGATAAATACAAATAAATATATCTTGGATTATATTTATAATAATAATAATAATAATAATAATAATAATAATAATAGTATTATGGTGCTTTAGAATAAATGTGTGCTTCATTGTATAAATGCTGTATCTAACATGGTTTACATATGAGCCATAAAGTACTATGTGCTGAGTTCAGTAGGGCAGGGGGGTGCCAATTCTAGGCATTTGGCTCCCTCTGCTGACCACAATATGACCTTACAGCAGAGCGGTTGGCAGCCCGACAGCGCACCTGGCATCAATTACATGAAGCGAACGAGCCGGTGACTCTGAGCGTATCTGCGCCTGACCCCGTTCTCTCCGAGAGCCAGGCTCTGTGTGGGACCCTGGCCTGTGTGAACACCGTGACCTTGGGCCTCGCTGCACGGCGAAGGCCTCAAACTGACGTGAGTCACCGTCCTGTGAGCAGACATTTTGTCTGTCTGGCTACAGCAAGGGTGCAGCAATGTGTTCAGAAGCGGGAGGGGGTTTGCTCCAAACACACAGAAAAACATGCTGTGACTCGTCACAAATTCTCACAAACTGGGGATGGAAAAGATCCTTGGGGATGGGGGTGGGGGGTCTGGGGGGGTCTGTGGGGTCCAGTGCCCCTGGGTTACAGTAATATATGGGAACAGGAAGCTGAGCTTAGTTTCCAAAATTGAGCTTATTTAGGGGGAGGAGCAGTGAGGGTGCGTATGCAGCCTGTTGTTATTGTACAGATTTTTATTAGCATTTTCTTCAACTTTAGCTATACATCCACAGGGATGCTCAAGACCACATCAAGGGTTGCAAATGAACAGAGGTTTGTCAAGGGTGTCAGCATCCATAAAACATTATCTTACGGGTTTTAGGTAAACCGTGTCATTTTAGTACCACTTCGAGTTCAAAATGTCACTGCAATACCATCTGTCGGTGCGATTATTACTTTCACTGAAATCAAAAGAAAATGTTTTATTTTTCTTGGCCAAAGAGAGCGTTAATGCTAGAGGCTAAAATGAATTGCCTGCCAATGATCGGCGATAAATTCAATGATTAATCAAGGAAAAGAAACACAAACTGTTCGACCTCTGCTATTGAGCTAAAATCCGAGGAGCTTGGAAGTGGTTGTGTTCAAAAAACGACAAGATGCTGAACTCTTTGGCACTGACTCAGGTGACAGTGTCTTGTGGAATGACCCCCACCTAATTAAAAAATGAAAGAAATAACTTTAAGGTTCATCACCCTTTTGGGTCATAGTACTCACTGTTCCTGTTACTGAAGAACACATAGATACTGTACTGCAGATAACAGGCCAGCCTTGGGAAACAGCAATTCAGCCCAGATGGTAAAAGCATCGATTTTGAGACATCTGCACTAATGGTAAAATCAGATTTCACTTGTGAATTTGTTTTAAGAGCAACTTACACTTCTGCCATTGAGTCTGCTTTGTGGGGAGTGACCTGCAGTGAACTTCTGCGAGAGTCAAATTAAGTGAGAGGTTTTCCTTTATGACCTGTTTTCTGAATCATTGGAGGGGGGAAATGATTTTTTTTTTTGTCACGTTGATTTGTGTGGTGGTTTTAAAAAAACAGGATTCGATATTGAATTTAAATAAAAATAAGAATGACACTTCAAACAAGCAGTGGCTCCATCAAAGTTTATTCTGTCTTCCACCCACGCACATTTTAATTTTGAATAGCCAGCACAAAAGGTCAATATGTTGTCACAATGAAGCCCCAGAAATTAAACTCCCTTTTCACTTAATTTGTAAACTCCACAGAAGAATAAAAAAAACACCTTCATTCTCTCCTCCTGCCTGCGTGTTTATCCTTCTCAGCCAATATGTTCAGCGATGGGAGGCACTCAAAAAAGAGGACAGGGAATTTGATACTATTTGTTAAACTGAGAAGAGACAGTGGTTTCAGTGCTGTGGGGGAGAAAACAGAAAAGAATCTTGAAAAGGTTTCTAATAAGTGTGAATCATTCACTTACTGTACCATCACTGAACTGCAAAGCTCCACAGTATGTAAAACCACCTCTATATTCTCACTTCCATTAGCATTATGTCTTCAACAACTGCCATATTTCAACACACTAAATACTGTGTGAGTATGTTTAAATATGACAGTTGTTGAAGGCATTGGGCTGGTGAAGGTCAAAGTGTAAAGTGTACATGCTGCTGGCTACACTCCACTGGTGATATCTCCAAAGATGGTCTGCCAGATCTGTAGGTGAAATTTTTCAAAGAATGACAGGAGCTGAGATCTGGTTTTGATCACATCTATAGGTTCCCCGCTGGGGGTGTCCGGGTCAGCACTTCGAGAGGGACGCACGGGAGCGCACGGTGTTTCCGCGCGCGGAGCTCTTCTCGTTTCGGACGAGCGCCTCGTTCGCTCTCGCCCGAGCCTCCACCTGGCGAACGACAGCGGAGGCTCTTGCCTTTCCTCTGGTCTGACGCCGCAGACGACAGGTCCCGCGGACTTTAATTTACGCGTCCCTTCAGAGCCGATGGAGAGGAGAACCGTGCGCTTCCTGGTTGCTTTTGCAAATCGTGCGTTTAAGTGTGATGGATGACCTGGCCCGAGTCCTCGGCTAACTCCAACAGTCGGTGTCGCAGACTTCCTACCCAGCAGCCTTGAGTGCAAATCCCACACAGGGAACCTCTTTCCTGTGTTTCTGAAACGCAGCAGTTTCTGGGCCAGATGTAAGCAGCCGCAATATTTTCAGTGTTGTTTTTCTTTTTCTTTTTGGAAGCCAAGTTATACAGCATGTACAGTGAAAAGTGCTCACCCTGTCTGTCTAGCTGCTGGAGGCACGCACGCACACAGAACAGGCAGTCTGATGGACAGACCTTGGCTTGGGTTTCCCCTCTGGGCTAATGTTAAAGTCTTAACTTTTATCAATTACACCTTCATATAGTGGTCAGAGAAGGACAGATGAGCCTTCATATGCTGGGGCCTGCTACGTTTATTGAATTACCTCTGTGTTATAGGTTCAAATACTACCAGGGGAAATTTTTATTTCCCATGATGCTCTCTGTAACACAGCCCTAAATTGTATACCTTTTTTCACCGTGGAAGAGTAAGCGACATTTACTCTCACTTTGGCCGAGGCTCTTGTGTTTCCCCCAGCTGAAATCCGACACAAAATGAAAACCTAGACAGCCTTGTTATGCTTCAGAAGTGAATTCTGTGGCTGAAAGATTGCTCGAGACCGGTGATTTAACAGAGGTGAGGACCAACCTGAACCAAAGACGACATTTAGTCATTTGATTAAAAGGTACATATATAGCTAGCACTCATACACAGAAGACACAGACATGTTGTTTGTTTGACTGAAACAAGTGTGAAGTGAGAGGAAGTGATTTTTGTTCAGGGGGTGAAATCTCTGTGTACTGCATCTGATTATAAGATTGAAGTTAGAGGGGGGGAGGGAGGGGGTGCAGCTCTCCTGAAAGCAGCCTGCTGGGGGTCCTTCTCCTCGTTCTCTGGGCCCTTAATGATCCCTCTGTGGCTTTAGGGAGGAGCGCGCTCCGTTATTCGGCCTTGCATGACTGCCGCAGCTGGAGCCGGGCCCTCCCTCTACAAGGGACCCAATCTCCCTTTTCGTGTAATAATTTGGGAAATTGATCACTTGTTTTAAGAGTACATGGAGAATTTTACCAGGGGAGAGAAAAGCATAAACCCCGAAAGATAAACTAACAAAGCAGAAAATGTACCAGATGGAATACATTTCCCTGTAAAACACAATCTTTTTATTATTATTACTCTTTTATGTGTATTGTCTAAGTGTTTACGCGAGAAGAGAACTCGCCTTCCGTTTCCAGTTAATAATTTAGATCAGGGAATCTCAGCCCTGGTCCTTGTGAACCCCAGTCTACGCTGGGTCTCTGCCCAATCATAAACTGCTATTCCTTAAGTAAAAAGAGCTGTTGACTGTTTTCAATTGATCACTTTGAATTTTTAATGAGGGGTGATTTACCTCCTATGTGTCCCAAACATACTGTATATTCATGTTATTAAGAATGCGTAGTCCATACCGTTTCAGTATTTACTAAATGTATTTTTAGAAATTTTTTTGAAATTTTGTTGTATGAAATGTGCTCTATAAATGAAGGCTGATTGATTGATTTCAGGAGTGGGGTTTGCACCCTCACTTGCTGGGTGGATGACCCTGGATGACCCTGGATGACCCCAGCACATTAACCCTTGAGCTGCTCCAGAGCTTTTCCATCCAGACCTCACATGGGATAATTGAGTCAACAGCCTGAAAAGTCCCAGCGCTAATGAAATAGGCACAGCAGGCTCTTGAACCTAAGACCCTTTGTTTAAAAAAAAGCAAACAGCTCACCTCTGTGAGCTATTGTTCCAATGCAAACACCACCTCGCCCGTCGTAGATATAGATGTGTTTTCTCTTTGTCACCTCAGTCTTATCCAGAAAATGCCAATGTGGGCGCAGGTATTTGTTTTAGCCCAGCGCTAAGACAACTGAAAACAAAAACCTGCACTGACATTAGCCCTTTTCAATGAGATTGGACACCCGAATTTAGCTTCCCCAATTTAGTACACGAAAGAACCACCATTCAGGCATAATCAGGGATTTGCTCCCTCTGCTGGAAAAAGAATGCCACTACATCAAAGCGGTCAATTGACAAATTTAGGCACAATTTTAAATTTAGAGCTCAGGAGTGGCTCTAAAGGTACTGTCAATACTCACCCTTAAATAATTACTTCCTACATGCCATTTTAAACAGGGTTCATCTGTGTAAACTAAGAATTTAAGAAATTAATACACGAGGGATGTACTGGAATAATCAGGGATTTGGCTCCCTCTGCTGGACAAAAAAATGCCATTACATCAAAGTAGTCAATTGGCAAATTTTGTCCACGGAGGTCTCTGTAGTGGCATAATCAGGGATTTGGCTCCCTCTGCCGGACAAAAAAATGCCATTACATCAAAGTAGTCAATTGGCAAGTTTTGTCCACGGGGTCTCTGTGTGTGCTTGTATTTTTTCAACTACAGTCGCAAAACTTGAAATGTAACGAGTTGTTAATTATTCTTAATTAGGCAGTTGTAATGTCTTACAATGTCAACACTTAGGCCACATTTATGTCTGAAATACTGTAGTTATGCATTAATTGAGTAAATGTTCCATGTTCATGTTCCAGGACTTTTCACTTGTCAGAGAAATTAATATTAAAATTTTCTGTTATGAAGCAAATTATTCTTTCATAAAGGGAAACTTTATAAACTTTATAAAACTTTATTTTTTAAATGAGAGAAAAAATAAGTGAGACCCAAACTGCTGAAAGTGTTCACACCTGGTCACTGAAATGAACTCAACGAGCCACACCTGCATCCAATTAAGATGTGTTTCAGAAACTCATCCTAAAAAAACTAAAGCACCCATTTTCAAAAAGCTTTAACTGACCAAGAGTTCAGCTGTAAAATAAATTTTAAAAACTACATACATACATTTACTGTTTACATACAACATAGTTTTATTGTTTAATAAGCACTGTGGAACTTTCAGAAAGGCATATGACAAATATAAATAAGATTAACAGGAAGTGCTTGCTCTTTCACCTTTGGGTGTTTTTCAATAACCAAAATTAAAATGGAAACAGTGATGCAGTCTACTATTATAAATAAGCTCTCAAAAATAACTTGTTCTTAAAACTAATTGCATCCCATTTCATATTTAAAGTCACAAAAGCAAAGTTTTGTTTTTACAGTGCATAAGAACTGTTGCAATGCACAGTGTAAATGGTTCTGCACAGTGTAAATGGTGGTACACAGTGTAAATGGCTATGCACAGTGTAAATGGCTATGCACAGTGTAAATGGTGGTACACAGTGTAAATGGCTATGCACAGTGTAAATGACTGTGCACAGGTGAATAAAGCTCCCGTTTTGAGACCGCGTGTATTCCACGCTGGGCTCAGTATTGGGAGAAGAGGAGAGGTGCGTATTGTCCCGTGTGAAGGGGGAGGAAATGGGTGCTTTTCTCTGCGGGGCGGGGAGCCAAAGACCCCTGAGGGACCCGAAACGCTTCGCTGCCCACGGGACCCGTCCTCCTGGCGCCCGGAGAACCTGCAACCGACGCCGGGCTCGTTAATCTGCCGTTCGGTGAGCTGCCTTTAGCCACCTTTAGTGTTTATAATCACCATCTTTCTCATCAAGCTTCATCCTTCCCTTCAGTAATTTCTATTTTAATTTCAGTGTTAAATTTTAAAATATGCACTGTCATGAGATCTGTACCCTAAGTCACTTTTAATTAATCGTTTCCATATTATCGAGAATGCTAAATCTATTTTTTAAAATATATTTATAAAAAATAGGTGAAACAAATCAAAATAAAATCAAATGTGATTGGTTTTTGGACTGAAGAGTCGCTCGGGACAATAATTAACATACTGCCTTTCAAGGTAAGTAATAACATATTCATTTGTTGGGTTGAACGCCTATGACATAATGGATATGTGTCACAAACACAGAATAAAAAGTCCCCAAATGCATGAAGCTGGCAGCTCCTTACCCTGCTGGTATTGTTCAGTGCTAAGAGGTGGGCCGTGTCTCTGGTGCATGTGATCTTGTGGGGTCTGGTACTGACAGAATGGCTGAGCTGGCTGACCCATAGACACGCCTCTCCATGGGTCCTAGACAAGGAGGTCTCAGGTTAAAGGTCAAAGTGCACAGTTTAACAAAAGGAACAATCGCCTTCGCCTCCCAGAACCAAACAGATAACTTCAAATAGACATTCACTCAAATGGGACCCATTACTAAACACATTCTGAGTAATAAACGGGAGACTGACTATACACAATGGCGCCACCTGTTGAATTATTACAATAATTACAATATTTTCATTCAACTATTTCTTCAGTCTCCACAGATCACATCATAAAATTAGTATCACTTCCATTATTGCCTTATTAAATATCCCCCTGCACATGAAACTCCAGAGACTGAATAAAACCTGATTGTGGTTCATGAATGCATCTTGATCACCACTGACCGTCACACCCCCAGAAAAGGTACCTCATTCCTCGTGACCCAGAAGGCAGCCCCCCAGTGCTGATGAGATGCCAGGCTTGGGTTCTGAGCAAGCGACGCATCTGGGACAAAAAAAAGGGGCTCAACCAGCATGGTCACATGATCTCAACATCTCAGACACTAGCGGATGCAATACAATGTAATTACACATTCTATTAGCGCACAGAAACGTTTCTGCAAGGCAAAGACTCCGCTCCTTAAATTCGAAGCATAAGACATACATATGCCCTTGAACAACTTCTGTTCTTTGATTGTGAAATACAAAGCCAAAGGTTCAGTACTGAACTTCACTGCAGTGTCTTGTACTGTAATTGAATACATACGGTACCTGCCGGCCCGAATAAATTGGGCTCACAAACTGGTAGACTTGATCTAGCACAGAAAATAGCCTTACGTACAAAGCACCAAAAGCGTGACTCACTCTCCGTGTGGGTGCGACTGTGTTTCTCTTTCCTCTGCCATTTTGCCCTTCTGTTTGAAAACCAGACCTGCAGGAATAACCAAAAACAGCCAATCACATCCCATGGCATTCTAGCCAGTCAGATCAACTAGTGTTTTCACTTTCTGTAATGTGCTACTGTATATGGAAAGTGATTTCCAAACTTCAAAACAGTTTTGAAGTTTTCTGGCCTGGCTAGTGTTAACGTGTGGAATTAAAAGTTTGATGATACTCATTAAAACGTGGCATGGGGCTACTTTGAATACGAACTAGCATGGCTAATGCAACTGTTTTTGCGAGCGTGCATTAAAGGCCCGTTAAAATCATCTGCTGTGTTTATGGTCCGTTAGTACCTTTATTGTCGCTTCCGGAAGGTTGCACTCCGCTGCTAGTTTCTGCCGGGTGAAAGCGTCTGGGTAGTGACACTGCAGGAATTCTGCTCAATTTGAAGAGAAGGAATAAAGCGAGAAAAACAAGCTGTTTTAAACCAGTGGTGCGCAAACTGGGTCCTGGGGGCCGCTGTGTATGCTGTTTTTTGTTACAGCCAAGGTCTTGTTAAATTAAGGTTGTTGAACACCTGTTCTTTCATGTTTCTCCCTTAAACTTGTTAATACAATGCAGTTATTGGTATCATATGCTTTGTCTTTGATCAGTTAAAAAGGTTACCACTTTTTATGTAACCATTCATTGTGCAATATAGCACAGTAAACACAATCTGAGTATGGGACTTTTATTCTTCATGGCAAGCACAGATATTTCTGACATAATGTGACTTGGGAGGGTAAATAATCCCTCAAAACATTACATTACATTACATTATAGGCATTTAGCAGACGCTCTTATCCAGAGCGACGTACAACAAGTGCATAGGTTCATGATGTAGAGGTGCAAAAGAAACACTAGAGTGAAGTAAAAGCTTCCCTCAACAAAGCTTATAATTAAGAACAATGAACAGCTTTTTCAAATTCTTGGACTGACTGTTATTGGAACGAAGACCAGCATATACAGGGCTCCTCAGAACCAAGTTTGCGAACCCCTGCTTGAAAGCATAATAAACTCCAGTAGTTCATTTCTTGATTTGTCTGCATGCTCACCTTTTTCTAACACTCCACATTGTTCTTTGGTAAATATAGTGCGGTTTCGACTGCGGTCAGTTTTTCTGGACTGACCACCATTTCCCGCTGACGTCCACTCATTGGTCAAGTTATCCTGCCTTTGCATGGTGTATTCTATTATAAAGATGATTCAGAAAAAAATTCAAAGTGTTCAGTGTTCTTTTCAAAAGTAGAATGTGATGTTGACTATTGAAGATGTACAAGGCATTCACCTGCAGGTCCTGGATGAGCTACACAGTTTTCCATTTCAAAAAGGCCCAGATCCTGCTGAAGACTCCTTAATATTCTGTTAACAGATGACACCTGCATATGGGAGAAATGTTTTTATTTTTTATTACAAAAACAATGTTTGACATCCACGTGAACCCTCTTTATGTAAACAAATGCTTAAAATTGACGCCACTTACGCTGGGTACTGTGTCCGGTTTGCAGACTCTTTCAGCTAAAAGCTTTGTCTGGATTTCCCAGGCAAAAATTGTCGGCCTTTCGCACTTGTACCGGCTGATTTTAGCGATCACTTCAGGCGTGAGGAGGCGGGGTTTACTCCCTCCAATCGCCTTTGGGCAAAAGAGACCTGTCCTTTGGTACCTGCCCAGTATTTTGCTGACACAACCATTCGAGACCTGTGTGGGAACAGAATCTAGTTAAATGTCTGAGCGCTTGGCATTTCAACAGTGTTGAAGTTATACAGTCGCACAAGAGTAGGCTATGTACTGACTCACAAGCCTCTAGTCTAAATACAAGTTCTTACTGAGACACCTTTGGTGTAGTGCATTGACAGCATGGCTTATAAGTGATTCACGTCCCAAATGAGTTGGCTAGTTATCTCATTGATTAAAGGTACTTCGCCTGAATTGCTTCTGTAAATGACCAGCAGAATGAAAAGGATGGTATGCGAGTAAACCTTCCCATACCTGTAAAATCCGGGAAATTTCACACGGCCTCGCGCCCTCCAAAGCCAGCTCGACTATTTTTCTCCTCTGACAAGTGGGTAGAGGTCTTCCATTTAGAAAAACCCCGCCAAGCTGATTGATGCACGTGTTCCCTGAAAAGGTAAATGTAAAATGCAATTAAATGTTACAAAATTGATTTAACAAATATTGAGATAGGGGATTGGTTCAGCATTCGTGATTCAAATGGATAAGCGCGACTGAAAACACAGCAATATGGTAGGCTACATAATGTCGACTTGTAATAGCTTTGGCTATTTTTTTTTTTTTTTTTTTTGCATTAAATGGCTTTCGAATTTATTACCGGGTCTGTTTTCTATATGCTTTTTTCACGAAAAAGAGTTTTACATAGGCTACAGTAAATAGACACCGATAATAACCTATCACGATAATAAATGTAATTTAAGGCCCAAAAGACACTAATATTTTAAGAAGCAATAATTAACATGAACCTTGATTTTCCATGTCCACGGACTCCTTTCTCCACAGATTACCTGCTACCTGGCATAAAACATAATAGCATACAAAAAACTGAGACACCGATTGAGACATTGCATTCACTGTTTCCTGCTGCATTGCAAATACATACACCCAATGCGATACAACAAAAGCTGACTCTATTGACGAATATACAAATATTGGCTTTAATTTTAATCCAATTGTAATAGCCTACTACCTTACCTTATTAAACTGACTTGCCCTTTGTGTGGTATGAAGTAGGCTACTGAAAAGCGCACCCGACTTGGCTTCGGGCTCGACTTCATAAATATATACTGAGAATCCTATCTCAATGACGTAGTGATAGAATATTGAGAATGTAAACACTGAAGGCAAATTGACGGAGTGTAAGGGCGTGTTGCCGGCATCCCCCGGGCAATCTGCTCCGACACCAATATATGTATTAAATGTGCATTAAGTGTGAGCATGTAGTACACACTTTTATAAATTCTCTATGTGTATCCTAAGATATTAGTCATTGCATCATGGTCATTGTGATGATACTATGATTTACTACTACTACTACTACTACTACTAATAATAATAATAATAATAATGCATAGTGGATCGGTTTTGTTTTATATAGAAATTTAATTCTCCTATCCAGGGAAAAGTACAGATCCATCCTGGCAACGTATTCTAAATAGCAGTCATTTTGTTGGCATTCTTATTGAGTCTAATCATTCTCATTTTGAGGCAAATTACATGCAAAATTCTTACTTGTATGCATAAAGCCGATGATGCACAGAACAACACTCGTTTTATTACAAATTCCACATCATGCACATGGAACAATGTTAATTTGCATGATACATCACAGACAAAACTCGCCATTAATCACCGTAAAAAACATTAACAACGAATTTGTGGCAGTATGGAAATATTATAACTTGCGAACGTGCCCCGGGCTGCTTAAAATTGTTTTCATCAATTCAAATTACACTAACATTATTTCGGCAATGGTATAACTTAATTAAACTATGATATGGATGTCAAAACGCAGTTGCAAAAGTTGAGAATGTTGCATTTCCCTACAGACTATAATAGACTAGTTATCATTACAGGCTTATCATTACAGGCTTTAATGGAGAAAGCAAAGCGAAAGGCTGAAACTTTTTGCTCCAATACATGACAATACCCTTCTGCCTGTAAGTTTTCGAAAATATGATAATCATTTACGTTGGATCAAACGGAAAGAAATATTGGCCATGACAATGTTTCACCCAACGAAAGGCTATGCTAGTTTTATTTGAATTAGAATCACTGGACCAGTAGCCACTGGCCTACTGTAAAGATGGTGAAAGCGTCGTTCACAAAATGAAAAACGTTGTTTGGGTAGAATATATCATACTGCATATGAGACAGAGAATATACTCTCTTTTGAACATTTATTTCACAAAAATGCTTACAGATGTCACAAGCTTTAGAGCTTTCCTCGGTCACGTGACTTGAGCATCTCTTCCCGAAACATCCAAACCTTTCAAGTGCAGCTGATTGTTTTTTTAAACAAACATGAAAACGGGTTCAAAGTCGTCTGCCATATGGTAAAGTGCATTTGATAAATCATAAATCCATCATATACACTCTTTTATTACATTTTCTTTCAAGCATGAACAAATAGAGACAGGGATGAATATGTGGGTCACAAATTGAGGACCTATTTATGAAATGGAGAGCCGAAAAACCCTCGCAGATGTCTTCTGTCTGGCACACAGATAAAATATGTTGTAAACGTTTCAAAGAAAATATTTGAAGAGCAAATATTAGCAAATGAAAATCTATACAACCCTGGTCGTTTGGTCTGTTTAATGACTAATTGGGCATCATTAGCAAGATCCTCACAGATCGTAGCTCTACAGAAATAAAGGGTAGATTCTAAAATGCCATATGTTCCAAATTATACATTAACCACGGGTCACCTTATGATAATATTTTCGACATGAAAAGCATCGCATATCTAGGATAGACATCTTGAACACCAACATCTCCTTGCCAACAGACAGAAAAGACAAATAAAGTATTTATTTTAGTGCTCACCGTTCGTGCTACATTTGTTCTGAAGTGCTTTATCACAAATCTCTCGTGGACCAACAAAGGTTGATTAACTAGCTTCCAGAAAGACACGTAATGGAGCAAACAATAGGTGCGTAATTGTTAAAGATGCACACGCAGGACCGACTCAAAGTGTTTCTTCACAGGAAGAAAATACTTTCTTTTTTCTTTATTAATTTACAGAACTGTTTTCTATAAAACATGGAATTACATTTTGTCCAACAATTAAATATTTATCCTCGTTGGTTTTTATCAATAATAGGAAACCACCGCCATGCCCCTTGCGTAAATACTGGGGAACCAAAAGCTATCCAAAGCGCACTGGGTTGAATATATTTAACGCGCGAATAAGGGTATTCTAAAAGAAATAGCTTGTCACTTAACCGCAGTCAAACCATAAAGTAGTTTTCAAAATAACTAGGGGTTTACAATGTCATGCATAGTATGGATATGTGCTAGAATAAAACATTCCCTCATGCGCTCTGTTTCGAGTTCCAAAATATTCTGGATAGTTCATGGATTACTCCAATGATTTTTCCCATTAGGCTTGTGCTCTAGCTCTATAGCATTGTTAACAATCACATACACACGAAGATGATATATGATTTCTATAAATCTATCAAGTGTGGCGCATTTTCTTTGAGAGTGGTGACTCCAAATTCCAAGAGAAGTTTTTTTTTTTTGGAGCATTACGCATTTGAATGGTAATGCGACATTACAGGTTATGAAATTCAATAAGTTGCGCCGTGCGCCGTGCGCTAAATGCGATGCCGTAGTCTGATGTGTGTAGTAGGAAACATTGAACGAGTTGAAGGATTCAACGCTCAACATATCGATTGGTCACATTAATCAGCCTACTTCAAAGTGTAAGCATAATTATGTAACAGTGGTATCCTCAAACATGCATGAAATACAAAAAGTTAATCGTTATTATGAACTTCCATAGGCGTACACAGATGTGAATGGTGAAATTCCATGGCTAACATTTCCGTAAAATTAAGAATCCAAAGTTATTATGTTCATAAATTACACACAATATTTAAATTCAATATCTCGCAAATGCTTTCTGAAAAATACCTGGTAAAAAAATATATAATTTGCTCTGATATATTGTGCACCACACTGGTTAGTCTCCGTGTGATGTTTCAACTGACATATGCCGTTGGGGGCAGATATCCCATGCAGGAGTCAGCTACTGTGGATAAGGGAATAGGACAGAAACCTAATTTATGTACGGGAAAGAGAATATGTGTGCGCGCACACACACTATTAATGCTGCTGTACTACGTAAGCGATGGATTTTCTAGTGCGGAGGGAGCGGAGTGGTGCAGATTGTAGATTTAAATCTTTCAGAAACATGTAGTTCACACGGATTTACCTGTGACGCACCGAGTGAAATTATTTGAACTGAACCGATTTTTAAAGCGGATGTACAGTGATGCGTACAGTACTTGGGTTGCCCCGTTTCCCCGATAGAAACAACAATCACTGTACATATCATAATTTTATCGTTCAGCCACATTTCTAGTATGAAATGACTCGGGAGTTTCAGCAATTTACGGTGAATAGAAATGACTGCTGTTCAGTTGTGAAGGAATAGGCCCTAGGCTATGTTCAGATTATCTCCCTCCGTTCAAATCCCTCTTGCGCCTTTGAACAAAGCAGATAAATTGAGCCGCTTAAGGAAAAGCATCCTTCTGTAAACTAAACCGCGAATGTTTTTGCCAACCAAATAAAGAGCATTGAAACAACTGGTCTATACTGTATGTGTGCCAAACATCCTTGCTGACATGTTTAAATATAGGCTTGTATTAGGCGCTGTCATGTCTTGCTTTGAATGTCAGTCGGTCATCTTAGTTTTGTATTTGCATGTAACAATATATCTGGTAGGCCTATATCTGGTAAACTCAGCCCGCTGATTTTATTAATTAGTTCTACCTCCTGGCTGAATAAATGTACTAATTTGTACATTTTGTCCTAAGGTGATTAGGACAAAATACTCGGAGGACCTTTACTTTCTTAACCTGGGGTTTCCACTTTTGCATATTAGCTACCATGAGTATGTTTCTAACTTGTTTTGGCGAGTGCACAGTGACACATTTGCAACTGTGAGAAGCAAGTAATTACTAAACTGTAATAGACTCCTCTCTGCGATTACGATATACCAGGGGTGTTCGACGTTGTGGGTGCAGGTTTTTGTTTGAGCAAAAACAACTGATTCTACTTATCAAGGGCTTGATTGAAGACCATTATTAGTTAATTAGTTGAATAAGATGTGGAAGTGCTGGGCAAAACAAATGCATGCACCCAACCGGCAATTTTCAGATAAGACTGAATATACTTCCATAAAAGGTCATATGCTGCCATCTAGTGGACCACTAAATAATTACACACAATCACTGTCCATGTGGTTATTTATGTTTACCATTCACTGAGTAAGCTAACACTTAAAATATTTAGGAAACATGAGTTCGCCACGTACGCTTTCTAAAATGTTGACGGACATTTAAAAAAGCAAATCTGATAGTGGAAATAACACTAGTTTGACTTGTTTAAATGTTATGAGTTAAACGTTACTACTTTTCAAATGCCCTACGGCATGTGTTGACTCCTAGGACGTGAAAAATATCCTCGCTTAAATGATTGCTTTTCAACAGAGACTTTGGAATCGGCTCTCTCAACGGCACACGAGCAAGCATTAAGACCGCACGTCAGCCACACAAGCGAATATCTCCTTCATGTATTTAACGAAACTGAAAACTACAGTTGCCCTCTCGAGCACACCAGAAGCTTCATAAAACCCTCTGTATAGATAATCTGATGCTGACGTGTCGTCCATACTTCACATTCCGGAAGTTATAGTTTTCTATTCGTTACGATTTTGGAAAGTGGTCTATTTGCAATGTTTATTCCCACAATTGCCCCGGAACATGTTTTTAAATAAATGACGTGTATATCCTGTGAATACTGGGGTTGCATGACACCGTGTGTTTCCGGTTTAGTGAATGTGTACAGCGGCATTCGATTCTTCTTTCTTGAAACCCAGTAGAGCAGTCTCACCGACTCCCGACTCCTTTACCTGTTTCCCCCCATACGGCGTGTTTAAATCTGCGAATATGGCATCATCTGCATCCTCACAGGCACAAACAAACGCTGCTCCAGTTTTGCAAAGAGGGATTGTAAAAATGGTAAGTCAAAGACTTACTCGGGGGTGTTGAGGGGTTTTAAAAACCAAGCAGGCTAAATAAGTTGATTACAAGTGGATGGAATTAAGATATAGAAGTTGTTACTATATGTGCGTGGTCAAAGGTTTTGAGAAAATAATACAGGTCTGTGTTTACTCATAGTTCTGTGTACAGTTTGGTTGCTAGCTTGCTGAATTATTTGCTAGACACTAGACAGTTAGGTTGGGAGCCACCTTGCTAGCTTAGTAATGTTAGCTAATTAGTGGTCTTGTTTAATTGCCAGCTGTGTAGGTAGCTCCCAACTCTCTCGCGCTGGCAACTCATAGCTGCCAACATTTATTTTAAAAACTGTCATGGTAACTAGCTTCTTGACGTTTTGGTTGTTTCTCTAAGATCCGAAATCCACAAGGCAACAGATGAATATTCGAAAATGTTCTCAGTGCAACATTAGCCAGCCAATTAGTCAAATGTTCGCGTCAGGTGTGCTAATTGGGCATTTCATTTGCTGGTTAGACTAAATAATAATCTGCGTTTTTACAAAGTGAGGAGAGTACTGTGTAGCTCCAATTACTGTCACGTGTGGCACGGCATGGGCTGGAAATGGGCTAGTTAGCTAGCTGGAGCTAAGTGTTTGTACTCTGATCAAAGTTCCTTATTCTTCAAGCCAAGGTTGGGGCGATTACACCATTTGCGTAAAACGTCAGGAAATCAGAACGCATGTTGTCGGGGTGAAATCAGAACACATCTACTACGCCACGATATATTTTATCTTGCACACGTTAACCAGCGGGCTACTTCATGAAGTCTAAAGAGAAAGCTTTGCTTTGCTTAAGAAATGTGCCTTTCCAGAAACTCAGCAGTCCACTAAAATTAGTAGACTATTCGCGTCCGATTTCGTTGTTTGAACAATGATTGCGATTTGCGGACTGACGTTTAGTTTTAATGTAAGGTTGGCACGACCAAGCAGCTTTAATACTGATACCCACAATGACACGTAACCCCTGGAAATCTTTACAGTTGCACGCGTTTTACACGACGGTAGCGTAATTGATGACGTGGTGAAGTTGTAGATTTCTGCAGGACCAACTCTGAAATGAACACTGAAGATTTATAGTAAACATTCAGCAACAACGTGGCTCCATACGGGTTATGTCGGTTTTAGTATTTTAGATTATGTTTACGCTAGCCTATGAGCAATACGCGTTTGAATTTCCTGAATGTTTGCCCCAAATCAGTGCAGGCACTGTAGAACCTGTTTTAAAATGCATGTTATGATTATCCTCCATTGATTGTAAATTACTTTGTGTTGTGAAAACAGTTCTTCCGGATATTTACCATTTATATCACGTAATAAATAAATAAAATCCTGCTGGTTGTTTTTTCGTGGAAGTTAGTTCCCAATGATAGTCTAGCGGCTTTATTGCAGCTGTGGTTAATGATTGATGATGATTGCAAAATATCAGCTTCTATACCTCATGAATTTAAGCATACTCCCGTCAACAAACCCAACTTCCCAGCGGCTGCACAAATCTTTCCGTCGTTTTCATTTCGCGTCTTGACGCTGTCCTGTGAATTGTTTGTTTAGTCACATGCCCCAGAGAGCGTTATCCCACAGTCAGATACAATAGGCCTAGGGACACAGTCAGAGCCCTGTTTTGAAGTGTTATCTGTCCCCTTGGGGTATCTATAAAAAACCCTGGAGGGTTACCACATCAGGCTGTGACTGTCCCGTAGCGGTTGAAAGTCAGCTATTGTATAGCCTAACTGCCAATATGGATAACGTTCTTTTTTTTCGTTCTTCCTGGAGGGAAGGGGTGGGGTTACAGTAACACAGCTGTCCTGCAACACTTTTAATTGAGGTGCCGTGGGGAATGCAGATTTGGTTTCTAGAATAGGTTCTAGTTTAGTTTAGGTTGCATGCCTCCTATTTATTCGCAGGGCTATTTTGTCCTACTGTCTCTCAGGAAAGCAGCTCCTGAGGCCGACAGGCCTTCTGTGTTTTCTTATCAGCTTTTTTTGTGTGGTATTACCAAGTGAAGTGGACTAACTGGCATTGCTTGGATACAGTGTGCTGTTAAAAATGAGCTTTATACACCCTCATCATTGCAACAGTTATGTGGTCTATTTTTTGTTTCTCTTTCGTGAACAAAATGACTGTTTATTTGTCTCATCACGTGTTCATTTCTAAAATTTAACTGCACTGTAGATTTATGAGTTTTGGTTCACAAGCGCACATCCGTTTCGTGCCTTGGCTCTGAACTGAAATTTGGTTCCAGTTTCAGTTTTCAGCCTGTGGTCGCTTTTGAAGGCGTCGTTCTTTCCTGAAAAGTCTTGCAGAGGCGTGCTATTGATAAGTGAATCAGTGCACCCTTTTCGCCTATCCACCTTGGGTTGAGATCAGTGAATTAGCCATTCCGCACGGCGTCGTGATCAGTGGGGTGGGTTTTTTGCAGTCCCTGAATGGGGTCGGGCTCCTGACCGGCGCGTGTCCCTACCCTTCCCTCCCCCAGGTGCTGTCCGGGTGCGCCATCATCGTGAGAGGCCAGCCGCGCGGGGGCCCCCCCCCGGAGCGCCAGATCAACCTCAGCAACGTCCGAGCCGGGGCGCTGGCCCGCCGCGCAGCCCAGAGCCAGCCCGACACCAAGGACACCCCTGACGAGGTGAGCGGAGAGGGGCGGAGCTCCCCCCTTTGAACCCTTTAAGGCGTGACATCACAGATGTGTCATTAGAATGTTGTTAACTGAACATTCTAATGCTGATGTCACAATCACTGCTGGTAATTGAGAGTAACAGAGTTCTGGAACAGTGACTTAGAATTTTGAAAGACGTCTCGGCGTGTGTATTTTGAAGGGCATTCTCGTGGGTAAAAAAGGTCCCTTTGGCCTGCGAGAATGCGGCCGTCCGCTCGAGCAGGGGGGATGGGCGGAGTCTGTGCTCACCGGGGCCTTTTTTGCGTTGCAGCCCTGGGCCTTCCAGGCCCGCGAGTTCCTGCGGAAGAAGATGATCGGGAAGGAGGTGTGCTTCAGCGTGGAGATAAAGACGGCCCAGGGCAGGGAGTACGGCATGGTGTACCTCGGAAAAGGTACGGCACTGGGGACCGCGTCCACCTGCAGAAGCACCATAGAGAGCGGGGAAGCACAGCTCGTCTCTGTCGACCCAGCGGTCACCAACCCTGTTCCTGGAGGTCTGCCGTCCTGCAGGTTTTCACTCCAGCCCTGATTTGGCACACCTGGCTCAATTATGCACAACCCTAATTTGGCACACCTGGCTCAATTATGCACGGCCCTGATTTGGCACACCTGGTTAATTAGCGGCTCGTGGAGATCTGTGGCTGTTGAATGTGGTGTGCTGTGTTAGGACTGTACGTCTTGAGGAACAGGGTTGGTCAGCACTGCTGTGGACGGTGGAGTTTTGAGATGTGGGCCCAAGTGAACTTTTGCACTTGTTAGCAGTGCGATCGCTGTGGTGGTTGGGGGTTGGGGGTTGGGGGTTGGGGGTTGGGGGTTGGGGGGTGGGGGTGGGTGGGAGAACACTGTTTGTTATTGAATGTGAGCGCGAATAAACTGAATACTCAGCCCCTTTGCGGGGAAACCTTTTCGACCGAAAGTTTTAGCACGAATCGATCATTTTTTGAGACGTTGGATATTTAAAGTTTCCATCACCTAAGCACCTTTTTTTTTTTGTTTTTGTTTTTGTTTTAAGTCATTTCAGCTGTTTAAGCCGCCGTGAGACGGAAGGAGCGGAAGCAGCATTCTCGCGTCAACTGATTTTTGACGTGAGCGTTAGATTGGGAGCTACGGTGCTGAGCCCTGAAAATGGCTGTTCCGCGCACGGCGGCTACGACGGGTCTGCGCGGAAATTTTGATAAGATCAGCGAGCGCGCCCGTTTCCGTGGAGACCGACTTTAGAGAGAACTGCTGACGGAACCGCTTTATTTCTTCAGCGGGCGCGCCCGAAGTCTTTGAAGTGGTGCTGACAGCGGCAAAAAAAAAGAAAGCAAAAGTAACAAAAAAAAAAATAAAAAATCTGAATGAAACATTCATTGTTCCGTCTCTCCTCTGGCTTCAGGTGTTTTTTATGTGGTGTAATAAAAGTCCAGTACCGTCGTGGGGGTTTGAATCTGTGTGTTTTTTTAATGCTGAACGGACTGCCGGTGAAACACTTTATAGACGCGCCGGTCTGAGAACTCCTTTAAGTTCTGGGGACGGTTCCGGAATGTTCCGATTTGTATCGTCGTATTCCGCATATTGCGGTGCTGCTTCAGAAAGCCCTGCTACCGAACCCTGACCCTGTGGTTCAGAAGCGGGGGAGGGTGGACCCCTTTGGGCAGGGATCTCAAACTCCAAATCCTGGAGGGCCGCCGCGTCTGCTGGTTTTTGACCGTCTTCCTGTGCTTAATTGACATTGATTGGCTAAAGAGTCCCTACGCCTCATTTCCGATGCCTAAACTGACTGCCGATCGGAAGGAAATCGAAACCAGCAGAGACGTTACATTACAGTTACTTAGCAGACGCTTTTATCCAAAGCGACATACCAAAGTGCGGCCCTCCATGAGTGGAGTTTGCGACCCCTGCGTTTGAGTCTACCTGCTCTGTCCTTTCCGCAGACACCACGGGGGAGAACATCGCTGAGTCCCTGGTCTCAGAGGGCCTGGCCACAGTGCGCAGAGAGGGCATCCGAAGCAGCCAGTAAGGAGCGCCCGCCGACCGTCCCGCCCTTTCCCCACACCTCCCTCACCCGTCCGTCTGAGCCACGGCTGCCCAGCCCTGCTCCTGGAGATTCTCACTCCAGCCCTAACGAAGCCCACACCTGATTCAGCAGCTGGAGATCTCACTGAGCTGCTAATTAGTAGAGTCAGGTGTGCTCAATTAGGGTTGGAGTGAAAACCTGCAGGACAGGACCATAGATATCCAGGAAGGGGGTTGGGCAGCCCTGGGGTAAGTAATGTCAGGGGGGTTGTGGAATCGCTGGGTTCTGGCTACGCCACCACAGAGTTTAAGATGAGTGTGTGTCAGTGCAGCGGATCGCTCTGCTGTATCGACAGCCAGGCCCAAACCCCTCGGGGCCCGTGTTTACGCCCAACGCGCTGCGCTTTGTGTTCATTTTCAGTAACGCGTTCTCGGTGTGTTATCCATGCTTTCGGTGCCAGAGTCACAACTATCTGCTGGAAGCGGACAGAAAAAACAAACCGACCGCAGCGAGGAGGGAACGGGAGGTTTCGGGTCGCGTGCGCGGGACGAGGGCGAGGCGTTCTGCGGGTTAGGTCGAACGTGTTCCTGTTATTCCGGGGGTCGCTGGGGTTAACGGTTCTGATGGGGCGGGAGGTGCGTGGTCCCAGTGACAGTGGGACGTTTATCCTCCGACGCTCTGTCCCAAGGGAAGCTCAACGGGCCCTTGTCTGGGGATGCCAGCACAGGCTGGCACCAGGCCTCCGAGCTGGGCAAAGCTGGGGGGGGGGGGGGGGGTTTGTGGCTTGTGCAGAGACTTTTCCTAACCCCCCCCCCCCCCCCCCCCGTTAATCAGAAACGACCAGTTTTCCTCATGAGGTTTGTTTGACGACCATCCCAGATGTAGAGATGTTACAGGTATTCGGTCACATGACTGAAGTTGCAGCCTCCTCGTTTGCCGCGCTGTGATTGGATGCAGCTCTCCGGGCTCAGCCAGTCGCGTCGAGCATTACCGGCGTGCGCCGCACCTCGACTTTGCTTCACGGCTTGCTGCCCGGCGCTGTGCGTCTGGTCGAGTGGAGGGACGGCAGACCGGTGGGGTTGGCTTTCGGGTGAGAGAACGCTAACGTTGGCGGGCTTTGGAGGCGGGCCGTACGCCGAGAGGCGTGATTCGTCGGCCGTCCAGCGCCTTTATGCACCGCCACTGCAGACATGGCGTCTTTTGTTTGGAGGCCTTTCAGCGTTACTTTCTTTCGAGCCGCTTTGCTAAAAGAGTTCATTGAGTCCTTCCCAAAAACTCACAGACCCCCCCCCCCCCGCCCCACTTTAATTTCTTTGCACGGTTGCCAGTTTCCCCATTTAGAGTTTATTCTCCCCAAATGGCTAAAAGGCATTCTGTTCTTCTGCTTCAGTTGTTCTGCTCCCCTGCTGGCTTTGCTAATCCCCCACCTCCCCCCCCGCTGTACAACACAGACAAGCGTCCAAACACGTCTTCCTCCAGCGCCCACGCAAACGCACGCGTCGCTCGTCGCTAACGGCGACGGGCTCAGCCAGTGACCCGGGCGATCGCTCTTGCGTTCCCCGTTTTTCTGCCGTCCGGTTCGGTCCCCCCCCCCCCCCCGTGCACCGCCGAGCATAAATTAGACGGTCAGTCGCTCCCCCCAGCCCTCGCTACGGCTCATCCGTCCTCTCTCCGATAGAGAGGCGGACGGAAGCGTTTCGGGAGCGCCCCGGCGGCTCGAACCCTTTCATTCCGCGCGTCGCGTTCCCGTTTTTCGATTTCGGGTGAGAGAGCGGGCCTCGCTGCCAAATTGGAGCCCTCCGACGTGCTTCGAATCCTGAGGAGCCGCAGCTTCGCCAGCCCTTCCTCCGGCAGACGCGGGCCCAGTTTGCACCGAGCAGCCCTTACAGGCCTGCTGACCTAGCGTGGGTGACCTCAGCTGCTCCCGCCTCTCTTCAGCAGATATAGTTTCTCGCCGCCGCCGGCTGAGTCGGCACAAAGCGGAGGGTTTTCCCGAAGAGGTGAAACCCCGCCCTCTTTAATTCGAGGACGGCGTCTGCGCTCTGAGAATCGTAATGGCGCTCACCGCAGGGTCCGAACAGATGTCTGCCTCGCTTCGTAAAGTCTGCAGAAGGTACCCTTGATCAGAATGAATGGATCCCGTGGGGACGCTTTTTTATTATTATTTTTTTTTCTTATTATACAGGATTGGATTGAACGCCGTTTGTCTCGTTGGCTGCATTTATGGCTTTTTTTTTTTTTCTTCCTGGCACTGGTTCGCTGCTAAAATGACAGGTTTTCTGGGGTTAGGAGTTCCCTGCTACAGCGCAGTAATCGTCTAGTTAGCCAAGCAGTTGGCGCCAAATTATCTCGCAGAGGAACTGGAAAAAGTAGCGTTGGCCGTTTTTTAAATTTTCGCCCTTCTTATGTCAGGCTTTTAATGTGGAGAGCGTACAAATTTGGGTACCGTGTGACTGCAGTCGGGGAAAAGTGTTTCTCCATAAAAGGAGCTGAAGTTTGGAGTGAGAAGAAAGGCCTGTTTTGCAAGTCCGTGTCCAGCCTTGCTAATTAGAGCACGGTTTTCCGGAACATTCTGCGACGCGGTGCCCTTTGTGATGAATTGAAATCCACTTAAAAGCCTTCCCTGGGCCTTTTCTGTCTGCATTTCTAAATAATGATGTGCGTTTGTAAAAAAAAAAAAAAAAAAAGGTGCTTTCATATTAGCCAGCCATCTGATGCCCTGAGGCCTGTCCAATATTGTCGGATTAAAAGAATTAAAGACGACCAATGAAAAGTTTGACGAGCAGGCGGCCTTGGTGTACTGAAGAATCACACTTTTTTTTTTTTTTTGCTGTTGAAAGATTGTTATCTAAAGGTTTTTATCATTGTTTATTATGTCGCAGCTTAGGGATTTGAGCTTTTTGGGTTTTATCTGGGCCTGAGCTTAGGTTCGGAGAAGGCAGACTCACTTTAGAGGGTCCTAGCGATGTGAAATAGGCGATAGAGAGCTGGGCTAGTGACAAGCTTTCCGGGTTGAATTGAATTTGGTGGGGCGGGGGAGGTTGAGCCGGTGGTTCATCATATAGTTTAACTCCGAGCATATGTCGGCATGAAGAAGTATACTGCCGTATCTGTGGATACACGGAACTTGAGCGGCATTCGTCACCGTGGAAACGGGTACCTGCGCCGAACCATAATAAAACACTTTAAGCACTGTGGCAATGAGGGAGTGCGACTCCTGTAATTCGATACAGGCCGTGTTTATTCTCTTGTTCCTCAGATTGAATATTTGCGAAATCTATCACGGATTTTTAGTCCCCGAGCGCAGCGTGAAACCGTCACTTCCCGGGCGGCGAAATGAATAACATCAATGAATCGTCTTCGTAAACCTAAAGAAAGCTGCGGATTTATGCGGCGTATTACAGTGTTGTGGAATTCATTTCCATTCACGGTGTGCGCCGGGATAAGTAATGACTGAATACGCAGAGTAGAACTTTGTGTTCTTTTTATGTCTCTGGAAAACGTATAGCGTGTGTATGCAAGTATAACCCAGGCGAAGACTTTTGTCTTGTTGATCTTTATCGTTCTCCCGCTGATCTTCGCAGCCCTGACCAGGCCAGGCTGTGCGACCTGGAGGACCAGGCGAAAGCGTCCAAAAAAGGGATGTGGTCGGAAGGGGGCGGGGCCCACACCATCCGCGACCTCAAGTACAGCATCGAGAACCCGCGCAACTTCGTGGACTCCCTGCACCAGAAGCCCGTGAACGGTAGGTCTGCCGCCGCGGCCCGGCCTGGGGGGGGGGCGTTTCCGCCGCGAAGGCACGCCCTCATCCCGCCAGATCCTTTCGCCGTATCTTCCCACTCCTCTTTTCCTGCAGTACATCCTCCAGGCCACTAGGGGGCCCTGGAGGTGAACGGGTGGGTTCATTTGTTGGGCTGTTTGAATGGCGAGCATTAGCGCTAACGTAGCGAGGGCGCTCTAACCCACAGGAAGCACCCGAACACCCCCCCCCCCCCATTGATGCGTATTCCCCGTAGTTGGAGCTTGGCGAGTTTCCCCCGCTGAGCTCCGTTGGGGTTTCGCGCCTCTCCCACGTGCTCGCGCTGATCTTTCGGCGTGTTTCCGCGACACGTCTCCGCTCTCCCCGCTCACGCGTGTGCAAACACGGGCGCTAACGAGCGCGGCTGGGGAGCGGGCTGCTCGGATCCCGCCGACACGCCTCCGCCATCGCGCTCGCCGCCACGGCGCCGTTGGGCGGCAGTGTGGTGTAATGGGTAAGGAGCTGGTCTTGTAACCTAAAGGTCGCCGGTTCGATTCCCGGGTAGGACACCGTTGTACCCTTGAGCAAGGTACTTAACCTGCATTGCTTCAGTATATATCCAGCTGTATGTAAAAAAACGTTGTGTAAGAAGCTTTGTTTTTCTCCCCCCCCCCCCCCCAGCGATCATCGAGCACGTCCGCGACGGCAGCGTCGTCCGAGCCCTCCTCCTGCCCGACTGCTACCTGGTCACCGTCATGCTATCCGGCGTAAAGGTGCGGTCGCGCCGGACCCGCCCCTCGCCTTTGGTTCCTCGCGGCGGGTCATGTGATCATGTCGGCCCCGCCCAGAGTCCGGGGCGGGTGGCAGACAGTGCGGTCACCCAATGAGCTGCTCGCATTCATTCCCTGAAAACCCAACATTACTGCAGTATGCCCAAGCTCATAGGTCTCATTTTTACTTTGGGGAGGGGCAGCAAATGGTACCACGCAATACTACATTATAATATTGAAGAAGGACCATTTGATTTGGTGGGGGGGGGGGTCTACACCCATAAATATGCGCCCCCATCTTAGACCACAGCTGTGACACTAACTGTGAAGCTCTTTAAATGATAATGTTGTACACTCCCTCCGTTGTGTCAATCGTTTTTACATTCCGCGTTCCTGTCTCTTCCCCCGCCCCGCCCCGCCCGCGTGTCCAGTGCCCCACCTTCAAGCGGGAGGCGGACGGGACGGAGTCGCCCGAGGCCTTCGCCGCCGAGGCCAAGTTCTTCACCGAGTCGCGGCTGCTCCAGCGGGACGTGCAGATCATCCTGGAGAGCTGCCCCAACCAGGTCATCCTGGGCACCATCATGCACCCGGTGAGCCCCCCCGCACCAGAAAGGCTGCGGTGGCGATCCACTGCTTGTTGACGGGTGTTGACATGGCGACTGGCACGGCGACTGGCATGGCGACTGGCATGGCGACTTGACGATCGGCGCATAGCAACCCTAACGAGCTAACCTCGGCAAGGCATTAGGATTATGGAGTTGGGAGTCAGTCGACCTGAGTCATTCTGAAGTATTCTAGCGAAACGTGCCGGTAAATACGGCCAAGTATTTTAGGAAAGTGCACCCTTTAAAATGAGTCGGGATAGAAATGGAGATGTATGGAAATTTTGTCGTTTCATTTCCAAAAACCAACTGAAAGAGAGGAAAAAAAAAAAAAAAAGAAGTCTGCTGTGGATCAAGCGCTCATCACCGCGATTCACAAACTGAAGGACTGTTTCCATAGCAACGTGTCGAGAGCCTGTTGAGTGGGTGGGTCTCATCTTTAGCTCTGGACTGTTGGATGCGGGAGACGGCCGTAGCCTTCGACTGACGTTCTAAACTCTGCCGCTCCCACCGCGCACTTCCTGCTGAAAACTCTCTGATTGATCTGAGGGAGGGGGCTGATCTGAGCCGCTCTTAGATGTAGTGAGTCAGTGAGTGTGTGTGTGTGTGTGTGTGTGTGTGTGTGTGTGTGCGCGTGTGTGTGTGTGTGCGCGCGCGTGCGTGCGTGTGTGTGACCTCTCCCTCGTCCGCTGCAGAACGGGAACATCACAGAGCTGCTGCTGAAGGAGGGCTTCGCCCGCTGCGTGGACTGGTCCATGGCGGTGTACACGCAGGGCGCCGACAAGCTGAGGGCGGCCGAACGGTGAGCCACGGTCCGCCCGCGGTCAGGCAGCGGTCAACCGCCTTCACCCACTGTCCGGTGGTCACATCTGTCCCTCTGCATTCATTCCCAGTCCTTTTTAAGATTGTAGAAGTAGCACAGTGTATTTAAGTCCCACACACCCCCCAATAAAAAAATATTTGCAGTGTCATATTTGGGGGACGTTCAAACTCACAGTTACTCTTGAACAGGCAGACGCCCGCTGTCGCTGCCACGCGTGGTCATCACGCGCGATGCGTTGACTGGCAACAGCCAATCGTGAGGGTGCATCGCACACCGCTTTGCTAACGGGGCGAGGCTCTCTCTCTCTCACTCTCTCTCTCTCTCTCTCTCTCTCTCTCTCTCTCGCGACAGGTCAGCCAAAGAGCGCAAGGTCAGGATCTGGAAGGACTACGTGGCCCCCACTGCAAACCTGGATCAGAAAGACCGGCAGTTTGTGGCAAAGGTGAGAAGTACAGGGTGTGGGGACAGCACGTAGAGAGGTTTGGGCTGAACCATGTTAAACTGGGGGGAGTTGGGTGGAACCATGTTAGACTATGAGGAAGAACATAGAGGTTTGGGTTGAGCTATGTTAAACTAGGGGGAGAATAGAGAGGTTTGGGTTGAACCATGTTAAATTAGGGGGGAGCACAGAGAGGGTTGGGCTGAACCATGTTAAACTAGGGGGAGCACAGAGAGGGTTGGGCTGAACCATGTTAAACTAGGGGGAGCACAGAGAGGGTCGGGCTGAACCATGTTAAACTAGGGGGAGAGCAAAGAGGTTTGAGTTGAATAGTATTAAACTAAGGTGAAAGGGCATAGCAAATTGGTGACTTTTCCATCTCTTCTGATCTATTCTGTGCACGGATTCCATTATCCACCCTGGGGACTCAAATTTGGCCCTCAAGGCCAGTGGTACTACTGGCTTCTTTTTCTAGCTGATAGTTAGATGATTGATTGATGTTGTTAATTGGCAACATTCCACTCACCTGGTGCCCCAGGGCTAAATTAGCCCCTAATTAGAGGGGAAGAATGAAAGCCCAGCAGCTCTAACCAGCCATGAGGGCCAGATTTGCTTTTCTTTTTAAAAAAAAATTATTATTATTATTTTTTTAAGATTTGAGAAGCAGCGTCTGCTGGGTTTTGTTCTCGCATTAAAATCGTCGGCGTGATTTAGAACCCAGACGTCTGGCGGAGTCGAGCGGGCGGTTTTTTTAATCAGCCGCTTTGATTGGCCAATTAACCGCCGGGTTTCAGAGAGAGCCCGCGGTCGCCCCGGCGCCGGGGCCGGCCGCCGCAGCTCCGAAGGTCACCGAGGGGTCAAGGCGGGTGAGCCGCCAGCTTCGGCTCGCCCTTAATTTCGCCCGGGCGGCCGCGTGCCCCCGGGTTTCTGGACCGCGGCCCCGCTCCGGAGGGCTTTCGGGAAGCGGACGGGCTCGGCGCGGACGACGCGGAAGCTTTTACGGCCGATATCGGCGTGATAAACGCGAACCCGCGCTGCTTGAGCGACCTGATTATTTTTTTATTTAAGATGCGCGCATAAACCTTTTATTTTACAAGGACGTCGTGCCCAGATTTAAAACCACCTTTTTGCCAGGGAGGAGGTAGCCCCTGCCAAGGTAAGCGCTGCAGAACAGAGACAGTAAAAGCTCACTGAGCACCAGACCAGACTCGCAGCACAATGTGCGCAAAGTCCCAGATCCCTCGGTCCGGGAAAGAAAGCAGCCAGCGAAGGCTATCGGGTATTTAAAACTGGCTGCCATCAGTAAAGAGTTCACAAGCTGTGCTCTGATTGGTTAAAGTGGTACATTGCTTGAGTTTGGTCTGCAACTACAGTCTAGGGTCCGCCGGTAACAAGTAAAGTTTTACTTGTAAATCATTTTGAAAGTTGGAGTGAATGCATTTGTGTTTTGTGCATCGCTGGCTTGTGTTTACCCGGGTGGGGATGCAAGGGGTTTTTTTCCTCCCTCAATTTCGTAACGAGAGCTCACCCTTCTGACACTTTAGGAACCAGCGCCTCAGTCTCTTCCCTCAGTCGAATTCGGAAGGCTTGAAATACTCGCGTCAGCCCTTTGATTCTGTGAATGGTGGCGCTTGCCAGTCTTGCTTGTTTCAGCACCATCGTCTTCCTGACACGCGGTGTTCAGATGAAGTGGTTTTTGTAGACTTTGCCACAGATTTCTCACAGATTTGAACAGGGAGGTGCCAAAAGTTCCCCCCCCTACACACACACCCTTTGATGTGAGATGATAATTATTTAAATGATTGTTGATCGTAATTATTTGTCATTGTGGGTTTGTGACTCAACCCCCTGCTGTGAAGCACGCCAGCTTCTCAAAGGTCAGGCTCAAGGTCACTGACAGAGCGAGGTCTCGTGTTTCCACGACGCCGAGCGCGTTCCCCCCCCCCCGCGGAAGGTTCGGGCCGCGAGCGGAGAGAGAGGACAAGGTCGATCACGGGATCCGCGGGTTCGAAACGCTGAAGGCGTCGCTGAAGCCGTCTGCGTGGATGTAATTGGGTGCGTGGGGGGGGTGGAGTCGAGTCCCTTTGCTGCAGAGGGCTATACTGGAAGCCGCCACCGGGGGGCAGCATCTCCCTGCAGCGCGCCCGGTCTGGAGCAGTGCGCTCTGCAGAGGACGGCGTGTGCCTCTGCTCATAAGACGCCAGCGCTCTCTCTCTCTCTCTCTCAGTGTTTTCTCCCCCCGCGACCGTTAATTCCATTCATTTATTTTATTTTATTTTTTTGGTCTGAAAACATTTTGATAAAATTGCTCGCTAATTAGGAATCCAGATAATAATGGGCTGACGAGGAGTTAATTGATTCGCCGTTCAGAGAGTCGGGGGCCGAATTGTTATCGCCCAGCGCCCCCCCCCCCCTTATTTTCCTGTGATTAAAACATGATGGATTTTCAACACAACAATTTGTATGTAGCCTGCGATTCATTCTCCCCCCCGTCTGCTGGACTGTGTGGCAAATTGAGTTTTCCTCTGCCCCCCCCCCCCACAACACTCCCTCCCCTCCATCCTCGTTTGCGTCCCTTGCTTTTTGTTTTACCTACGAAGCTTCCGTACGGTTCCTCTACACAAAAACAAAACTTCTAAAATTGCTATTGAGCGCAGTTTTTCATTCTGTCATTCACAGCTTCTGACCTTGTCAGTCTTGTTTTTGGTTTTTGCCTTGTGCCCAGATTGTCTACCCACAATGCACTCTTCTATCCTTACGGCTGTAAATGAAGCTGAACTTGGACAGTAGGCATTTTGATAACACGCTGTGCAGCTTGGATAGGAGGATGTTCCTTTTTTTCTGTGGACACGGTGATGTTCGCAAAAAAAAATTTGCTGAGCGGGGACGGAACAAATGTCACGGTGATGCAGATTGTGAGGGTTCCTGTCCTTTTGGGCTGCATAATTAATGAACCCTTTAATTTGAGCTGACACCCATTTTTAAACCCCGCCATCTCCGATACGGCCACAGGAAGTGATGTAACCACCCCCCCCCCTCCCCTTCGCCAGGTGAGCGTGTCCCTCTCCCTGTACTTTTGAGCAGAAGCGCCAACTGCCTGCAGCATCCAACATCCCCCATAATGCACGGCGGCGGCGTCGCCTCTCGCTCGCTGGCCCACACTCTCATCTCCGAAGAGGGGCCTCTGCCATCTGGACAGGACGAGGGAGGGGGGGGGTAGTTGGGAGGGGGGAGAGGGGGGATTTTAGTTTGAGTGGCGGGGTCGCTCGAAGTCAAGCAGCGATTGACTCCTTTTTTTGGGGGGAGCGCTGGGAGCCCCTGTTTACTTACTCTGTTTACCTCCCGGCCGGGCTCGCGTTACCCCGCGGCTCTGGCTTGCGTCCCTGAGGGAGAGGCGGCCCGCCGCTACCTGCCAGCAAACGCACACTCCGCCACGCGCCCAAAAACCCCAATCAGCTCTACAATCTGTTCCCAGCGCTATCGCTCTTCTTCTGTGGTTTCTGCCTTACTCGCGATCCACTTTTACCGGAGGAATGTTTACATGTTTTTTTTTTTTTTTTCTCTGTGTGCTCCAAACAAATCGTCCAAATATTGTTTTTGCGCGTTAGCGCTCGTTACGCCGCCTTGGCTTCGTTCCGTACCACGCCGATCGGGAGAAAACGAAAACCCCTGGGCAAGTCTGTGGTCGTGCCGTAAAAGGCGTAAATCATGTGGTCATGTGACCTCGCCACGTGTCCAACAGAAATGGCCGAGCGGTATTTTCATATCCAAATCAACATTGTCATTCCTTCAAAGTAACCTCAGTTTGCTGCTGGATCTGTGTGATGCTAAAATGAATGCTTAGTACCATTGAGATGTCTGTATTTTTCAGGCACATCTGTAGTTCCTTTTCTGCAATGTTCAGTTAGAGTTTAAGGTTGAGTAGCGATACCGTCGGGCCCGTGGGCACTCGGTCGGAGCGGGGCGTTAACGTCCGTCTGTCTGTCTGTCTTGCGCGGCAGGTGATGCAAGTGGTGAACGCAGACGCCATCGTGGTGAAGCTGAACTCGGGCGAGTGCAAGACCATCCACCTGTCCAGCATCCGGCCCCCCAGGATCGAGGGAGAATCCAATCAGGTAAGGCCTCTCCGCTCAGCCGCCCCGCTTTCCGATTGGTCGAGAGCTTCGCCGACGCCAACCCGCGCGTCTCTTGCCTCGGTCGGCCATTTTAGAAAAGGTGCATCGGCATAGGTGTCTTTTTAAAAAATGTATTTATTTTCCGAAGGGAGCCTGACGGTCTTATTAACCTTCGATTAAGAGCTCTTGGAGGACTCGAACGCGAGCCAGTTTTTTTTTTTTTTTTAACTTTCCACCGAGTGTCTCATTACCGGAGCTCCTGAAGGCACGGGGGGAAAACGGAGCTGTAAACAGATTTCTGAGCCCATGTCGCACGCGGGCGTCTGGCAGATCCGTCTTGGAGGAGGAGGTCCGATGAGACGCAGTGGAGCTCGGGGGGGGGGGGGGGATGTTCATGGAGGGGGGGGGCTGCTCGCGCACGCCGGACACATGGTGGTGCTGTTGCGCCAGGAAACGCCCTCGCCTGTCGAGCGCTGCGTAGGAAGCGTCTGATTGGCCCAGCCCGACTTAAAGCCCCCCCCCCTACCCCTGCCTCAACATACGCACATATAAGATCCTGACACACGTTCCTGCATACACATATGCAGCTATATAATGTCACACACACACACACACACACACACACACACACACCTGCTCACCATTCCCATGTGTAATCACCTGATCACAGTTGGACTCTCCTTATGTTGTTTTTTTAGCAAAGGCCCAATGCGGTGTCCCCCCCCCCCCTCCCTGACGTCTGTTGTGATCACCCTGCCAAACGTATGGGCAGACTCACTCTGTGGCAGCTCTCCCCAACCCCCCCCCCCCCCCCCCCCACTCCCCCCTCCCTCGGAGAAAGGAAATTCTGCTGCAAGAGAAAGCCTGCAATTCAGGGCTCATTGATGTTTTAAGAAGCTAATAGAACTAGCTAAAAATACAGAGGGAGAGAGGGGGGAAGGAGATAGAGAGCAAAGTGGAATGAGAGAGGGAGCGAGGGGGGAAGAGAGAGAGAGAGGGAGGGGGAATGAGTGAGGGAGAGAAGGAGAGAGAGAGAGAGAGAGGGAGGGGTAGGGAGAAGGGGGGGTTGAATTAGCTGCATAGGGTTGTCCCTCATTTTGCTGCGTTTGCCCAAGATTTATGACCAGCGCCCCCCCTCCTCCCCCCTGCTTTTGGGGACAGGCGTGTTTTGTATGACGCAGCGACTGTTCAAAACCCCTTCGTCAGGGTCCGGTCCTGGTTTAGGGAGTACACGACTCATTGGGGGGGGGGACTGTAACAACCCCCCCCCCCCCTCCCCTACCCGCCCACGTCCCCTCCCCCCTCCCCCCCTCCCCCCCACCCTCCCACGTCCCCTCCCCCCTCCCCCCCTCCCCCCCACCCTCCCGAGCCGACAGCACAGTAATCCTCTGAAATGACTGAGAGATGATCTCGGAGCGGGAGCCGCCACAGTCTCCCCCCCGCCCCCCTCCCCTCCGCTCCCCTCCGAATCTCCCCTCGGTTACGCGTCTAATGAGTGCCAGGCTCCTGCTGCTTGTGCGAGTCAGAGGCCATTGTTCTGTAGTAATGCCCCCCCCCCACCCCCCCCTTTTTAAAGGATTGTGCCCCGGCCAATTGTGATGTCACAGCTCGCATCATCCTAAATGCCTCTCTCATGAAATGGGTCCGCTCTCCGGCTGAAAGTGAACCCCCCCCCCTTTTTTCCCCTCCTTTCCTCCTTTCCTCATTTTTCTTTTGAAAATGTCATTCGTGGCTGATACCAGTAATCATTTTCTCTGACTGGGCTTCTCAAAGAAAGATTACTCTTTTTTTTTTTTTTTTTTTTTCTTCTTCCTTCCTTCCCCCCCTTTTTTTTTTCCTTCAATTTTTTTTTCCCAATTTCAATTTCACCATGAAGAACCACGCTCGTGGTGCAGTCACACTCAATTTGACCAGATTGAACGGGGATTAGAATGTAATTGTATTATTATTGTTATTATTATTATTATTATGCTGCCAGTTCCTTAGCAGGGCCTGGGCTCGAAGTGATCGACGGGTTGTGATGGGAACCGGAGAAATCCGGTGTGCATTTGCACACTGTTTTAGGTCCGACTTTTTCAGTGAAATGTGGGTGGGCTGTAATGTGTGTGTGTGTGTGTGTGTGTGTGTGTGTGTGTGATTGTGTGCGTGTGTTTGTGTGTGTCTCTCCAGCCTGCCTCTGGCTGCGTGTGTGACTGCGCTGTAATTTCTGGCGCACTGAGACCTCTGACTGAGACTGCAGTCTGAGACCTCAGCTCCTGCGTCACAGTCTCCCCCTCCTGCCGCTGAGAGTCCTCCTCCTCCCCCGGACCCTGCGATATCGCGTCTGTCTCTGGCCACAGAGCCGCAGAGCTGCAGAGCCTGTGGTGTGCAGGTGTTAGTGGAGCGGTAATGTTCTCTCGTATTAAAACGCAGCCCCCCTTCTGCAGTCGACCACCCGCCCCCCCTTCACGCTCCATAGCAGCCCCCCCCCCCCCCCCCCCCCTTGATTTTATCAGCTGAGAAATATTGGCTATGGACCGCTTGGCGTTGATAACATCCGTGCCGGTATCGACCCCCGGAAAATCGATGCAGACGGAGCGAGGGCATCTGCAGGCGCTCTCCCTGAACCCCCCACCCCACGTCCCCCCCCCCCCCACCCCGCCACCCGTCACCGGGAGACCCAGACCCCTGCAAACCCGCCCCCCCCCTCCGCCCGCCTGTCACAGAGCTCCCCAAACCACAGAGCCTGGAATACGCGCGGGCCAGTTTTTTGTCCATTTTTGTTTTTTTTTGTTTTTTCTCCCAGAGTGCACGGCAGCCGCTAGCGGAACGGCTCGGCGGGTTTGCGCCGCGCTCCGTCCCGGCGGCGGCCTGTTCGGTTTAACCGCCCGGCGCCAGCCTCGCCCGCCGCGGCCTGCCGGAGCAGATGCGGACGGGCCGGACGCCATCTGCTGAAGCGGCGTCGAACCGATGTTCAGAAAATCCGCTCGGCGTCCGTCCCGCCGCCCGAGGCTTACGATGGGGAATGCAACGCTGCTTTACTTCCTGTTCGTGAAAGCTGTCGGGTTTCTGGGAATTGTAGGCACTGCGTGGGGGGCGGGAGAGGGAGGACTATGCCTGTGTCCTCTAGCCCCTCCCCCCTCATGAGCAAGGTGGAGAGTAATTGGGCCTGACGTTTCCATGGCGAGAGCAGCGGCCCTGTCGGTGCTGGCCGGTGTCTCCACGCGGAGGGCAGAGGGGGGGGGGGGGGGGTCACTCGGTCTCCTCTGAGTGGGATTGTGGGAAATCGAGCTAATGGACAGGGGCATCGCTGGGCGTCCGGCTGGCAAAGAGCAGAGATTTTGCGGTCAATTTGAGCCGCCATTTTTATTTCCCGCCCGCGATAAGATAATAACCCGGTAACGTTTGGGTTTAAACATGGAGAGCTGCCTCTGATTCGACCCTTCCCTGTGGTTAATTCGCTTAGCTCACCATTACTAAGTCTGTAGTAAACACAGAAAGCCTGTCATTCACTGCACGCTGTGTGTCTCACTAACCCAGAGAGGTTAGCAGTATGCGGTTACAGAGGCACGTTTGGCCGATTGAATGAGGTGCCAGTTATTTAAAGGCACATTGGCTTTAACGCGCGCGTTTTTTCCAGTCGAGCTCACATTCTGGCACACAAAATTTTGTCTCCCGTTCAGAAAAGGCACCGTTATAAAAACCCGTGCCGGTCTGCATCGTAAACTTATCTGTGCCGGAAAAGTAACAGTCCGTGCGTCTGTTTGCGGGAAGCACCAGCGGCGAAACTGGCCCTCCTATTAACGTCTCTGCGGAGACGAAAATCACATTTTCCTTTTCCACGTCCCCCTGCCCAAGTTGGGTTTTTTCGTTTGAAATGCTGTGATCTAAGTTTTTTTTTTTGTGTGATTTCTTAACGGACAGTCGCAGCCCATAAATCTCCTTTAAAGTTGCCGGATAAAGAAGCCCGGTGATGCGTGAAAGGCTTGCGGTGAGAAAGGAGGACCAGGCCGGACCCCCCGCCCCCTCCCTCCCTCCCTCCCTCTCCCCCTCCCCTCCCCCCCGCGTTTGTAATGTAACTGCACCGTGTCAAACATCTTTGTAATGATTTTCTGTTGGGGTCCTTTCACCACCTTTTATTTTACCTTAATCTGTGCGATATATCATCCCCGGGTCCGGTCCCCCCCCCCCCTCGGAGTGGTGGGCTGGGGGGTGTTCAGACTGCCGCACCGGACCGTGGTTTACCGCCAACCGCAGGCACGCGGGCTTCTTTGGCCTCGCAGCGACGCCGCTAACTGGATAATCGCGCGTTAGCAATAGCTATTCGGAGCTATGTCGCTATTCTAGCTATATACAGCCATTAGAGCTCGCTAGGCTAGGGAGACGCCTGTCGGGTAGCGGCTAGCAGATAAGTCAGGAAGTAGGAAGCGGAGGTGGACTCGGGAGGGAGCGAGGGAGGGGGACTGAGAGACAGAGAGAGTGTGAGAGGGAGGGAGGGAGGGAGGGAGGGAGGGAGACGGACAGAGAGCGTGTGCTAGCGCGGCCCAGGAGCTGTCCGCGCTGACAGGTGTCAGACTGGCGGTGCCGACCTCGGACCGCCGTTCCCCGCGTCTCCCTCCCCCGGACGCCGGGGTTGCCGAGCAACCTGGGGGCCGCCTCTGCATCGCACCTGCGCTACCGCGGTTCTGATTAGCCTCGAACCCGCTGCCCTCATAAGGTGTCATAAGAGTTTTCTTCTCCCAGCATAACTTCAAACGGTCTTTCACAGACGCGGGGTGAGAGATTTGATTTCGTCGGATTAAGCGCGGGTCACAGCGGGCATGGTGGACGGAACGTACCAAATCAGGATTTGTCAGAGGGGTTACGCCTCTGGGCTTTCCTCGTGTGGAGTTTACAGCAAATGGACAAGTGTGGCCCACCTGGGCCAAGTGTGGGCCGGTCCGGTCGCGCTGGGCCTCCTCGAGGTTGAGACGGGGCCGAGGAAAGTTCTAGAAGAACGCCAGGTCCAGTCGCTTCCGCTTGGAGGAGCTGGGCCTCCCCCCGGCATCGGCGAACCACTGGGGGGGCCGGCGCACGTCAAAATCATTTTGGACTTCTTAACGGAGCTACGTGGGCTTTTTAATGCAGCGGGACAGGAGGGCTGCTTCGCCTCAGCTGCGCCCGTTTGAGTTTGGGGGGCCCGCGAGGCGGGGTGTAGGAGCGTCTCCGGGCTGCTCTCCATGGCGACCGGCCCTCAGCCATCCCCCCCCCGCCCCTTGTGGTCCAAGCCTGGCATGAGCGGGGCGCACCGGAGAGCCCACAGCCCTCTCCAGGACCCATTAGCAGCGCCAAGCGTTCTCACAACCCCAGCCTGCCAACAAACACACTTCAGTTAGGTTTCCATAGCAGCGAGCAAGCCAACCCCCCCCCCCCCCCACCACCCTCATACAGGCATCCGGTTTCTCCTTCATCGACTCACCTTCTGGCTGAAGAATTTCTCCACAAATGAGAAAATGAGATCTGTTATTTTTCCGCACTTAGTGGCAATCCCCCCCCAGCGCCCCCCCCCCCCCCCCCCCGTGTTTCCACAGCCTTTATCGCCCGTTGCAGGGAGCCGATTGATTTCTGCTCCTTTTGTTCCGCTTAAGGTTCGGTTTTATATAATTACCTAAGTGGAAGGCGAGCTTTGTGGTTAACTCAAGACGGGCTCAAAACGATCATGGCCGCCCTTCACTTTAACGAGCCGGGCGGGAGACTGCTACAGCCCAACTCTCCTGCGGCATCCAAATCAAACTTACAGCCTCGCGGGTGAAGTTTCTCTTATTTATCAACTCTTTTGTTTTGACGCGAACGATGTCATCGGCAGGCTGTAGGAACTGCTGATTTTGTGCTGTGTCTCTTTTGTATGACTGATGAAGACGTAGCAGAGTCGAAACGCTTTGTTCAAGCGCTTGTTTTGCATGCGTGCGCTCCAGACTTTTTCCTTTTCGATGTCATCAGCACTCCCCGGTTTGAGGAAGTCTCTTGCGCTTTAAGAACTGAAACCACCAGTCAGAGGCTGACTTTGCTCCCCCTTGTATCTGCTAAAGGCTTCTGAGTTGGGCAAATTGAGCCTGCCTGGTATTTTTTGAGCTGAAATAGGGATTACCCCTCCCTCATCCACCCCCTGACCGCCAAATGCCCCCCCCCCATCCCCCCCATCCATGTTTCGGGCCTACGGTCGGCCGACCTAAGGCTGTTCAGGGTTGAAGCACGTCCGACCGCGTCAGTCCCAACTCCGATGACCGCGGACACGCCCCGCCCCTTTTCCTCAAGCGACCCACGTCGTCCTTTTTCATATAAAAAAATAAAGGAGCGTATCGTTTATCGAAGTCCGGTCACGCCCCCGGTCTCGCGCTCCCTGTTCCTCCTCCTCGTCGTTGTCGGAGCGGTCTTTAAATAACGCGCGCGGTCTCTAATTTCCTGCCGGCCTCCCCGCCACGCCGCTTCCGCACATTCATGGCCAGATGGCTTGGGGCGGGGGCGCGGGTGGGGATGGGGGGGAGGGAGAAGAAGGTATTTTTAAAACACTGGTTCGTCGGTGCCAAAGCCTCGCCGACAACAACAACCAAAAAAAAAAAAAAAAAAAAGCTCCAATTAGACCAAACCAAGAGGCCCCGGCTGTCTGGCTTCTCGGCTTCCCTGTGGCGGTTATAATAAGGGTGCATCAGAGAGAGGCTGGCTCGCCTGTCGTCCTCCCGCCGGGAGCAGGGCGCGCCTCGAACCCTCGCCTCGGCCGCCCTCGCCACCGGCCCCGACGCTGGACGGCCCTTCTGGACGCGGCTCTGATGATCGCTCTAACGGTCCTGATTAAAAGAGCAGCCGGCCGTCGGGTCCGAGGAGCCGGGTTTCTGTTTTTTGATGACGGCGGTGATTAAGAGAGCCCTCGCTACGTGGGAGCTGAGAGGCGCGCGCGGTAATTGGGATGCGCCAACAAAAACACACACACAAAAAAAAGGTGTCGCCATTAAAGGTAGTAACGGAAAATTTTGGAGCTCTAAAATGGCGGCGTGCCCGTCCTGCCCGCGTTCGCGCATCGATCATTCGCTCCGGTGACGGGGCGGCGGCGGCGGCGGCGGTGGGCGGGGCCAGTCGATGGCGCCCTCCCGGTTTTTCCTCAGAAGCGATCCGAGCCCCCCCCCGGAGCTGATCTACGACCGCCCGGACTGTCAGGAGCTCCCCGAAATCCCGCCAGACCCCAAGGTTCGGGATCGATAGCGGCCGTAAGTCACCGCCCGCCGGGATGCCTTCCTCGCCGTATTGACCGTTTTATTATTCGGCCGCGGTACCGGGGGGGGGGGGGGCGAGAGAGAGAGGGAGGGAGGGTAGAGACCGCGCGCGGCCAAAGCGTGTCACGGCGGTAATGAAAAGCCGCCATTATTTTTCCCGCGGCCTAATTGAAGTGCCAGGCCGGGGAGCGGGCCGGCGCTCTCAGGGATAATTAAAGGCCGAGTCGTCCGCGGATCGCCCGCCGACCGCCAACGCCAACCGCTCCCGCTACGTTGCTGCGACGTTGTCGCAGCGTTGCGACGTACGACAGAACGTTTCGGGAGCGTTGCGAGGACAGTTCGCATTTGCTGGGGTGTCCCCCCTATCCCGACTAAAATGGCTGAGCCTTCCATGGAGACATCTTGCATGTTTAAACATTAGAAACTCTGTTGCTTCCCCCCCAAACCCCTACCCCCCCTCGTGGCTATTCGCAGGTTTTTTACTCAGTTTATGTAGCAGCGAAACTGGCTGTTTGGCAGGACAGCGTTTATTTGTAAAAGAGTCGCAACATGGCCTGCGGGAGCCCGCCTCCTATGGTTGCCGTGGAAGCGAGGCGCGGACGCGGTGCCAGTTGTCCCACGGAGCCGAGCATGTGTAACGTGTCACCTCCCTCTCCTGCGCCCCCCCCCCCCCCCCCCCCCGGCGTCCCCCGCAGGTCGGACATATGGCCCGTGAGGCGAGACGCGCCATCGAATCGCGAAAAACCGCGCCGTTGCCCCTCCCGCGCCCGTTCCGTGAGGTCACGTCCCACCGACGGCGCCTCGGAGACGTCAACCGCCCAATTTTTCCGCCCCCCCCCCCTTTTTCTTTTTGCGTCCGCTGTCCGTCGGGGGCGGGAGGTGCGGCGTCGCCAAGACAACGAAACGTCCCTTTGCCAGCCTTCTATTTTCGGGCCAGACCGGTGCCTCAAAAAAAAAAAAGTAGCTAATGATCACTTCGGCCCTTAAAATCACGACGGGTCGCAGAGATGTGAGAAGTCCTGATGTGCGGTCTGTTCTGTGATGCGGAGATGACATGAATGAGTAACCGATGCACATAAAAAGCGGAGTGGTGCAGTGTGGGAAAAACACTCTGTTCCTCTGGCTCCTGGGAGAGCCTGTGCTGGTCTGTGCGCCCCCAAGGAAGAATCGCCTCCTTTCCCAGGGTGCACCGGTGCCGGGAGGCGCGTCATGCGCCCCGCACGCGGTCCCCCCCCGCCGAATCGCAAGTGTCATCGCTCGTTAGGAGGCACGTCGCTGCATAATTCAGCCGGGAGTCCCCAGACGAATTCGCCTGATGTGTTTGTCTTGTAGTTTCGTCTGTCGCGTTTTGTTTTTTTTCCCCCCCCGCCCTGTTCAAAGGGATGTCGGCCGTGCCCCTTTCTTAGAGGCTTGTCTCCGAGGTGGCAGGCGTGCGCCATGCTACAAAGCGACGCCGCTTAGCCCGTAGCTTCCGAATCAGCCCGCCCGCCCGCGCGAAGCTCGGGGGAGAGGAAGCGCGGTTCGTTTTTTATTTAAAGAGGCCGTTTTGTTTAGATTCGTTTGCTTGATTCAGACGAAACGGAATTAAACGAACGCTGTCGCGCTGTGTCGTGAGATTTTGTTCCCTTGTGTGCTTGGGCTGAGAATGCACCTCTATGCCGGTGTATTGTTCCCGTTTTTTTGCCGATGACAGTAGATCCTCCTCCGGTTTTATTCTGTCGCCGAAAAAGTAATTTGCGACTTCAGAAGATTTCAATTAACAGAACAGAATAAGATGGAGTGCATTATGTCACCCGGTGTGTTATTTTTATTCAGAGATTGTGGCTGAAACGTCTCAATGCTAACCAGCAATTACCGTCAAAAGCAATGAGGAGACAGGCTGGGTATTCCGGGCCACTTGAAGTAAGTGTTAATCTTTTTGATGTGGATGCTTGCGTTACGCATCTGTTGAGCCGTGGAAGTAAAATTCCAAGACAGTTTCCAAGAACGCATAGAAATTATGTAAGTCATAAGTAGTATTCGTGACGCTCTTCCTGCTCTGTTTGAGGTGAGCAGGCGCTCCTGTGGAGGGGTGGTCATGTGACTCTGGGACACGGTGGCCATTTGGCTCCCTCTCTGCCCGCAGGGAGCCCGCTCCTGTCTCTCGAATATTTTTGTACTTTGGCGTCCCAGCCCTCTCTCTCTCTACCTCTCTCTCTACCTCCGTCTTTCTCTCTCATACACTCCTGATCACTCTCTCTCTCTCCGTTTTTCTCTCACACACTCTCGCTCACCCTCTTTCTCTCTCTGCCTCTCTTTCCCCTCATTCTGCAGTCTCTTTCCCTCGAACACATGCTGACACAGATACAAACACACACACACACACACATGCTGACACAGACACATGCACACACGTTGTCATACAGACACACACACACACAGTGCTGACACATGGACACCTGCACATATGCACATATGCTGACACACACACACACTCATGCTGTCATACACACACACACAGTTGCTGACACGCACACACATATACACATGATGACGCACAGACTCATGCACATATGCTGACACACACATATGCTGACACACACACATACACACACACACACTTGCTGACACACACACAGTTGCTGACACACACGCACACACACACTTGCTGACACACACACACACGCACACACACACACGCACGCACGCACGCACGCACGCGCGCGCGCGCGCGCAGTGGCGACACGGTCGCTAAGTGGCTGAGGCAGCAGGGTGAATCAGTGCACGCAGAGACGGTTATGTAACCGGATCAAAAGAGCCGCGCCATCCGAGCAGACGCATTAATATGCGGCCTTACCCCTCGCCAAAAAAAGAAATATGATAACCTTATGATAACCGCGCAAAATGCGTTCCCGTTAATTTTTGAAAGCTGGTAATTCGCCGGCGTCAGCTCTCTGCTGGAAGGCCGACGCCCCGCCCTGCGGACGGCGTCTCCGTCTCGCGTGCCGCAAGAGCGACTGCTGTGGCTTCGGGGGTACCGTCACCCGCACCCGAAATTCTGGTGCTGGAGCACACAAATAATCTTGTTGAATTACGGTCAGAAGCACGAGGGCTTGCTCACCAGCCTACCCCTTCCCCCCCCACTCCGAGCTCTAATTAGAAAGATGATGGGTAAAAATCCCTGTTCACCTATGACTCAGACTCCAGGACCCCCCCCCCCCCCCCCCCCCCGGGACACCGGTTTTGTTCTGAGGCCTCGTCCAGTGAGTCAGAGAAAAAAAACAATGTGTGTGTGTGTGTGTAGGAAGGGGGGGGGGGGGGGGGTTTGGGCTTCCAGAGAGAGTCTGAATATACACATACAAATATGGAGATCTAACCCCGCCTAATCTGCTGTTGGCGCTAAGCTCTGAGCCAATCACAGCCCAGATTCCCGCCCCTGGCAGAGCTCTCATTTGGCGGTTTGACATGTGACTCAGCCCCCTCGCCTTCCGCCGTGATCCAGCGTGGGGGGGGGAGATGCTAGAGGAGGCTCCCATGCTGAAAGTAAACCCGGGGAAAGGCTTCTGACTCAGCGAAAGATTTACGGTGAAACATCAAGGCTGAAAATGGACGCCTGTGTGAAACCGTAGCGCTAACCTGAACCGTTTCCCTGGCTACCCAATACCGTTTCCCTGGCTACCCAATACCGTTTCCCTGGCTACCCAATACCGTTTCCCTGGCTACCCGAACCGTTTCCCTGGCTACCCGAATCGTTTCCCTGGCTACCCAGTACCGTTTCTCTGGCTACCCGAACCGTTTCCCTGGCTACCCAAACCGTTTCCCTGGCTACCCAGTGCCGTTTCTCTGGCTACCCAAACCGTTTCCCTGGCTGCCCAAACCGTTTCCCTGGCTACCCAATATCGTTTCCCTGGCCGGGTTTGTTTAAGGTAGGGCCTGAGTCAGTTCCGTCCCCAAAACCCGTCCCTGGGTGTCCTCGGCCCGCCGTTCCCAAGGTGACCCCCTTTCCTGTGCGTCAGCACTGTCGCTGTCGCTCCTCATTACACCCCCTGCCCCCACCCCCCCACCCCCCCGTCCCTCTTCCCTGGGGTGCTAAGCTGTCCTCCCGAAACCCCTACCTTAATCACTCCCCCTCCGGTCCGCGGGACGCTCGCGCGCCGTCGCCATGCCGACCGGGCCGGGGCACGTTCGGCGGACGGTGGAGCCGGACCCCGTGCTGTTTTTCTCTTCCCCCGTTTATGGAGAGAAGTCCCTGCTCACCCACGCTCGTCTGCTTACAGCATCGCGCCAGGCCGGCTGAGGCAAACGCAGAAGCCTACAGAAGGGCTCGCGTTTCTGTCTGAGTGACTCCCGCTCCGGGCCGCTCGCGCCGGCTTCTGTCCGCGTCCCGGCCGCGTCGGGACGGCAGGCTGGCGCCTCTGCGCTCTGAAGAGCTGGCGGAGGTCCCTCGCAACTTCGCTTTCTGCACTTTTCTTCTTCTTGCATTGTTTTCCGGAAAAAGGAGGAGGTTTTAAAAAGTGCGTTTGGAAGCTCCCGGAACATGCATTCCTCCTCCACTCGTGTTTGAACAAAGCGAGTTTTGCGCGAGGCGGACTTTGATAAGAGCGGAACCGCTTTCTCGGGTCCGCCCCCGCCCCGTTGCGCCAATCATCGTGACCCCCTCCCCCCCGGTCCCCCTGGCTCCGCCCACCCCTCACGCCGCCTCCGGCGTCCGTGGAGCACACTCATCGCCCACCCGCGAACAGTCATTTCCCTCACACCAGAACAAAACCTAAATATCAGTCTGTGTGCTCTTTCTTTAACCCCCCCCACCCCCGCCATTTTCTCACCGTGGGACACTGGCGAGCCTCCAGGCCCAGATGCGTTGACCATTACAGAAATTAAGTGTGACAGCTGCCTCCTACTCCTCCTGTCTCCTTCAGGAACAGGAAGGACTTCTGACGCGAGCCTTCTCGCCTCCCTCCCGGGCGCATGACTGACAGCGGCATGAGCCAATAGCGACAGACCGCATCGAGAGCTGCGACCTCATTGGCTGACGTTGACGTGGAGCCTTTATTTACTTGTGTGTTTATGGCTGTGGCCCCTCGCACACAGATGTTTGTGTCGGTTTTTAGGGCTTGTTTTACTGCTGCTATTACAGCTGATGTCTTTGTGCCCTTGAGTCAAAAGGTGTAAATCTGAACATACTTCTGCTGATCCCCGAGAATCTTCTACACAGCGCGGTAATGACCCAGATGCATCGTGGGTAGATATTTGGTTGTCGGCATTGGTGAATAAATTTGTAAAGGCTAATTCTTGGGGGAGTTAGAAGGGCTTTGTTGGAGAGGATAGTTCAGTGTGTTCTTAGTCAAGAAAGCCCAGTTCTGTTCTCTCTCTCTCTCTCTCTCGCCCCCAGCCCTGCTTCCTGTTTCCCCTCACACAGCTCCCGTTGCGTAATAGATGTGTTTTGACAGGCCGCGTCTCCCTCGCTGCGTTCCAGTCGTCCGCCGCTCGTTTTAAGGCCGGCCGTCCGTTGTGGTTGCCCGGGCGACCCTGGCCGTGGAGTCAGCTCCACGCCTGTGTGTGTGAGCGAGCACGCCGACCCCCCCCACCCCCCCCCCGACGCCTCGTTTGCTGTGTCACAAGGTTACGGCAGCCCCAGGGAACGGCGGCGAAATTCGACTCTGGTCCCCTCTCACTCGCCGTCCTCTCACGAGGCACCGCGGTCTGCTGTCCTTCGGTGGACAGCCAATGAGGAGTGGAGCTGGTGAACCCAGCAATGCCACCTTGCAGAACCAGTGAACCCAACAGCTACCCGTGCTCTCTCGCTCTCTCTCTCTCCCGTGACATCACAGTCCAGTTCCCATCTACGGTGTGCCGAACCATGATGTACTGGAAGAGCCACATTACAAATCTTTATTTTATTATTTTAGAACAGAGCGGAGCGCTGGAAACGCGCAACGTGAGAGGAGCTCCTGGCGGAACTGAGGAGGAGGGTTAAAAAAGAAAGAAAGAAAAAGCCCCCCCCCCCCCCCCCCCCCCCCCAAAAAAAAAAGAGAAAGTATATCCAGTGTGTCTGCTTGGAATTGTGAGTCATTAAAAACTCCTCAAATCCCCATTAAAACCCGACTGACTACGCAGGCCCCCTTTCCCCCGCCCTTCCCCGGGTCTGCTCTCCATTTCCTCTAATGGCGGAGTCGTATTTCTTTCGCCCGCTCGTTAAGGTCCCGGCTCCGAGCGGAGACGGTTCGCGTTTCGGGGCGAGACCCTCCTACGCTCGGCTCGGCGCCCGCGTGAACGAGAGCGTTTTCTCGCTCGCTAATTTGCGGAAGCCTCTTATTCCACCCCCCCCCACCACCCTGTTATTATTTTGACCCGTTTAAGTGGACGCGCGTCATTCCTTAGCCGTACGCAAAAGGTCAAGAGTTCCCGACCCCTCCGTCACCACCACCGCGAGGCGCGCCCCCCGCCCCCACCCCCATCCCCTGCGGAACGTTCCGGAGTGCTTGGCGAGCCTCCTTTCACGGAGCGTGTCCCCGAGCTACTGCTGCGGCCCCACCGACTCAACGGCCTTTCATGTGTAGATTTTCACACGCGGGGGGGAGGGGGGGCCAGAGAAAGAACAGTCCTGCAGAGCGTGGAGGGGGGGCGGGGGTATGGGGGGGGGGGGTACAAACAAAGCCGCCCCGCCCGACCTCACGATGCGCGGTCGGAGTAGCGGGTTGGCGGTGGAAGGCGGTAATGTCTTTCATCTCCCACGTGCGCTGGTTCTTATCCCAAACGCGTACCCCCCCCCCCCCCCCTCTCCATTCCCAGCGCTTCAGGTGCATGCTAATTAATGACTTTGCGCTTCGGTGTTGTGCAAAGCCATTAATTAAACAGTCGCCCCACCCCCCCCCCCCCCCCCCCCGCCCTTGTGCCAGCTGAAAGAATACCCTACATGGGGAAGGGGGGGAAGAGCAGATTTTATTCAGAGTAAATAAGCCGTCCTTCATTTTGCCTGTTTCCGTAAGCCTCTGCGTCTGTTTGTTTCCCATCGGCTGCGACGTTGCGCTCCGTAATGTGAAATCCCAAACTTTAGACAGCACTCAGTCGGTACAGCCGGTTAAACGGCGCCTGGGGAACGCTCTCCACCAGAGACCCGCACTTCTCCCCCTCTCCCCCCCGTCGGCCCCGTCGAAACGAGATCTCTAATCAGAAAGAGTTCAGAACTTGAAATGGAGTTCTGAAACGAATACCAATTTGCCGATCTCTGGGAGGCGATCCAAGACTCTTAATTCTCAGCCCTCCCTTCAGGCAGGCAGAGGAAAGAAAAAGAAAAGGCATGAAGATGTGTGTAAAGGTATGATCATGAATTCAGAGATAAGTCGGTGCCCGAAACTCGGCGGGGTTTTTTTTAGCGATTAGCGGCGGCGGCGGTTAGCGAGCGCCTTTCCCCGCCGGGCCACTAATCCTTAGCCCGCCCGCTCCCCGCCTCGCCCCTCTGGCCCATCTCAGTGTCGTCCCCCCCCTTCCCCTCCGCACCATTAATCACCGGCGCATAACGAGACCAGGCTAACGAGGACCCCCCCCCCCCCCCCTTCCCCGATATCACCTGAGAGATTGGGGTGGGAGGGGATTGGGGGTTCATATGAGATTTCCACTGCAGTTAACACTGTTATTGGGGAGGGGGGACAGCACATTTGGGTGCACTCACATAGCTGAAGTTGTAACACTCAGTTCTCACAACCGTCAAGCATTAACCCCCCCTGCCCCCCCCCCCCCCACCCCTCTGAAGCAGGTACATTTTGTGAAGTCTTTTTCTGATTTTGTAGCATCATATTAGTTATGGAGGAGCCAAACGAGCAGTAAACATTGGTCCTGTCAGTCATCGGCAAGACTATAGTTTGGTTTGGGTTTGGGGGGGGGGGGGGGGGGGTTGGGGGGTTCCTCTTCTATGAAGCTCTTTAAATTGAGCTGTTTGTGAGGAACAGTTTGTAACGGGAGCCAGGTTTGTTTCCACTGAGCCACAGCATCAAGTAAATTTGGCTGGCTGGCTGGAGCGCGCTCCCTGGCCCCCCAGTGCCGTCCGCATTAAGATGCAGCGCTCATCCAAACCCGTACCTGGACTGTTCTCCGGCTCTCTCTCTCCCCGGACCGGCTGCGCTTGGCGGTAAGTTGCGTCGGCCGAGCCGCCCTTACCCCCGCAGTCAGCGCTCCTCCTAACGGCCGCTCGGATGAGGCGGCGACGTAGCTACGCGTTTTAGGGCGAGCCTCGTCCGCGCCCCGGCGAAGCCCTCGCCCCGCCCCGCCATCGGGAAGCCGCCCCTCGTTTTTGGCGGGAAACGCTCCTGCTGGCGCCTCTCTGGATTCTGTACAGCTCCCTCCCCGGTGTATTAAAGCGATTGTGCCGTGTGAATTTGAGCTGGCGCGACTCCGCTCTCACCTCAGACACCCGTTTGGGTGATGCGGACCGCCGTAGTTCTGTGCGGACCAGATAAAAACCGTGCGGACGTCTGCGCATCGTTTCGATGTTTGTGTTCTCTCTCTTGCGCATGGCTGAAGCTGAGCAAGCGCGAGCTCGGGTGGGAGCTGCCAGAAGCGGTGTTGGCGCTGGTGATGCAGCGCCAGGTGTTTGGGCAGGTGCGTGTACGCCGCACGCGAACGCGAAAGCTCACAGCTGCCTGCGCAATGCCGCTCCTTTCGCGTCACGTCCTCCCCACCCCCCTCATGACGAGAGCAGAGAGGGTGCGGGAATAAGCACTAAAAAGGACGGGCTGCCGAAAAATGTGCAGCGCTGGCTGAAAGCCCTCGTCTGCTCCTGTACCATTTCGAAACCCTTCGGGGATCCGGCGCAGAACGAGGAGTCTTATTTTTAAAACCAAGCCGAAGCTGTTTTACTTTTGTTTTCCGTCGGTTTTAATTAAAAACCCGTTGGTACGTTTGTACTCTCGCGCCCGGTCGGGAACGCATCAGAAAGCGCGCGGGCTTGATATTCCCGCTATTTACGAACGCTGGCGGCGCGGGGGTACCTGGCGGTGGCGTTCCGCTCGGTGAAATACGGCGTCCCCCCCCCCCGTCCCCGTCCCTGTCTGTCGACAGACCTCCGCACTCCATCAGGAGAAGCGATGCGTACGGTAGCGCTGTGTGTGGATTTATCGCGCGGCGGGGCTTATTTTAGCCGCGTCTGGAACGCGGGGGGGACTGAGACGGGACGTCCCGTCTCCGGCAGGGCCCCCGTGTCGCCTTTTTGTGTCTGTGACCTCTGCTGCTGCGTTTGCAGAACTTTCTGTGCGTTCTGCTGCTGCTGTGTGTGTGTGTGTGTGTGTGAAACTGTCACCTGTGTGTGTGTGTGTGTGTGTGTGTGTGTGTGTGTGTGTGTGTGAAACTGTCACCCGTGTGTGTGTGTGAGCACGAATCAGTGTGTGCATGTTTGTGTGTGTCTGTGTTTGTTCGCAAAAAGGTTGTGTGGGGGATGATGTGAGCCATTCAGTCCCTACAGTCTGCTGTTATTAGAGACACATACACACTCACACAAACCACGCGCACACACACAGCACACATGCATACACAAACCACATGTATGCACACACACGCGCACACACACACACACACACACTCACACACCCAGTCCTCTGCAGTCCCAGCACTTTAAATGTATGTCTTAGATTACAGTCCTTGCCCATATGCAGCAGGTGCTGAACAATGCATGGCAGATTAGCCGGGCTGGTGATTTAAGTGTTTGGAATTGCCTCGGCCACGCCGATGCCTAGCTTGTCTGATGCAGTTATTTATGCTGCAAATTGCGCCGGGTGATTTGTTTGTTTTGAGCGTTTGTCTCAGATAAGGGCCAAATGACGCTCATAAAGAGCGGGCGAGGCAAGGGCTCCTGTGGCACTAGTTTAAATGGATAAAAAGCTCTGTATCGAGACCCCGTTCACCGAGCGCTGATTTAATTTTCCTCAAAAAATATCTGTCTGTCGATGCGCGCGACTTTCTGAACGTGTGGAAAAAGCGCACGGGGGAATAGCCCGTGCTCGTTGTGGCTGCTTTGCCGGCTCCATTATTTTTTTCGACGGCCGTTGGGCGACGCCTCCCTTTGCTGCTGTTGGGGGGCGTCTCTCTCCCTCCTCTGTTTGTACTGCTGCTTTTAATTTTTAAACGTTTTTTGTTTCTTTGTGTGGATGATATTTGTGTGAAACTCAGGTGTGGCCTGCTGTAGTACTGCAGTAAGGGAAATGAATGCGATGCTGTGGTTTTTCTTTGCCTGTTTAAATGCCCTGTGCGTGCAGCCTATATGGAGCATGCACGCGTCCTTGCGTCTCCGTGTCCCTGTGAGTAAAGAGGAGCAGGCTCTGTGCAGCACTAGTGCTTTCTCAACTGTAACGTTCGGGGGGCCGCCGAGCCGCCATTTCAAATGGGAAGGTCGGCTCTATGGCGACTGCCGCCAAAACGAGGAGGGGGGGTGGGGGGTGACCGTGAACCGCACACGCCGCCCTCAGATTTGAACCCACACGGCGCAATGGGCGGAATAATGACTTTCCTTTTCTCCCTCTCTCTCCCCTTTGCTCCCTCTCTCTCTCTCTCTCTCTCCCCTTTGCTCCCTCTCTCACTTTTTCTCTCCCTCTCTCTCCCCCTCTCTCTCTCTCTCTCTCTCTCTCTCTCTCTCCCCTTTGCTCCCTCTCTCTCTCTCGTTCTCGCCCCCATCTCTCTCTTTATTTTCCCCGGGGGTGGAGTTTAACCGTTTGGCGCTGTGGAGCGGAGCGCTGACGGACGAGCGAACGGTTCAGCAGTCACACGACGGGCCTTCTTTATTCCTTTATCCTTTTTCCTTCCCCCCCCCCCCCCCCCCCTCTCGGACGGCAAGGACACACTCTAAAAGCCTGACTGATGTAATCGCTGTTTCTCATAACCTTCCCCTCTTTCTTTCTTTTTTTTTTTCCGTGGCGGTGAATACATTGTGCTCAGCCGGCGTGCGAATCGCGGAACGGCCTCGCTTTCGCCCGAAACGGCGACGGGGTGGGGGGGGAGCGGAAAAAAAAACGCAGAAAAGTAGAGCTTCTGACAGGTTTGTGTTCGTCTTTATTAAAGGTGAACCTTTAGCCCGCGACGTTCGCCCACGCACGTTTTCTCGGTCGTAAATGGGGGGAAAAAAAAACGTGACTGGAAACGCTCTTGCACAGGCGGGGAACGACCTGTTCGCTTCCCGCCCGTCCCAGAATCCTCCGCAAATTGGCTTCTCCTTCGCAGAGCCGGGCCTTTGCCTTTTCCGGCGTCTCCCTCGCGTACACTAAGCAGGGCTCCTCGTCCACGCGCGGAAACGAGGCGCTTCGAAAACCGCCTTTCTCCCCGCACGTTTGTTCTCTGGCGTTGTGAGTTCTGTTTGCCGTCTCCTCCGTTTTCTTTGCTTTCACAGAAGATTTTTTTTGCGTAATTTGCATCGGGGAAGAACTGATGAATGGAGATGGGTGACACCACCAAAAGCGTTCGCGCATATGTTTAGAATGCACCAGATCCACAGTTAAGTCGGGACTCCGGTGCGAGTCTTCTGAGGGCCCGCGTGTTTACGACCCGGCGAATGAATAATAAAAACGCGTTCTTTTTTTTCGATCCGGCGCGGTGGCGGTTACAGATATGTCCGTTCCTCTTTGTTTACCCCCCTCTCTCTCTCTCTCCCTCTCCCTCTCTTGCAGGAGAAGAACAAGGACAAAGACAAGAGGTTCCGGCCCCTGTATGACATCCCGTACATGTTCGAGGCCCGGGAGTTCATGAGGAAGAAGCTCATCGGGAAGAAGGTAAAGAGTCTGGCGAGGCGGAGCCAAAATGGCGGAGGGTTTCACAACTAGAGTGCACACGAACCGCGTCGCGTCTGTAATGATGATGCACCCTTGAAAACTGTGCTGAACCTTGGGCCCTGTTTCAAGGAGCAGGATTGCCGAGTTAGCTGGAACCCTCCTGTATCTGGAACACGGACTGAAGTAAAAAGAGCTCCTTTGTGAAATCACCCCCCTGAATTGCCCATTTAGATTTAAAAGGACTGTGCTCTAAATTAGCCTGTGTTTGTAACGTGTCATATTCGCATCTCTCGAGGGATTCAGAACGGCCTCTGCTGAATATCTATCAGTCTGTCGATATTTATTATCGCATAGTGCCGTTTGCAACCATTTTACACGCAGAGCTCGCTAGGCGGGGTGACTACGGTGAGTTTTCAGGCCGTAAATTCAGCGAAACTCTCAAAGTCAGAGCGAGATTTGGATCACGCGGGCCAGGTGTTGAATAAAGGGCTAAAAATGTCACTTTTTAAGAGTCTTTATT